>NW_027315832.1:0-7500 GCF_026437365.1 Eucyclogobius newberryi
ATGGAGACTGAGACTGCTGTTGTCATGGAGACTGAGACTGCTGTTGTCATGGTGACTGAGACCGCTGTTGTCATGGTGACTGAGACTGCTGTTGTCATGGAGACTGAGGCTGCTGTTGTCATGGTGACTGAGACTGCTGTTGTCATAGTGACTGAGACTGCTGTTGTCATAGTGACTGAGACTGCTGTTGTCATGGTGACTGAGACTGCTGTTGTCATGGAGACTGAGACTGCTGTTGTCATGGTGACTGAGACTGCTGTTGTCATGGTGACTGAGACTGCTGTTGTCATGGAGACTGAGACTGCTGTTGTCATGGTGACTGAGACTGCTGTTGTCATGGTGACTGAGACTGCTGTTGTCACGGTGACTGAGACTGCTGTTGTCATGGTGACTGAGACTGCTGTTGTCACGGTGACTGAGACTGCTGTTGTCATGGAGACTGTAACTGCTGTTGTCATGGTGACTGAGACTGCTGTTGTCATGGTGACTGAGACTGCTGTTGTCATGGTGACTGAGACTGCTGTTGTCATGGAGACTGAGACTGCTGTTGTCATGGTGACTGAGACTGCTGTTGTCATGGTGACTGAGACTGCTGTTGTCATGGAGACTGAGACTGCTGTTGTCATGGAGACTGAGACTGCTGTTGTCATGGTGACTGAGACTGCTGTTGTCATGGTGACTGAGACTGCTGTTGTCATGGAGACTGAGGCTGCTGTTGTCATGGTGACTGAGACTGCTGTTGTCATGGTGACTGAGACTGCTGTTGTCATGGAGACTGAGACTGCTGTTGTCATGGTGACTGAGACTGCTGTTGTCATGGTGACTGAGACTGCTGTTGTCATGGTGACTGAGACTGCTGTTGTCATGGAGACTGAGACTGCTGTTGTCATGGAGACTGAGACTGCTGTTGTCATAGTGACTGAGACTGCTGTTGTCATGGTGACTGAGACTGCTGTTGTCATGGAGACTGAGGCTGCTGTTGTCATGGTGACTGAGACTGCTGTTGTCATAGTGACTGAGACTGCTGTTGTCATAGTGACTGAGACTGCTGTTGTCATGGAGACTGAGACTGCTGTTGTCATGGTGACTGAGACTGCTGTTGTCATGGTGACTGAGACTGCTGTTGTCATGGAGACTGAGAATGCTGTTGTCATGGAGACTGAGACTGCTGTTGTCATGGTGACTGAGACCGCTGTTGTCATGGTGACTGAGACTGCTGTTGTCATGGAGACTGAGGCTGCTGTTGTCATGGTGACTGAGACTGCTGTTGTCATAGTGACTGAGACTGCTGTTGTCATAGTGACTGAGACTGCTGTTGTCATGGAGACTGAGACTGCTGTTGTCATGGTGACTGAGACTGCTGTTGTCATGGAGACTGAGACTGCTGTTGTCATGGTGACTGAGACTGCTGTTGTCATGGTGACTGAGACTGCTGTTGTCATGGAGACTGAGACTGCTGTTGTCATGGTGACTGAGACTGCTGTTGTCATGGTGACTGAGACTGCTGTTGTCATGGTGACTGAGACTGCTGTTGTCACGGTGACTGAGACTGCTGTTGTCACGGTGACTGAGACTGCTGTTGTCACGGTGACCGAGACTGCTGTTGTCACGGTGACCGAGACTGCTGTTGTCACGGTGACTGAGACTGCTGTTGTCACGGTGACTGAGACTGCTGTTGTCACGGTGACTGAGACTGCTGTTGTCACGGTGACTGAGACTGCTGTTGTCATGGAGACTGAGACTGCTGTTGTCATGGAGACTGAGACTGCTGTTGTCATGGAGACTGAGACTGCTGTTGTCATGGTGACTGAGACTGCTGTTGTCATGGAGACTGAGACTGCTGTTGTCATGGTGACTGAGACTGCTGTTGTCATGGTGACTGAGACTGCTGTTGTCACGGTGACTGAGACTGCTGTTGTCATGGTGACTGAGACTGCTGTTGTCACGGTGACCGAGACTGCTGTTGTCACGGTGACTGAGACTGCTGTTGTCACGGTGACTGAGACTGCTGTTGTCACGGTGACTGAGACTGCTGTTGTCATGGTGACTGAGACTGCTGTTGTCACGGTGACTGAGACTGCTGTTGTCATGGTGACTGAGACTGCTGTTGTCATGGTGACAAATGACACCCTCCTGAACACTGACACGGGCAAAGCCTCAGTCTTAATTCTGTTGGATCTGATGCTGCTTTTGACACTGTCCATCATGGGACCCTCTTACAGAGACTAGAGGACAGGGTGGGGCCCTCTTACAGAGACTAGAGGACAGGGTGGGACCCTCTTACAGAGACTAGAGGACAGGGTGGGACCCTCTTACAGAGACTAGAGGACAGGGTGGGACCCTCTTACAGAGACTAGAGGACAGGGTGGGACCCTCTTACAGAGACTAGAGGACAGGGTGGGACCCTCCTACAGAGACTAGAGGACAGGGTGGGACCCTCCTACAGAGACTAGAGGACAGGGTGGGACCCTCCTACAGAGACTAGAGGACAGGGTGGGACCCTCTTACAGAGACTAGAGGACAGGGTGGGGCCCTCTTACAGAGACTAGAGGACAGGGTGGGACCCTCTTACAGAGACTAGAGGACAGGGTGGGACCCTCTTACAGAGACTAGAGGACAGGGTGGGACCCTCTTACAGAGACTAGAGGACAGGGTGGGACCCTCCTACAGAGACTAGAGGACAGGGTGGGACCCTCTTACAGAGACTAGAGGACAGGGTGGGACCCTCCTACAGAGACTAGAGGACAGGGTGGGACCCTCCTACAGAGACTAGAGGACAGGGTGGGACCCTCCTACAGAGACTAGAGGACAGGGTGGGACCCTCTTACAGAGACTAGAGGACAGGGTGGGCATCACTGGCCCCGCCCTAAACTGGTTAAGGTCCTATCTGGAAGACAGGAAGTACTTTGTGTCTCAGACCACATGACTCTGACCTGTGGGGTGCCCCAAGGGTCAGTCCTGGGGCCCCTTCTGTTCTTCACATGCTGCTGTTATGTCGAGCTCTGATTAGAAGGAGTTTTTGTTTTGAGACGCTCGTCCAGAGACTCCGCCTTTTTGTGCCGACCAGTGAAAACAAACACAGCAAAAACAACAGCAGAGCGGTCGGAGCGGTCGGAGCGGTCGGAGCGGTCGGAGCGGTCGGAGCGGTCGGAGCGGTCGGAGCGGTCAGACGGACCGTCGGGACGGAACAACGTCACATGACCTCTGGGTCCTCTCACCGGCATTTTTTATGTTTTTAGCTGCTGGAGGAGGCGACCAGTGAACCTCCTCCTCACACGGACTAAACCAGGACTAAACCAGGACTAAACCAGGTCTAAACCAGGACTAAACCAGGACTAAACCAGGTCTAAACCAGGTCTAAACCAGGACTAAACCAGGTCTAAACCAGGACTAAACCAGGTCTAAACCAGGACTAAACCAGGTCTAAACCAGGACTAAACCAGGTCTAAACCAGGACTAAACCAGGTCTAAACCAGGACTAAACCAGGTCTAAACCAGGACTAAACCAGGTCTAAACCAGGACTAAACCAGGACTAAACCAGGTCTAAACCAGGTCTAAACCAGGTCTAAACCAGGACTAAACCAGGACTAAACCAGGTCTAAACCAGGACTAAACCAGGTCTAAACCAGGACTAAACCAGGACTAAACCAGGTCTAAACCAGGACTAAACCAGGTCTAAACCAGGTCTAAACCAGGTCTAAACCAGGACTAAACCAGGACTAAACCAGGACTAAACCAGGTCTAAACCAGGACTAAACCAGGTCTAAACCAGGTCTAAACCAGGACTAAACCAGGACTAAACCAGGTCTAAACCAGGACTAAACCAGGACTAAACCAGGTCTAAACCAGGACTAAACCAGGTCTAAACCAGGTCTAAACCAGGACTAAACCAGGTCTAAACCAGGACTAAACCAGGTCTAAACCAGGACTAAACCAGGACTAAACCAGGTCTAAACCAGGTCTAAACCAGGTCTAAACCAGGACTAAACCAGGACTAAACCAGGACTAAACCAGGTCTAAACCAGGACTAAACCAGGTCTAAACCAGGACTAAACCAGGACTAAACCAGGACTAAACCAGGTCTAAACCAGGACTAAACCAGGACTAAACCAGGACTAAACCAGTTCTAAACCAGGTCTAAACCAGGACTAAACCAGGACTAAACCAGGACTAAACCAGTTCTAAACCAGGTCTAAACCAGGACTAAACCAGGACTAAACCAGGTCTAAACCAGGACTAAACCAGGACTAAACCAGGAATAAACCAGGACTAAACCAGGACTAAACCAAGACTAAACCAGGTCTAAACCAGGTCTAAACCAGGACTAAACGAGGTCCAAACCAGGTCTAAACAAGGTCCAAATCAGGTCTAAACCAGGACTAAACCAGGTCTAAACCAGGACTAAACCAGGACTAAACCAGGACTAAACCAGGTCCAAACCAGGACTAAACCAGGACTAAACCAAGACTAAACCAGGTCTAAACCAGGTCTAAACCAGGTCTAAACCAGAACTAAACCAGGACTAAACCAGGACTAAACCAGGACTAAACCAGGACTAAACCAGGACCAGGACTAAACCAGAACTAAACCAGGACTAAACCAGGACCAGGACTAAACCAGGTCTAAACAAGGTCCAAATCAGGTCTAAACCAGGACTAAACCAGGTCCAAACCAGGACTAAACCAGGTCTAAACCAGGACCAGGACTAAACCAGGACTAAACCAGGACTAAACCAGGTCTAAACCAGGACCAGGACTAAACCAGGACTAAACCAGGACTAAACCAGGACCAGGACTAAACCAGGACTAAACCAGGACTAAACCAGGTCTAAACCAGGACTAAACCAGGTCTAAACCAGGACTAAACCAGGACTAAACCAGGTCCAAACCAGGACTAAACCAGGACTAAACCAAGACTAAACCAGGTCTAAACCAGGACTAAACCAGGTCTAAACCAGGACTAAACCAGGTCTAAACCAGGACTAAACCAGGACTAAACCAGGTCCAAACCAGGACTAAACCAGGACTAAACCAAGACTAAACCAGGTCTAAACCAGGTCTAAACCAGGATTAAACCAGGTCTAAACCAGGTCTAAACCAGGATTAAACCAGGACTAAACCAGGTCTAAACCAGGACCAGGACTAAACCAGGACTAAACCAGGACCAGGACTAAACCAGGACTAAACAGGTCTAAACAGGGGGAGTGTGGATGAGTGACATGTGAAGAGCTCAGACGGGTTTATCTTTGGAGTCGTGTTTATCACAGGAAACGTCCAAAGAGGAGAAACAGGAGTGAGAGTTTATCTGAGACAGAACATCTGAACGTCCATCCATCCATTTTCTGCCGCTTTATCCGGGGCCGGGTCACGGGGGCAGCAGTCTGAGCAAGGACTCCCATACTTCCCTCTCCCTAGACACTTCCTCTAACTCCTCCGGGGGGATCCCGAGGAGTTCCCAGGCCAGCCGAGAGACATAGTCTCCCCAGTGTGTCCTGGGTCTTCCCGGTGGGACATGCCTGAAACACCTCCCGAGGGAGGCGCCCAGAAGGCTCCGGAACAGATGCCCGAGCCACCTCAGCTGGAGGAGCAGTGGCTCTACTCCGAGCTCCCCCCGTGGAGGAAACTCATTTTGACCGCTTGTATCCGCGATCTTGTTCTTTCGGTCACTACCCAAAGCTCATGACCATAGGTGAGGTCAGAACGTAGAGTGACCGGTAAATCGAGAGCTTTGCCTTTCGGCTCAGCTCCCTCTTTACCACAACAGTCGATGCAGCGACTGCATCACTGCAGCCGCTGCACCGATCTAACTGTCGATCTCACGCTCCATCCTTCCCTCACTCGTGAACAAGACCCCGAGATACTTGAACTCCTCCACTTGGGGCAAGGACCCCCCACCCACCTGAAGAAGGCAAGACACCTTTTTCCGGTCGAGAACCATGGCCTCGGATTTGGAGCTGATTCTCATCCCAGCCGCTTCACACTCAGCTGCAAACCGTCCCAGTGCATGTTGCAGGTCCGGGTTTGATGGAGCCATCAGGACAACATCGTCTGCAAACAGCAGAGATGAGATCCTGTGGTCCCCAAACCGGACACTCTCCGACCCCTGACTGCGCCTAGAAATTCTGTCCATAAAAATTATGAACAGAACCGGTGACAAAGGGCAGCCCTGGCAGAGTCCAACATGCACTGGGAACAGGTCTGACTTACTGCCGGCAATGAACACAGCTCCTGCTCCGGTCATACAGGGACCGGACAGCCCTGAGCAAAGGGCCCCGGACCCCGTACTCCCGGAGCACCCCCAAAGGACACCCTGAGGGACACGGTCGAAAGCCTTCTCCAGATCCACAAAGCACATGTGGACTGGTTGGGCAAACTCCCATGAACCCCGGCCCCTGCCGTCGACTGCCGCCCAGATCTCTCTGCACCTCTGAACATGTCCTTCACAAACACAGAACATCAGAACGTGTCCTTCACAAACAGACACTCTTCTGCTTCAGGAGGAACCGTGTCCTCTGCAGAACCTGAATTGAAGCTTCTCCTGAGACGCTGAAGCAAAACTCAGTGTCTGAGATCTTTACTACAAACACCTGAGGAGACTCAACCATCTGTGCCCAAAGAAGGAGAAGAACCAGAAGAGGAACCAGCTGCTGCTGCTGCTGCTGCTGCTAATACTACCACTACTACCACTACTACTACTGCTACTACTACCACTACTACCACTACTACTACTGCTACTACTACCACTACTACCACTACTACTACTGCTACTACTACCACTACTACCACTACTACTACTGCTACTGATACTACTCTCTCTCTCTCTCATTGTTCACGTTGATCTCTAAACTTCCGGAGCTTTACAAAGACTCAAGAGGAAACTCTGCTTTCACCTGCAAACACACTTCTGAAACAGGTCTAAACCAGGACTAAACCAGGTCTAAACCAGGACTAAACCAGGTCTAAACCAGGTCTAAACCAGGTCTAAACCAGGACTAAACCAGGTCTAAACCAGGACTAAACCAGGTCTAAACCAGGTCTAAACCAGGTCTAAACCAGGACTAAACCAGGTCTAAACCAGGACTAAACCAGGTCTAAACCAGGTCTAAACCAGGTCTAAACCAGGACTAAACCAGGTCTAAACCAGGACTAAACCAGGTCTAAAGCAGGACTAAACCAGGACTAAACCAGGTCCAAACCAGGACTAAACCAGGTCTAAACCAGGTCTAAACCAGGTCTAAACCAGGACTAAACCAGGTCTAAACCAGGACTAAACCAGGTCTAAACCAGGTCTAAACCAGGTCTAAACCAGGACTAAACCAGGTCTAAACCAGGACTAAACCAGGTCTAAAGCAGGTCTAAACCAGGACTAAACCAGGACTAAACCAGGTCCAAACCAGGACTAAACCAGGTCTAAACCAGGTCTAAACCAGGTCTAAACCAGGACTAAACCAGGTCTAAACCAGGTCTAAACCAGGACTAAACCAGGTCTAAACCAGGTCT
>NW_027315832.1:17500-140000 GCF_026437365.1 Eucyclogobius newberryi
CTGAAGTCTCTTCACTGGCTCCCCGTCGAGTTTAGAATCACATTTAAAATTCTACTCTTGACCTACAAAGCCATAAATGACATGGCCCCATCCTACCTCAAAGATGCTATAGAACCATATCATCCAAACAGAGCTCTTCACTCTCAGAATGCCGGCCTTCTGGTGGTGCCAAGAGTCTCTAAAAGTACTGTAGGAGGTAGAGCCTTCTGGTGGTGCCAAGAGTCTCTAAAAGTACTGTAGGAGGTAGAGCGTTTAGCTCCCAAGCCCCTGTGTTATGGAATCAGCTCCCGACCCATGTTAAATCTGCTGACACAGTCTCTTCATTTAAGTCCAGGCTTAAAACGTTCCTCTTCGAAATCGCTTATGGTCAGAGTAGTTAGGAACAGAAAGATAAACCCACAGCTTCAGCTACGCTGCCCTAGGAGTAACTGTGCTGGGGGAAGTATGACAGCTTGAGCTCTATCCTCTTCTTCTTCTGACTACTTATGCTATCAAACAATATTTATTTTTTGATTCCACTTGCAAACTGTTCACCGCCTTCTTTTTCTTTCTCTCACTTCTGAGGACCTGTGGACCCAGATGTCCCTCTCCTGGTGAAGTGTCCCTGCCCCGTGTGGACGGTCCCTCATCTGCCTGAAGAGTGGCTCCAGCTCCAGTCTCCCTCGTGTCTGTGAGAGTGGGATCTCTCCTTCACTGGAACTAACACAGGTTTCTACGCTTTTTTCCCAAAGAGGTTTTTTTTTTGTAGTTTTTCCTGGCCGAGAAGGAGAGTCTAAGGACAGAGGACCCTGGGACATCGTCCCTCGTCCCCACAGACATTGTCTGACTCCCTCGCCACCACAGACATTGTTGATTCATTTCTCCCTGTGGCCCTCAGAGGCAACTGTTGTTGTGATTTTGGGCCTTACAAAAATAAATTGATTTGATTTGATGTGCAATACTGTCATACCCATGTGCAATACTGTCATACCCATGTGCAATACTGTCATACCCATGTGCAATACTGTCATATTCATGTGCAATACTGTCATACTCATGTGCAATACTGTCATACCCATGTGCAATACTGTCATATTCATGTGCAATACTGTCATACCCATGTGCAATACTGTCATACCCATGTGCAATACTGTCATACCCATGTACAATACTGTCATATTCATGTGCAATACTGTCATACTCATGTGCAATACTGTCATACCCATGTGCAATACTGTCATACCCATGTGCAATACTGTCATATTCATGTGCAATACTGTCATACTCATGTGCAATACTGTCATACCCATGTGCAATACTGTCATACCCATGTGCAATACTGTCATACCCATGTGCAATACTGTCATATTCATGTGCAATACTGTCATATTCATGTGCAATACTGTCATACCCATGTGCAATACTGTCATACCCATGTGCAATACTGTCATACCCATGTGCAATACTGTCATATTCATGTGCAATACTGTCATACTCATGTGCAATACTGTCATACCCATGTGCAATACTGTCATATTCATGTGCAATACTGTCATACCCATGTGCAATACTGTCATACCCATGTGCAATACTGTCATACCCATGTGCAATACTGTCATATTCATGTGCAATACTGTCATACCCATGTGCAATACTGTCATACCCATGTGCAATACTGTCATACCCATGTGCAATACTGTCATACCCATGTGCAATACTGTCATATTCATGTGCAATACTGACATACCCATGTGCAATACTGACATACCCATGTGCAATACTGACATACCCATGTGCAATACTGACATACCCATGTGCAATAATGACATACCCATGTGCAATACTGTCACACTCATGTGCAATACTGACATACCCATGTGCAATACTGTCATACCCATGTGGAATGACATACTCACACGCAATCTAACTGATGTGTTTATTTTACCATTATTATTATTATTATTTGGTTATTATTATTGTTTTTTATTTTATCTTTATTTTCCCTTCAAGATTGAGTGTTTTTTAAACTTCCTATAAGTTATCAGTCCTTTTCCTCTGGCTCTACTGCGTTGCAACAACGAAATTTCCCCACGTGGGACAATAAAGCATTATCTTATCTTTCACCACCGAGACATTTATACTGCACTGACCAGTCACTGACCCGGGTCAGCTGTTTACAGTCCACACTCTAAATATAAAGTCTATAAATACTGTTTGCAGTCCAAACTTTTAGTCCTGATTTAGTCCTGGTTTAGACCTGGTTTAGTCCTGGTTTAGTCCTGGTCTGGTCCTGGTTTAGTCCTGATTTAGTCCTGGTTTAGTCCTGGTTTAGACCTGGTTTAGTCCTGGTTTAGACCCGGTTTAGTCCTGGTTTAGTCCTGGTTTAGTCCTGGTTTAGTCCTGGTCTGGTCCTGGTTTAGTCCTGGTTTAGTCCTGGTTTAGTCCTGGTCTGGTCCTGGTTTAGTCCTGGTTTAGTCCTGGTTTAGTCCTGGTTTAGTCCTGGTTTAGTCCTGGTTTAGACCTGGTTTAGTCCTGGTTTAGACCTGGTTTAGTCCTGGTTTAGACCTGGTTTAGTCCTGGTTTAGTCCTGGTTTAGACCTGGTTTAGACCTGGTTTAGTCCTGGTTTAGTCCTGGTTTAGTCCTGGTTTAGACCTGGTTTAGACCTGGTTTAGTCCTGGTTTAGTCCTGGTTTAGTCCTGGTTTAGACCTGGTTTAGTCCTGGTTTAGACCTGGTTTAGACCTGGTTTAGACCTGGTTTAGTCCAGATGAACACAGTGATATTTGGGGCTCACACTTGAGCTTCCGCTGTCTCAGATCTGATCCACATTCTCAGCTGCTTCAGGACAGACTCTCTTTGTCCCTGAACCCAGACCCGGATCTGAACCAGGACTAAACCGGGACTAAACCAGGACTAAACCAGGACTAAACCAGGACTAAACCAGGACTAAACCAGGTCTAAACCAGGTCTAAACCAGGACTAAACCAGGACTAAACCAGGACTAAACCAGGACTAAACCGGGACTAAACCGGGACTAAACCGGGACTAAACCAGGACTAAACCAGGACTAAACCAGGACTAAACCAGGACTAAACCAGGACTAAACCAGGTCTAAACCAGGACCAGACCAGGACCAGACCAGGACTAAACCAGGACTAAACCAGGACTAAACCAGGACTAAACCAGGACTAAACCAGGACTAAACCAGGACTAAACCCAGATCTGAACCAGGCTCTGGACCAGAGCCTGGTGTGGAGCAGGTTCTCGGAGCAGGTTCTTGGTTCTTGGAGCAGGTTCTTGGTTCTTGGAGCAGGTTCTTGGTTCTTGGAGCAGGTTCTTGGTTCTTGGAGCAGGTTCTTAGTTCTTGGCGCAGTTCTTGGTTCTTGGAGCAGGTTCTTGGTTCTTGGCGCAGTTCTTGGTTCTTGGAGCAGGTTCTTGGGTTTTGCTTTTCTTCTTCACATTTTTGAACAAAAGACACAAACACAATGAAAATGTCAAATGTATTTTTATTTTCCTTTTTCAGATTAAACTCTGCGTTTCAAGATTATGTGTACTAAATATAAAACTGTTTCGTTTGATTAATTGAACCAAACAGTTTAAAAACACAAACACATTTCAACAGAATCAAACACAATTAAACATTTGAGAATTTAAAATAAGAATAACAATGAAACTGGTTAAATACTTTTAATAATTCAGGAATAATTATGGATTTGGACCGAAGCTCAGAGACTCAGGACGTGACTCTTGGTCCTGGTCCTGGTCCTGGTCCTGGTCCTGGTCCTGGTCTGGTCCTGGTCTGGTCCTGGTCCTGGTCCTGGTCCTGGTGCTGGTGCTGGTGCTGGTCCTGGTCCTGGTCCTGGTCCTGGTCCTGGTCCTGGTGCTGGTGCTGGTCCTGGTCTGGTCCTGGTCTGGTCCTGGTCCTGGTCCTGGTGCTGGTGCTGGTGCTGGTCCTGGTCCTGGTCCTGGTCCTGGTCCTGGTGCTGGTGCTGGTCCTGGTCCTGGTCCTGGTCCTGGTCCTGGTCCTGGTCCTGGTGCTGGTCCTGGTCCTGGTGCTGGTCCTGGTCTTAATTACAGTTGCTGTACTTTTGCACTTGGTTTCGGATCTCGTCTCGCACAAAAGTCACGTTTCCTCGAAGTTGGTCGAGTTCTGAACGCTGACGCTGCAACTTCTGCTCGTTACTGCGGAACTTCTTCTCCAGCTCTGGAAAAAACAAATACAGTTCAGTTCTTACTCTAGAACAGACTCCTCATGTTCCTCTGTGATGTTATTTATGGTCAGTTCAGTTCTTACTCTAGAACAGACTCCTCATGTTCCTTCAATGTTATTTATGGTCAGTTCAGTTCTTACTCTAGAACAGACTCCTCATGTTCCTCTGTGATGTTATTTATGTTCAGTTCAGTTCTTACTCTAGAACAGACTCCTCATGTTCCTCTAATGTTATTTATGGTCAGTTCAGTTCTTACTCTAGAACAGACTCCTCATGTTCCTCTGATGTTATTTATGTTCAGTTCAGTTCTTACTCTAGAACAGACTCCTCATGTTCCTCTGATGTTATTTATGTTCAGTTCAGTTCTTACTCTAGAACAGACTCCTCATGTTCCTCTGTGATGTTATTTATGGTCAGTTCAGTTCTTACTCTAGAACAGACTCCTCATGTTCCTCTGTGATGTTATTTATGTTCAGTTCAGTTCTTACTCTAGAACAGACTCCTCATGTTCCTCTAATGTTATTTATGGTCAGTTCAGTTCTTACTCTAGAACAGACTCCTCATGTTCCTCTGATGTTATTTATGTTCAGTTCAGTTCTTACTCTAGAACAGACTCCTCATGTTCCTCTGTGATGTTATTTATGGTCAGTTCAGTTCTTACTCTAGAACAGACTCCTCATGTTCCTCTGTGATGTTATTTATGGTCAGTTCAGTTCTTACTCTAGAGCAGACTCCTCATGTTCCTCTGTGATGTTATTTATGTTCAGTTCAGTTCTTACTCTAGAGCAGACTCCTCATGTTCCTCTGTGATGTTATTTATGGTCAGTTCAGTTCTTACTCTAGAACAGACTCCTCATGTTCCTCTAATGTTATTTATGGTCAGTTCAGTTCTTACTCTAGAACAGACTCCTCATGTTCCTCTGTGATGTTATTTATGTTCAGTTCAGTTCTTACTCTAGAACAGACTCCTCATGTTCCTCTGTGATGTTATTTATGGTCAGTTCAGTTCTTACTCTAGAACAGACTCCTCATGTTCCTTTGTGATGTTATTTATGTTCAGTTCAGTTCTTACTCTAGAACAGACTCCTCATGTTCCTCTGTGATGTTATTTATGGTCAGTTCAGTTCTTACTCTAGAACAGACTCCTCATGTTCCTTTGTGATGTTATTTATGTTCAGTTCAGTTCTTACTCTAGAACAGACTCCTCATGTTCCTCTGATGTTATTTATGGTCAGTTCAGTTATTACTCTAGAACAGACGTCTCATGTTCCTCTGATGTTATTTATGGTCAGTTCAGTTCTTACTCTAGAACAGACTCCTCATGTTCCTCTAATGTTATTTATGGTCAGTTCAGTTCTTACTCTAGAACAGACTCCTCATGTTGCTCTAATGTTATTTATGTTCAGTTCAGTTATTACTCTAGAACAGACGTCTCATGTTCCTCTGATGTTATTTATGGTCAGTTCAGTTCTTACTCTAGAACAGACTCCTCATGTTCCTCTGATGTTATTTATGGTCAGTTCAGTTATTACTCTAGAACAGACTCCTCATGTTCCTCTAATGTTATTTATGTTCAGTTCAGTTATTACTCTAGAACAGACGTCTCATGTTCCTCTGATGTTATTTATGGTCAGTTCAGTTCTTACTCTAGAACAGACTCCTCATGTTCCTCTGATGTTATTTATGGTCTGTTCAGTTCTTACTCTAGAACAGACTCCCCATGTTCCTCTGATGTTATTTATGGTCAGTTCAGTTCTTACTCTAGAACAGACTCCTCATGTTCCTCTGATGTTATTTATGGTCAGTTCAGTTCTTACTCTAGAACAGACTCCTCATGTTCCTCTGATGTTATTTATGGTCAGTTCAGTTCTTACTCTAGAACAGACTCCTCATGTTCCTCTAATGTTATTTATGGTCAGTTCAGTTCTTACTCTAGAACAGACTCCTCATGTTGCTCTAATGTTATTTATGTTCAGTTCAGTTATTACTCTAGAACAGACGTCTCATGTTCCTCTGATGTTATTTATTGTCAGTTCAGTTCTTACTCTAGAACAGACTCCTCATGTTCCTCTAATGTTATTTATGGTCAGTTCAGTTCTTACTCTAGAACAGACTCCTCATGTTCCTCTAATGTTATTTATGTTCAGTTCAGTTCTTACTCTAGAGCAGACTCCTCATGTTCTTCTGATGTTATTTATGGTCAGTTCAGTTCTTACTCTAGAACAGACTCCTCATGTTCCTCTAATGTTTTTTATGGTCAGTTCAGTTCTTACTCTAGAACAGACTCCTCATGTTCCTCTAATGTTATTTATGGTCTGTTCAGTTCTTACTCTAGAGCAGACTCCTCATGTTCCTCTGATGTTATTTATGGTCAGTTCAGTTCTTACTCTAGAACAGACTCCTCATGTTCCTCTGTGATGTTATTTATGGTCTGTTCAGTTCTTACTCTAGAACAGACTCCCCATGTTCCTCTGATGTTATTTATGGTCAGTTCAGTTCTTACTCTAGAACAGACTCCTCATGTTCCTCTAATGTTATTTATGGTCAGTTCAGTTCTTACTCTAGAACAGACTCCTCATGTTCCTCTGATGTTATTTATGGTCAGTTCAGTTCTTACTCTAGAGCAGACTCCTCATGTTCCTCTGATGTTATTTATGGTCAGTTCAGTTCTTACTCTAGAACAGACTCCTCATGTTCCTCTGTGATGTTATTTATGGTCTGTTCAGTTCTTACTCTAGAGCAGACTCCTCATGTTCCTCTAATGTTATTTATGGTCAGTTCAGTTCTTACTCTAGAACAGACTCCTCATGTTCCTCTAATGTTATTTATGGTCAGTTCAGTTCTTACTCTAGAACAGACTCCTCATGTTCCTCTAATGTTATTTATGGTCAGTTCAGTTCTTACTCTAGAGCAGACTCCTCATGTTCCTCTAATGTTATTTATGGTCAGTTCAGTTCTTACTCTAGAACAGACTCCTCATGTTCCTCTAATGTTATTTATGTTCAGTTCAGTTCTTACTCTAGAGCAGACTCCTCATGTTCCTCTGATGTTATTTATGGTCAGTTCAGTTCTTACTCTAGAGCAGACTCCTCATGTTCCTCTGATGTTATTTATGGTCAGTTCAGTTCTTACTCTAGAACAGACTCCTCATGTTCCTCCAGTTCAGTTCTTACTCTAGAGCAGATGTTTCTTTTAACTTATGGTCATCTCAGTTCTTACTCTTGAGCAGTTCCACTCCTTGCGTGGCTTGGTCCAGAAGACCTTCAGCTTCGTTCTTCAGATCTTTGGCTCTTTTACTGAGAACATCCAAACCTCCAGATTCTCCTCCAAACGAGTCCAGCTTCTGCCTCAGATCCTGGAACTGTCGCTCCGTCTCGTTCAAACTCTAGAAGAGAAGAAATATCATCTAAGAGAAAGAATGTGAGGGATCCTTATGGACAGTGTCAGGTCGGGTACGTGTTGTCCTCCTGGTGTCCCTGGTAGTGGACAGTGTCAGGTCGGGTACGTGTTGTCCTCCTGGTGTCCCTGGTAGTGGACAGTGTCAGGTCGGGTACGTGTTGTCCTCCTGGTGTCCCTGGTAGTGGACAGTGTCAGGTCGGGTACGTGTTGTCCTCCTGGTGTCCCTGGTAGTGGACAGTGTCAGGTCGGGTACGTGTTGTCCTCCTGGTGTCCCTGGTAGTGGACAGTGTCAGGTCGGGTACGTGTTGTCCTCCTGGTGTCCCTGGTAGTGGACAGTGTCAGGTCGGGTACGTGTTGTCCTCCTGGTGTCCCTGGTAGTGGACAGTGTCAGGTCGGGTACGTGTTGTCCTCCTGGTGTCCCTGGTAGTGGACAGTGTCAGGTCGGGTACGTGTTGTCCTCCTGGTGTCCCTGGTAGTGGACAGTGTCAGGTCGGGTACGTGTTGTCCTCCTGGTGTCCCTGGTAGTGGACAGTGTCAGGTCGGGTACGTGTTGTCCTCCTGGTGTCCCTGGTAGTGGACAGTGTCAGGTCGGGTACGTGTTGTCCTCCTGGTGTCCCTGGTAGTGGACAGTGTCAGGTCGGGTACGTGTTGTCCTCCTGGTGTCCCTGGTAGTGGACAGTGTCAGGTCGGGTACGTGTTGTCCTCCTGGTGTCCCTGGTAGTGGACAGTGCACTGACCAGATCCGAGGCCTGGTCCTGGGCTCGGATGGACAGCGCCGCAGCCTCTTTGGCCAAGTCCTGGTTCAGCCTGGTCTTGTTACGGAGCATTTCAACTCCAACGGACAAATTAGAGAGTCTCAGCATCAGGTCCATCTGCTTCTGCTCCAGGTTAGACAGATGCTGGTCCACCTGCAGAAGAGACATGGGGAGGGACATCAGGAGGGACATCAGGAGGGACATCAGCAGGAACATCAGGAGGAACATCAGGAGGAACATCACGAGGAACATCAGGAGAAACATAAGGAGGAACATCAGGAGGAACATCAGGAAGAACATCAGGAGGAACATAAGGAGGGACATCAGCAGGAACATCAGGAGGAACATCAGGAGGAACATCAGGAGGAACATCAGGAGGAACATCACGAGGAACATCAGGAGAACCATAAGGAGGAACATCAGGAGGAACATCAGGAGGAACATCAGGAGGAACATCACGAGGAACATCAGGAGAAACATAAGGAGAAACATAAGGAGGAACATCAGGAGAAACATCAGGAGAAACATCAGGAGAAACATCAGGAGGAACATCAGGAGAAACATCAGGAGAAACATCAGGAGAAACATCAGGAGGAACATCACGAGGAACATCAGGAGAAACATCAGGAGGAACATCAGGAGGAACATCAGGAGGAACATCACGAGGAACATCAGGAGAAACATCAGGAGGAACATCAGGAGGAACATCAGGAGGAACATAAGGAGGGACATCAGCAGGAACATCAGGAGGAACATCAGGAGGAACATCACGAGGAACATCAGGAGAAACATAAGGAGGAACATCAGGAGGAACATCAGGAGAAACATCAGTAAGAACATCAGGAGAAACATCAGGAGAAACATCAGGAGGAACATCAGGAGGAACATCACGAGGAACATAAGGAGGAACATCAGGAGGAACATCAGGAGGAACATAAGGAGAAACATCAGGAGGAACATCAGGAGAAACATAAGGAGGAACATCAGGAGAAACATCAGGAGAAACATCAGGAGGAACATCAGGAGGAACATCAGGAAGAACATCAGGAGAAACATAAGGAGGAACATCAGGAGGAACATCACGAGGAACATAAGGAGGAACATCAGGAGGAACATCAGGAGGAACATCACGAGGAACATAAGGAGAAACATAAGGAGGAACATCAGGAAGAACATCAGGAGAAACATAAGGAGGAACATCAGGAGGAACATAAGGAGGAACATCAGGAGGAACATCAGGAGGAACATTAGGAGGAACATCAGGAGGAACATCTGGAGAAACATAAGGAGGAACATCAGGAGGAACATCAGGAGGAACATCAGGAGGAACATCAGGAGGAACATCAGGAGGAACATTAGGAGAAACATCAGGAGGAACATCAGGAAGAACATAAGGAGAAACATCAGGAGAAACATCAGGAGGAACATCAGGAGAAACATCAGGAGAAACATCAGGAGAAACATCAGGAGGAACATCAGGAGGAACATCAGTAAGAACATCAGGAGAAACATCAGGAGAAACATCAGGAGGAACATCAGGAGGAACATCAGGAGAAACATCAGGAGAAACATCAGGAGGAACATCAGGAGGAACATCAGTAAGAACATCAGGAGAAACATCAGGAGAAACATCAGGAGGAACATCAGGAGGAACATAAGGAGGAACATTAGGAGGAACATCACGAGGAACATCAGGAGAAACATAAGGAGGAACATTAGGAGGAACATCAGGAGGAACATAAGGAGGAACATCAGGAGGAACATCAGGAGGAACATTAGGAGGAACATCAGGAGGAACATCAGGAGAAACATTAGGAGGAACATCAGGAGGAACATCAGGAGGAACATAAGGAGGGACATCAGCAGGAACATCAGGAGAAACATCAGTAAGAACATCAGGAGAAACATCAGGAGAAACATCAGGAGGAACATCAGGAGGAACATCACGAGGAACATAAGGAGGAACATCAGGAGGAACATCAGGAGGAACATAAGGAGAAACATCAGGAGGAACATCAGGAGAAACATAAGGAGGAACATCAGGAGAAACATCAGGAGGAACATCAGGAGGAACATCAGGAGGAACATAAGGAGGGACATCAGCAGGAACATCAGGAGGAACATCAGGAGGAACATCACGAGGAACATCAGGAGAAACATAAGGAGGAACATCAGGAGGAACATCAGGAGAAACATCAGTAAGAACATCAGGAGAAACATCAGGAGAAACATCAGGAGGAACATCAGGAGGAACATCACGAGGAACATAAGGAGGAACATCAGGAGGAACATCAGGAGGAACATAAGGAGAAACATCAGGAGGAACATCAGGAGAAACATAAGGAGGAACATCAGGAGAAACATCAGGAGAAACATCAGGAGGAACATCAGGAGGAACATCAGGAAGAACATCAGGAGAAACATAAGGAGGAACATCAGGAGGAACATCACGAGGAACATAAGGAGGAACATCAGGAGGAACATCAGGAGGAACATCACGAGGAACATAAGGAGAAACATAAGGAGGAACATCAGGAAGAACATCAGGAGAAACATAAGGAGGAACATCAGGAGGAACATAAGGAGGAACATCAGGAGGAACATCAGGAGGAACATTAGGAGGAACATCAGGAGGAACATCTGGAGAAACATAAGGAGGAACATCAGGAGGAACATCAGGAGGAACATCAGGAGGAACATCAGGAGGAACATCAGGAGGAACATTAGGAGAAACATCAGGAGGAACATCAGGAAGAACATAAGGAGAAACATCAGGAGAAACATCAGGAGGAACATCAGGAGAAACATCAGGAGAAACATCAGGAGAAACATCAGTAAGAACATCAGGAGAAACATCAGGAGAAACATCAGGAGGAACATCAGGAGGAACATCAGGAGAAACATCAGGAGAAACATCAGGAGGAACATCAGGAGGAACATCAGGAGGAACATCAGTAAGAACATCAGGAGAAACATCAGGAGAAACATCAGGAGGAACATCAGGAGGAACATCAGGAGAAACATCAGGAGAAACATCAGGAGGAACATCAGGAGGAACATCAGTAAGAACATCAGGAGAAACATCAGGAGAAACATCAGGAGGAACATCAGGAGGAACATAAGGAGGAACATTAGGAGGAACATCACGAGGAACATCAGGAGGAACATAAGGAGGAACATTAGGAGGAACATCAGGAGGAACATAAGGAGGAACATCAGGAGGAACATCAGGAGGAACATTAGGAGGAACATCAGGAGGAACATCAGGAGAAACATTAGGAGGAACATCAGGAGGAACATAAGGAGGAACATTAGGAGGAACATCAGGAGGAACATAAGGAGGAACATCAGGAGGAACATCAGGAGGAACATTAGGAGGAACATCAGGAGGAACATAAGGAGGAACATCAGGAGGAACATCAGGAGGAACATCAGGAGGAACATCTGGAGGAACATCAGGAGGAACATCAGGAGGAACTTCAGGAGGAACATCAGGAGGAACATAAGTTCTCCTGCAGGGGACGCCGTAGCTGTCTTACCTCTGTTCTCCTGCAGGGGACGCCGTAGCTGTCTTACCTCTGTTCTCCTGCAGGGGACGCCGTAGCTGTCTTACCTCTGTTCTCCTGCAGGGGACGCCGTAGCTGTCTTACCTCTGTTCTCCTGCAGGGGACGCCGTAGCTGTCTTACCTCTGTTCTCCTGCAGGGGACGCCGTAGCTGTCTTACCTCTGTTCTCCTGTAGGGGACGCCGTACCTGAGCCATGGCGTTCCTGGCGTGGTTCAGGTTCTTCTCAGCTTGCCTCTGGGCGGCTGTGGCTTCGTTAATGGCGTTCTGTGACACGTCCAGCGCCGCCTTCGTCTGATTGGTGGCGTCTTTGACTCCTTCAGCTCGAGTCCTGAAACACAGAAGAAGAAGAGTCTCGACCGTCGCTCTCAAACACCGAGGAATCTCACCTTTCGACTCCAAAACAAGAAGAGGAGTTCAGACCGGTGACCCCGCGGTGACGTGGCTCACCTGGCGTCCTGAGCGCGGCGCAGCAGACTTCTGGCTCGCTCGATGTTCTCGCTCGTCTGGTTCACGATCTGCTCCACGTTTGTCACGTTCGAGAGACTGACTTTGATCTGAGAAACCGTGAAGTCCAGAATCGTTCTGTTCACGGGAAGAGACACCAACAAGACCTGCAGCGCCACCTTCTGGATGCTCTCCGGGTCTGCACCCTCCTCTGTGTGAGGAGAACCAGGAGGAGGAGGTCAGAGGAGGAGGAGAGAAGGTCAGAGGAGCAGGAGAGAAGGTCAGAGGAGCAGGAGAGAAGGTCAGAGGAGCAGGAGAGAAGGTCAGAGGAGCAGAGGAGGAGGTCAGAGGAGCAGGAGAGAAGGTCAGAGGAGCAGAGGAGGAGGTCAGAGGAGAAGGAGAGAAGGTCAGAGGAGAAGGAGCACCTGTGAGGAAATCCTTGATCTTTCTGATGAAGTCCTTGAGCTTCTGGTTGGAGTCCTGCAGAAGGTCCTTCTTGCTCTGGGCCTGGTGCAAAGTGCTCATGACGCGCTTCTTCACCTGGAGAGTCAGAGACACAAGATCCTGGAGCTGCAGAAAAACAAAAACTTCTGTTGTAAACGCGGCACGTTCTGGAACAAACTTAGTCTCCAGGGAGACGCTTCACCAGCGTCTCCAGGGAGACGCTTCACCAGCGTCTCCAGGGAGACGCTTCACCAGCGTCTCCAGGGAGACGCTTCACCAGCGTCTCCCTGGAGACGCTTCACCAGCGTCTCCAGGGAGACGCTTCACCAGCGTCTCCAGGGAGACGCTTCACCAGCGTCTCCAGGGAGACGCTTCACCAGCGTCTCCAGGGAGACGCTTCACCAGCGTCTCCAGGGAGACGCTTCACCAGCGTCTCCCTGGAGACGCTTCACCAGCGTCTCCAGGGAGACGCTTCACCAGCGTCTCCCTGGAGACGCTGGTGAAGCTCAGAGAAGATGAGCTCGTAAATAAGTCATGAAACAAAGAATGAAGATAAAAAACAACTGCAGAACCGTTTTAGAACAGAGTTAGAACAGTCTTAGAACAGTGTTAGAACAGTCTTAGAACAGTCTTAGAACAGTGTTAGAACAGTCTAAGAACAGTGTTAGAACAGTGTTAGAACAGTGTTAGAACAGTCTTAGAACAGTGTTAGAACAGTGTTAGAACAGTCTTAGAACAGTGTTAGAACAGTCTTAGAACAGTGTTAGAACAGTGTTAGAACAGTCTTAGAACAGTGTTAGAACAGTCTTAGAACAGTGTTAGAACAGTCTTAGAACAGTGTTAGAACAGTCTAAGAACAGTGTTAGAACAGTGTTAGAACAGTGTTAGAACAGTCTTAGAACAGTGTTAGAACAGTGTTAGAACAGTCTTAGAACAGTGTTAGAACAGTCTTAGAACAGAGTTAGAACAGTCTTAGAACAGTCTTAGAACAGTCTTAGAACAGTCTTAGAACAGTCTTAGAACAGAGTTAGAACACTCTTAAAACAGTGTTAGAACAGTCTTAGAACAGTGTTAGAACAGTCTTAGAACAGTGTTAGAACAGTCTTAGAACAGTGTTAGAACAGTCTTAAAAACAGGCTTAGAACAGAGTTAGAACAGTCTTAGAACAGAGTTAGAACAGGGTTAGAACAGTCTTACAACAGTCTTAGGACAGTGTTAGAACAGTCTTAGAACAGTGTTAGAACAGTCTTAGAACAGTGTTAGAACAGTGTTAGAACAGTGTTAGAAACGTGTTAGAACAGTGTTAGAACAGTCTTAGAACAGTGTTAGAACAGTCTTAGAACAGTCTTAGAACAGTGTTAGAACAGTTTTAGAACAGTGTTAGAACAGTCTTAGAACAGTGTTAGAACAGTGTTAGAACAGTCTTAGAACAGAGTTAGAACACTCTTAAAACAGTGTTAGAACAGTCTTAGAACAGTGTTAGAACAGTCTTAGAACAGTGTTAGAACAGTCTAAGAACAGTGTTAGAACAGTCTAAGAACAGTGTTAGAACAGTGTTAGAACAGTGTTAGAACAGTCTTAGAACAGTGTTAGAACAGTGTTAGAACAGTCTTAGAACAGTGTTAGAACAGTCTTAGAACAGAGTTAGAACAGTCTTAGAACAGTGTTAGAACAGTCTTAGAACAGTCTTAGAACAGTCTTAGAACAGAGTTAGAACACTCTTAAAACAGTGTTAGAACAGTCTTAGAACAGTGTTAGAACAGTCTTAGAACAGTGTTAGAACAGTCTTAGAACAGTGTTAGAACAGTCTTAAAAACAGGCTTAGAACAGAGTTAGAACAGTCTTAGAACAGAGTTAGAACAGGGTTAGAACAGTCTTACAACAGTCTTAGGACAGTGTTAGAACAGTCTTAGAACAGTGTTAGAACAGTCTTAGAACAGTGTTAGAACAGTGTTAGAACAGTGTTAGAAACGTGTTAGAACAGTGTTAGAACAGTCTTAGAACAGTGTTAGAACAGTCTTAGAACAGTCTTAGAACAGTGTTAGAACAGTTTTAGAACAGTGTTAGAACAGTCTTAGAACAGTCTTAGAACAGTGTTAGAACAGTCTTAGAACAGTCTTAGAACAGTGTTAGAACAGTCTTAGAACAGAGTTAGAACCGTCTTAGAACAGTCTTCGAACAGTCTTAGAACAGTCTTAGAAAAGATTTAGAACAGAGTTAGAACAGTCTTAGAACAGTCTTAGAACAGAGTTAGAACAGTCTTAGAACAGAGTTAGAACACTCTTAAAACAGTGTTAGAACAGTCTTAGAACAGTGTTAGAACAGTGTTAGAACAGTCTTAGAACAGTGTTAGAACAGTCTTAGAACAGTGTTAGAACAGTCTTAGAACAGAGTTAGAACAGTCTTAGAACAGTGTTAGAACAGTCTAAGAACAGTGTTAGAACAGTGTTAGAACAGTGTTAGAACAGTCTTAGAACAGTGTTAGAACAGTGTTAGAACAGTCTTAGAACAGTGTTAGAACAGTCTTAGAACAGAGTTAGAACAGTCTTAGAACAGTGTTAGAACAGTCTTAGAACAGAGTTAGAACAGTCTTAGAACAGTCTTAGAACAGTCTTAGAACAGAGTTAGAACACTCTTAAAACAGTGTTAGAACAGTCTTAGAACAGTGTTAGAACAGTGTTAGAACAGTCTTAGAACAGTGTTAGAACAGTGTTAGAACAGTCTTAGAACAGTCTTAAAACAGGCTTAGAACAGAGTTAGAACAGGGTTAGAACAGTCTTAGAACAGTCTTAGAACAGAGTTAGAACAGTCTTAGAACAGTGTTAGAACAGTCTAAGAACAGTGTTAGAACAGAGTTAGAACAGTCTTCGAACAGTCTTAGAACAGTCTTAGAACAGATTTAGAACAGAGTTAGAACAGTCTTCGAACAGTCTTAGAACAGTCTTAGAACAGATTTAGAACAGAGTTAGAACAGTCTTAGAACAGTGTTAGAACAGTCTTAGAACAGACTTAGAACAGTGTTAGAACAGTCTTAGAACAGTCTTAGAACAGTGTTAGAACAGTCTTAGAACAGAGTTAGAAACGTCTTAGAACAGTGTTAGAACAGTCTTAGAACAGAGTTAGAACAGAGTTAGAACAGTCTTCGAACAGTCTTAGAACAGTCTTAGAAAAGATTTAGAACAGAGTTAGAACAGAGTTAGAACAGTGTTAGAACAGTCTTAGAACAGTGTTAGAACAGTCTTAGAACAGTGTTAGAACAGTCTTAGAACAGTCTTAGAACAGTGTTAGAACAGTCTTAGAACAGTGTTAGAACAGTCTTAGAACAGAGTTAGAACAGTCTTAGAACAGTGTTAGAACAGTCTTAGAACAGAGTTAGAACAGAGTTAGAACACTTTTAAAACAGTGTTAGAACAGTCTTAGAACAGTGTTAGAACAGTCTTAGAACAGTGTTAGAACAGTCTTAGAACAGTCTTAAAACAGTCTTAGAACAGAGTTAGAACAGTCTTAGAACAGTTAGAACAGGGTTAGAACAGTCTTAGAACAGTCTTAGAACAGAGTTAGAACAGTCTTAGAACAGTGTTAGAACAGTCTAAGAACAGTGTTAGAACAGTGTTAGAACAGTCTTAGAACAGTGTTAGAACAGTGTTAGGACAGTCTTAGAACAGTGTTAGAACAGTCTTAGAACAGAGTTAGAACAGTCTTAGAACAGTGTTAGAACAGTCTTAGAACAGAGTTAGAACAGTGTTAGAACAGTGTTAGAACAGTCTTAGAACAGTGTTAGAACAGTGATAGAACAGTCTTAGAACAGTGTTAGAACAGAGTTAGAACAGTCTTAGAACAGTCTTAGAACAGTGTTAGAACAGTGTTAGAACAGTCTTAGAACAGTCTTAGAACAGAGTTAGAACAGTCTTAGAACAGTGTTAGAAAAGTGTTAGAACAGTGTTAGAACAGTCTTAGAACAGTGTTAGAACAGTCTTAGAACAGTCTTAGAACAGTTTTAGAACAGAGTTAGAACAGACTTAGAACAGTCTTAGAACAGTCTTAGAACAGTGTTAGAACAGTGTTAGAACAGTCTTAGAACAATCTTAGAACAGTGTTAGAACAGTGTTAGAACAGAGTTAGAAGAGTGTTAGAACAGTCTTAGAACAGTGTTAGAACAGAGTTATAACAGTGTTAGAACAGTGTTAGAACAGTCTTAGAACAGTCTTAGAACAGAGTTAGAACAGTTATAGAACAGTGTTAGAAAAGTGTTAGAACAGTGTTAGAACAGTCTTAGAACAGTGTTAGAACAGTCTTAGAACAGTCTTAGAACAGTTTTAGAACAGTCTTAGAACAGAGTTAGAACAGTCTTAGAACAGTGTTAGAACAGTCATAGAAAAGTGTTAGAAAAGTGTTAGAACAGTCTTAGAACAGTCTTAGAACAGTGTTAGAACAGTCTTAGAACAGTGTTAAAACAGTGTTAGAACAGTCTTAGAACAGTGTTAGAACAGTCTTACAACAGTCTTAGAACAGTGTTAGAACAGTGTTAGAACAGTCTTAGAACAGTGTTAGAACAGTCTTAGAACAGTGTTAGAACAGTCTTAGAACAGTGTTAGAACAGTTTTAGAACAGAGTTAGAACAGACTTAGAACAGTGTTAGAACAGTGTTAGAACAGTCTTAGAACAGTGTTAGAACAGTGTTAGAACAGTGTTAGAACAGTGTTAGAACAGAGTTAGAACAGTCTAAGAACAGTGTTAGAACAGTGTTAGAACAGTGTTAAAACAGTCTTAGAACAGTGTTAGAACAGTGTTAGAACAGTGTTAGAACAGTCTTAGAACAGTGTTAGAACAGAGTTAGAACAGTCTTAGAACAGTCTTAGAACAGTGTTAGAAAAGTGTTAGAACAGTCTTAGAACAGTGTTAGAACAGTCTTAGAACAATCTTAGAACAGTGTTAGAACAGTTTTAGAACAGAGTTAGAACAGACTTAGAACAGTGTTAGAACAGTGTTAGAACAGTGTTAGAACAGTCTTAGAACAGTGTTAGAACAGTGTTAGAACAGTGTTAGAACAGTCTTAGAACAGTGTTAGAACAGTGTTAGAACATAGTTAGAACAGTGTTAGAACAGTGTTAGAACAGTCTTAGAATAGTGTTAAAACAGAGTTAGAACAGTGTTAGAACAGTCTTAGAACAGAGTTAGAACAGTCTTAGAACAGAGTTAGAACAGTCTTAGAACAGTGTTAGAAAAGTGTTAGAACAGTGTTAGAACAGTCTTAGAACAGTCTTAGAACAGTGTTAGAACAGTCTTAGAACAGTCTTAGAACAGTGTTAGAACAGTGTTAGAACAGTCTTAGAATAGTGTTAGAACAGAGTTAGAACAGTCTTAGAACAGTCTTAGAACAGTTTTAGAACAGTCTTAGAACAGAGTTAGAACAGTCTTAGAACAGTGTTAGAACAGAGTTAGAACAGTCTTCGAACAGTCTTAGAACAGTCTTAGAACAGATTTAGAACAGAGTTAGAACAGTCTTCGAACAGTCTTAGAACAGTCTTAGAACAGATTTAGAACAGAGTTAGAACAGTCTTAGAACAGTGTTAGAACAGTCTTAGAACAGTCTTAGAACAGTGTTAGAACAGTCTTAGAACAGTCTTAGTACAGTGTTAGAACAGTCTTAGAACAGAGTTAGAAACGTCTTAGAACAGTGTTAGAACAGTCTTAGAACAGAGTTAGAACAGAGTTAGAACAGTCTTCGAACAGTCTTAGAACAGTCTTAGAAAAGATTTAGAACAGAGTTAGAACAGAGTTAGAACAGTGTTAGAACAGTCTTAGAACAGTGTTAGAACAGTCTTAGAACAGTGTTAGAACAGTCTTAGAACAGTCTTAGAACAGTGTTAGAACAGTCTTAGAACAGTGTTAGAACAGTCTTAGAACAGAGTTAGAACAGTCTTAGAACAGTGTTAGAACAGTCTTAGAACAGAGTTAGAACAGAGTTAGAACAGTCTTAGAACAGTCTTAGAACAGAGTTAGAACACTTTTAAAACAGTGTTAGAACAGTCTTAGAACAGTGTTAGAACAGTCTTAGAACAGTGTTAGAACAGTCTTAGAACAGTGTTAGAACAGTCTTAGAACAGTCTTAAAACAGTCTTAGAACAGAGTTAGAACAGTCTTAGAACAGTTAGAACAGGGTTAGAACAGTCTTAGAACAGTCTTAGAACAGAGTTAGAACAGTCTTAGAACAGTGTTAGAACAGTCTAAGAACAGTGTTAGAACAGTGTTAGAACAGTGTTAGGACAGTCTTAGAACAGTGTTAGAACAGTCTTAGAACAGAGTTAGAACAGTCTTAGAACAGTGTTAGAACAGTGTTAGGACAGAGTTAGAACAGTCTTAGAACAGTCTTAGAACAGAGTTAGAACAGTCTTAGAACAGTGTTAGAACAGTCTAAGAACAGTGTTAGAACAGTGTTAGAACAGTCTTAGAACAGAGTTAGAACAGTCTTAGAACAGAGTTAGAACAGTCTTAGAACAGTCTTAGAACAGAGTTAGAACACTTTTAAAACAGTGTTAGAACAGTCTTAGAACAGTGTTAGAACAGTCTTAGAACAGTGTTAGAACAGTCTTAGAACAGTGTTAGAACAGTCTTAGAACAGTCTTAAAACAGTCTTAGAACAGAGTTAGAACAGTCTTAGAACAGTTAGAACAGGGTTAGAACAGTCTTAGAACAGTCTTAGAACAGAGTTAGAACAGTCTTAGAACAGTGTTAGAACAGTCTAAGAACAGTGTTAGAACAGTGTTAGGACAGTCTTAGAACAGTGTTAGAACAGTCTTAGAACAGAGTTAGAACAGTCTTAGAACAGTGTTAGAACAGTCTTAGAACAGAGTTAGAACAGTGTTAGAACAGTGTTAGAACAGTCTTAGAACAGTGTTAGAACAGTGATAGAACAGTCTTAGAACAGTGTTAGAACAGAGTTAGAACAGTCTTAGAACAGTCTTAGAACAGTGTTAGAACAGTGTTAGAACAGTCTTAGAACAGTCTTAGAACAGAGTTAGAACAGTGTTAGAAAAGTGTTAGAACAGTGTTAGAACAGTCTTAGAACAGTGTTAGAACAGTCTTAGAACAGTCTTAGAACAGTCTTAGAACAGAGTTAGAACAGACTTAGAACAGTCTTAGAACAGTCTTAGAACAGTGTTAGAACAGTGTTAGAACAGTCTTAGAACAATCTTAGAACAGTGTTAGAACAGTGTTAGAACAGAGTTAGAACAGTGTTAGAACAGTGTTAGAAAAGTGTTAGAACAGTGATTGAACAGTCTTAGAACAGTGTTAGAACAGAGTTATAACAGTGTTAGAACAGTGTTAGAACAGTCTTAGAACAGTCTTAGAACAGAGTTAGAACAGTTATAGAACAGTGTTAGAAAAGTGTTAGAACAGTGTTAGAACAGTCTTAGAACAGTGTTAGAACAGTCTTAGAACAGTCTTAGAACAGTCTTAGAACAGAGTTAGAACAGTCTTAGAACAGTGTTAGAACAGTCATAGAAAAGTGTTAGAAAAGTGTTAGAACAGTCTTAGAACAGTGTTAGAACAGTCTTACAACAGTCTTAGAACAGTGTTAGAACAGTGTTAGAACAGTCTTAGAACAGTGTTAGAACAGTCTTAGAACAGTGTTAGAACAGTCTTAGAACAGTCTTAGAACAGTGTTAGAACAGTTTTAGAACAGAGTTAGAACAGACTTAGAACAGTGTTAGAACAGTCTTAGAACAGTCTTAGAACAGTGTTAGAACAGTGTTAGAACAGTGTTAGAACAGTGTTAGAACAGAGTTAGAACAGTCTAAGAACAGTGTTAGAACAGTGTTAGAACAGTGTTAAAACAGTCTTAGAACAGTGTTAGAACAGTGTTAGAACAGTCTTAGAACAGTGTTAGAACAGAGTTAGAACAGTCTTAGAACAGTCTTAGAACAGTGTTAGAACAGTCTTAGAACAGTGTTAGAACAGTTTTAGAACAGAGTTAGAACAGACTTAGAACAGTGTTAGAACAGTGTTAGAACAGTGTTAGAACAGTCTTAGAACAGTGTTAGAACAGTGTTAGAACAGTGTTAGAACAGTCTTAGAACAGTGTTAGAACAGTGTTAGAACATAGTTAGAACAGTGTTAGAACAGTGTTAGAACAGTCTTAGAATAGTGTTAGAACAGAGTTAGAACAGTGTTAGAACAGTCTTAGAACAGAGTTAGAACAGTCTTAGAACAGAGTTAGAACAGTCTTAGAACAGTGTTAGAAAAGTGTTAGAACAGTGTTAGAACAGTCTTAGAACAGTCTTAGAACAGTGTTAGAACAGTGTTAGAACAGTCTTAGAACAGTCTTAGAACAGTGTTAGAACAGTGTTAGAACAGAGTTAGAACAGTGTTAGAACAGTGTTAGAACAGTCTTAGAATAGTGTTAGAACAGAGTTAGAACAGTCTTAGAACAGTCTTAGAACAGTTTTAGAACAGTCTTAGAACAGAGTTAGAACAGTCTTAGAACAGAGTTAGAACAGTGTTAGAACAGTGTTAGAACAGTGTTAGAACAGTCTTAGAACAGTGTTAGAACAGTCTTAGAACAGTGTTAGAACAGTCTTAGAACAGTCTTAAAACAGTCTTAGAACAGAGTTAGAACAGTCTTAGAACAGTTAGAACAGGGTTAGAACAGTCTTAGAACAGTCTTAGAACAGAGTTAGAACAGTCTTAGAACAGTGTTAGAACAGTCTAAGAACAGTGTTAGAACAGTGTTAGGACAGTCTTAGAACAGTGTTAGAACAGTCTTAGAACAGAGTTAGAACAGTCTTAGAACAGTGTTAGAACAGTCTTAGAACAGAGTTAGAACAGTGCTAGAACAGTGTTAGAACAGTCTTAGAACAGTGTTAGAACAGTGATAGAACAGTCTTAGAACAGTGTTAGAACAGAGTTAGAACAGTCTTAGAACAGTCTTAGAACAGTGTTAGAACAGTGTTAGAACAGTCTTAGAACAGTCTTAGAACAGAGTTAGAACAGTGTTAGAAAAGTGTTAGAACAGTGTTAGAACAGTCTTAGAACAGTGTTAGAACAGTCTTAGAACAGTCTTAGAACAGTCTTAGAACAGTCTTAGAACAGTCTTAGAACAGTTTTAGAACAGTGTTAAAACAGTGTTAGAACAGTCTTAGAACAGTCTTACAACAGTCTTACAACAGTCTTAGAACAGTGTTAGAACAGTGTTAGAACAGTCTTAGAACAGTGTTAGAACAGTGTTAGAACAGTCTTAGAACAGTGTTAGAACAGTCTTACAACAGTCTTAGAACAGTGTTAGAACAGTGTTAGAACAGTCTTAGAACAGTGTTAGAACAGTCTTAGAACAGTGTTAGAACAGTGTTAGAACAGTCTTAGAACAGTGTTAGAACAGTGATAGAACAGTCTTAGAACAGTCTTAGAACAGTGTTAGAACAGTCTTAGAACAGTGTTAGAACAGTCTTAGAACAGTCTTAGAACAGTCTTAGAACAGTGTTAGAACAGTCTTACAACAGTCTTAGAACAGTGTTAGAACAGTCTTAGAACAGTGTTAGAACAGTCTTACAACAGTCTTAGAACAGTGTTAGAACAGTGTTAGAACAGTCTTAGAACAGTGTTAGAACAGTGATAGAACAGTCTTAGAACAGTCTTAGAACAGTGTTAGAACAGAGTTAGAACAGTGTTAGAACAGTCTTAGAACAGTGTTAGAACAGTGTTAGAACAGAGTTAGAACAGTGTTAGAACAGTGTTAGAACAGTCTTAGAATAGTGTTAGAACAGAGTTAGAACAGTGTTAGAACAGTGTTAGAACAGTGTTAGAACAGTCTTAGAACAGAGTTAGAACAGTCTTAGAACAGTGTTAGAAAAGTGTTAGAACAGTGTTAGAACAGTCTTAGAACAGTGTTAGAACAGTCTTAGAACAGTCTTAGAACAGTGTTAGAACAGTCTTAGAACAGTCTTAGAACAGTTTTAGAACAGTCTTAGAACAGTCTTAGAACAGAGTTAGAACAGTCTTAGAACAGAGTTAGAACAGTCATAGAACAGTGTTAGAAAAGTGTTAGAACAGTCTTGGAACTGTTTTAGAACAGAATTAGAACAGTGTTAGAACAGTCTTAGAACAGTGTTAGAACAGTCTAAGAACAGTGTTAGAACAGTGTTAGGACAGTCTTAGAACAGTGTTAGAACAGTCTTAGAACAGAGTTAGAACAGTCTTAGAACAGTGTTAGAACAGTCTTAGAACAGAGTTAGAACAGTGCTAGAACAGTGTTAGAACAGTCTTAGAACAGTGTTAGAACAGTGATAGAACAGTCTTAGAACAGTGTTAGAACAGAGTTAGAACAGTCTTAGAACAGTCTTAGAACAGTGTTAGAACAGTGTTAGAACAGTCTTAGAACAGTCTTAGAACAGAGTTAGAACAGTGTTAGAAAAGTGTTAGAACAGTGTTAGAACAGTCTTAGAACAGTGTTAGAACAGTCTTAGAACAGTCTTAGAACAGTCTTAGAACAGTCTTAGAACAGTCTTAGAACAGTTTTAGAACAGTGTTAAAACAGTGTTAGAACAGTCTTAGAACAGTCTTACAACAGTCTTACAACAGTCTTAGAACAGTGTTAGAACAGTGTTAGAACAGTCTTAGAACAGTGTTAGAACAGTGTTAGAACAGTCTTAGAACAGTGTTAGAACAGTCTTACAACAGTCTTAGAACAGTGTTAGAACAGTGTTAGAACAGTCTTAGAACAGTGTTAGAACAGTCTTAGAACAGTGTTAGAACAGTGTTAGAACAGTCTTAGAACAGTGTTAGAACAGTGATAGAACAGTCTTAGAACAGTCTTAGAACAGTGTTAGAACAGTCTTAGAACAGTGTTAGAACAGTCTTAGAACAGTCTTAGAACAGTCTTAGAACAGTGTTAGAACAGTCTTACAACAGTCTTAGAACAGTGTTAGAACAGTCTTAGAACAGTGTTAGAACAGTCTTACAACAGTCTTAGAACAGTGTTAGAACAGTGTTAGAACAGTCTTAGAACAGTGTTAGAACAGTGATAGAACAGTCTTAGAACAGTCTTAGAACAGTGTTAGAACAGAGTTAGAACAGTGTTAGAACAGTCTTAGAACAGTGTTAGAACAGTGTTAGAACAGAGTTAGAACAGTGTTAGAACAGTGTTAGAACAGTCTTAGAATAGTGTTAGAACAGAGTTAGAACAGTGTTAGAACAGTGTTAGAACAGTGTTAGAACAGTCTTAGAACAGAGTTAGAACAGTCTTAGAACAGTGTTAGAAAAGTGTTAGAACAGTGTTAGAACAGTCTTAGAACAGTGTTAGAACAGTCTTAGAACAGTCTTAGAACAGTGTTAGAACAGTCTTAGAACAGTCTTAGAACAGTTTTAGAACAGTCTTAGAACAGTCTTAGAACAGAGTTAGAACAGTCTTAGAACAGAGTTAGAACAGTCATAGAACAGTGTTAGAAAAGTGTTAGAACAGTCTTGGAACTGTTTTAGAACAGAATTAGAACAGTGTTAGAACAGTCTTAGAACAGTTTTAGAACAGTGTTAAAACAGTGTTAGAACAGTCTTAGAACAGTGTTAGAACAGTCTTACAACAGTCTTAGAACAGTGTTAGGACAGTGTTAGAACAGTCTTAGAACAGTGTTAGAACAGTCTTAGAACAGTGTTAGAACAGTGTTAGAACAGTGTTAGAAACGTGTTAGAACAGTGTTAGAACAGTCTTAGAACAGTGTTAGAACAGTCTTAGAACAGTCTTAGAACAGTGTTAGAACAGTTTTAGAACAGAGTTAGAACAGAGTTAGAACAGTGTTAGAACAGTCTTAGAACAGTGTTAGAAAAGTGTAAGAACAGTGTTAGAACAGTGTTAGAACAGTGTTAGAACAGTCTTAGAACAGTCTTAGAACAGTGTTAGAACAGTTTTAGAACAGAGTTAGAACAGACTTTGAAAACTGTTAGAACAGTCTTAGAACAGTGTTAGAACAGTCTTAGAACAGTCTTAGAACAGTGTTAGAACAGTGTTAGAACAGTCTTAGAACAGTCTTAGAACAGTCTTAGAACAGTCTTAGAACAGAGTTAGAACAGTGTTAGAACAGTGTTAGAACAGTCTTAGAACAGTGTTAGAACAGAGTTAGAAGTGTTAGAACAGTGTTAGAACAGTGTTAGAACAGTCTTAGAACAGTGTTAGAACAGTGTTAGAACAGAGTTAGAACAGTGTTAGAACAGTGTTAGAACAGTCTTAGAATAGTGTTAGAACAGAGTTAGAACAGTGTTAGAACAGTGTTAGAACAGTGTTAGAACAGTCTTAGAACAGAGTTAGAACAGTCTTAGAACAGTGTTAGAAAAGTGTTAGAACAGTGTTAGAACAGTCTTAGAACAGTGTTAGAACAGTCTTAGAACAGTCTTAGAACAGTGTTAGAACAGTCTTAGAACAGTCTTAGAACAGTTTTAGAACAGTCTTAGAACAGTCTTAGAACAGAGTTAGAACAGTCTTAGAACAGAGTTAGAACAGTCATAGAACAGTGTTAGAAAAGTGTTAGAACAGTCTTGGAACTGTTTTAGAACAGAATTAGAACAGTGTTAGAACAGTCTTAGAACAGTTTTAGAACAGTGTTAAAACAGTGTTAGAACAGTCTTAGAACAGTGTTAGAACAGTCTTACAACAGTCTTAGAACAGTGTTAGGACAGTGTTAGAACAGTCTTAGAACAGTGTTAGAACAGTCTTAGAACAGTGTTAGAACAGTGTTAGAACAGTGTTAGAAACGTGTTAGAACAGTGTTAGAACAGTCTTAGAACAGTGTTAGAACAGTCTTAGAACAGTCTTAGAACAGTGTTAGAACAGTTTTAGAACAGAGTTAGAACAGAGTTAGAACAGTGTTAGAACAGTCTTAGAACAGTGTTAGAAAAGTGTAAGAACAGTGTTAGAACAGTGTTAGAACAGTGTTAGAACAGTCTTAGAACAGTCTTAGAACAGTGTTAGAACAGTTTTAGAACAGAGTTAGAACAGACTTTGAAAACTGTTAGAACAGTCTTAGAACAGTGTTAGAACAGTCTTAGAACAGTCTTAGAACAGTGTTAGAACAGTGTTAGAACAGTCTTAGAACAGTCTTAGAACAGTCTTAGAACAGTCTTAGAACAGAGTTAGAACAGTGTTAGAACAGTGTTAGAACAGTCTTAGAACAGTGTTAGAACAGAGTTAGAAGTGTTAGAACAGTGTTAGAACAGTGTTAGAAAAGTGTTAGAACAGTGTTAGAACAGTCTTAGAACAGAATTAGAACAGTGTTAGAACAGTCTTAGAACAGTTTTAGAACAGTGTTAAAACAGTGTTAGAACAGTCTTAGAACAGTGTTAGAACAGTCTTACAACAGTCTTAGAACAGTGTTAGGACAGTGTTAGAACAGTCTTAGAACAGTGTTAGAACAGTCTTAGAACAGTGTTAGAACAGTGTTAGAACAGTGTTAGAAACGTGTTAGAACAGTGTTAGAACAGTCTTAGAACAGTGTTAGAACAGTCTTAGAACAGTCTTAGAACAGTGTTAGAACAGTTTTAGAACAGAGTTAGAACAGAGTTAGAACAGTGTTAGAACAGTCTTAGAACAGTGTTAGAAAAGTGTAAGAACAGTGTTAGAACAGTGTTAGAACAGTGTTAGAACAGTGTTAGAACAGTCTTAGAACAGTGTTAGAACAGTGTTAGAACAGTCTTAGAACAGTCTTAGAACAGTCTTAGAACAGTCTTAGAACAGTCTTAGAACAGTCTTAGAACAGTCTTAGAACAGAGTTAGAACAGTGTTAGAACAGTCTTAGAACAGTGTTAGAACAGAGTTAGAAGTGTTAGAACAGTGTTAGAACAGTGTTAGAAAAGTGTTAGAACAGTGTTAGAACAGTCTTAGAACAGTCTTAGAACAGTGTTAGAACAGTCTTAGAACAGTGTTAGAACAGTGTTAGAACAGTCTTAGAACAGTGTTAGAACAGTCTTAGAACAGTCTTAGAACAGTGTTAGAACAGTCTTAGAACAGTGTTAGAACAGTCTTAGAACAGTCTTAGAACAGTGTTAGAACAGTCTTAGAACAGTGTTAGAACAGTCTTAGAACAGTGTTAGAACAGTCTTAGAACAGTCTTAGAACAGTCTTAGAACAGAGTTAGAACAGTCTTAGAACAGTGTTAGAACAGTCTTAGAACAGTCTTAGAACAGTGTTAGAACAGTCTTAGAACAGTTTTAGAACAGTGTTAAAACAGTGTTAGAACAGTCTTAGAACAGTGTTAGAACAGTCTTACAACAGTCTTAGAACAGTGTTAGAACAGTGTTAGAACAGTGTTAGAACAGTCTTAGAACAGTGTTAGAACAGTGTTAGAACAGTCTTAGAACAGTGTTAGAACAGTATTAGAACAGTCTTAGAACAGTCTTAGAACAGTGTTAGAACAGTTTTAGAACAGAGTTAGAACAGACTTAGAACAGTGTTAGAACAGTCTTAGAACAGTCTTAGAACAGTGTTAGAACAGTTTTAGAACAGAGTTTGAACAGACTTAGAACAGTGTTAGAACAGTCTTAGAACAGCCTTAGAACAGTCTTAGAACAGTGTTAGAACAGTGTTAGAACAGTGTTAGAACAGTGTTAGAACAGAGTTAGAACAGTGTTAGAACAGTCTTAGAACAGTGTTAGAACAGTCTAAGAACAGTGTTAGAACAGTGTTAGAAACAGTGTTAAAACAGTCTTAGAACAGTGTTAGAACAGTGTTAGAACAGTCTTAGAACAGTGTTAGAACAGTCTTAGAACAGTGTTAGAACAGTCTTAGAACAGAGTTAGAACAGAGTTAGAACAGTCTTAGAACAGTCTTAGAACAGAGTTAGAACAGTCTTAGAACAGTGTTAGAAAAGTGTTAGAACAGTGTTAGAACAGTCTTAGAATAGTGTTAGAACAGTCTTAGAACAGTCTTAGAACAGTGTTAGAGCAGTTTTAGAACAGAGTTAGAACAGTGTTAGAACAGTGTTAGAACAGTCTTAGAACAGTCTTAGAACAGTGTTAGAACAGTGTTAGAACAGTGTTAGAACAGTCTTAGAACAGTGTTAGAACAGTGTCAGAACAGAGTTAGAACAGTGTTGGAACAGTGTTAGAACAGTCTTAGAATAGTGTTAGAACAGAGTTAGAACAGTGTTAGAACAGTGTTAGAACAGTGTTAGAACAGTCTTAGAACAGAGTTAGAACAGTCTTATAACAGTCTTAGAACAGAGTTAGAACAGTCTTAGAACAGTGTTAGAAAAGTGTTAGAACAGTGTTAGAACAGTCTTAGAACAGTCTTAGAACAGTGTTAGAACAGTGTTAGAACAGTCTTAGAACAGTGTTAGAACAGTGTTAGAACAGAGTTAGAACAGTGTTAGAACAGTGTTAGAACAGTCTTAGAATAGTGTTAGAACAGAGTTAGAACAGTCTTAGAACAGTTTTAGAACAGTCTTAGAACAGAGTTACAACAGTCTTAGAACAGTGTTAGAACAGTGTTAGAACAGTCATAGAACAGTGTTAGAAAAGTGTTAGAACAGTCTTAGAACAGTCTTAGAACAGTTTTAGAACAGTGTTAAAACAGTGTTAGAACAGTGTTAGAACAGTGTTAGAACAGTGTTAGAACATAGTTAGAACAGTGTTAGAACAGTGTTAGAACAGTCTTAGAACAGAGTTAGAACAGTCTTAGAACAGAGTTAGAACAGTCTTAGAACAGTGTTAGAAAAGTGTTAGAACAGTGTTAGAACAGTCTTAGAACAGTCTTAGAACAGTGTTAGAACAGTGTTAGAACAGTCTTAGAACAGTCTTAGAACAGTGTTAGAACAGTGTTAGAACAGAGTTAGAACAGAGTTAGAACAGTCTTAGAACAGTCTTAGAACAGTTTTAGAACAGTCTTAGAACAGTGTTAGAACAGTCTTAGAACAGTGTTAGAACAGTCTTAGAACAGTCTTAGAACAGTCTTAGAACAGTTTTAGAACAGAGTTAGAACAGACTTAGAACAGTCTTAGAACAGTCTTAGAACAGTGTTAGAACAGTGTTAGAACAGTCTTAGAACAATCTTAGAACAGTGTTAGAACAGTGTTAGAACAGAGTTAGAACAGTGTTAGAACAGTGTTAGAAAAGTGTTAGAACAGTGATTGAACAGTCTTAGAACAGTGTTAGAACAGTCTTAGAACAGTCTTAGAACAGAGTTAGAACAGTCTTAGAACAGTCTTAGAACAGCCTTAGAACAGTGTTATAACAGTGTTAGAACAGTGTTAGAACAGTCTTAGAACAGTCTTAGAACAGAGTTAGAACAGTTATAGAACAGTGTTAGAAAAGTGTTAGAACAGTGTTAGAACAGTCTTAGAACAGTGTTAGAACAGTCTTAGAACAGTCTTAGAACAGTTTTAGAACAGTCTTAGAACAGAGTTAGAACAGTCTTAGAACAGTGTTAGAACAGTCATAGAAAAGTGTTAGAAAAGTGTTAGAACAGTCTTAGAACAGTGTTAGAACAGTGTTAGAACAGTCTTAGAACAGTGTTAAAACAGTGTTAGAACAGTCTTAGAACAGTGTTAGAACAGTCTTACAACAGTCTTAGAACAGTGTTAGAACAGTGTTAGAACAGTCTTAGAACAGTGTTAGAACAGTCTTAGAACAGTGTTAGAACAGTGTTAGAACAGTCTTAGAACAGTGTTAGAACAGTTTTAGAACAGAGTTAGAACAGACTTAGAACAGTGTTAGAACAGTCTTAGAACAGTCTTAGAACAGTGTTAGAACAGTGTTAGAACAGTGTTAGAACAGTGTTTGAACAGAGTTAGAACAGTCTAAGAACAGTGTTAGAACAGTGTTAGAACAGTGTTAAAACAGTCTTAGAACAGTGTTAGAACAGTGTTAGAACAGTCTTAGAACAGTGTTAGAACAGAGTTAGAACAGTCTTAGAACAGTCTTAGAACAGTGTTAGAAAAGTGTTAGAACAGTCTTAGAACAGTGTTAGAACAGTCTTAGAACAGTCTTAGAACAGTGTTAGAACAGTTTTAGAACAGAGTTAGAACAGACTTAGAACAGTGTTAGAACAGTGTTAGAACAGTGTTAGAACAGTCTTAGAACAGTGTTAGAACAGTGTTAGAACAGTGTTAGAACAGTCTTAGAACAGTGTTAGAACAGTGTTAGAACATAGTTAGAACAGTGTTAGAACAGTGTTAGAACAGTCTTAGAATAGTGTTAGAACAGAGTTAGAACAGTGTTAGAACAGTCTTAGAACAGAGTTAGAACAGTCTTAGAACAGTGTTAGAACAGTCTTAGAACAGTGTTAGAACAGTCTTAGAACAGTCTTAGAACAGTCTTAGAACAGTTTTAGAACAGAGTTAGAACAGACTTAGAACAGTCTTAGAACAGTCTTAGAACAGTGTTAGAACAGTGTTAGAACAGTCTTAGAACAATCTTAGAACAGTGTTAGAACAGTGTTAGAACAGAGTTAGAACAGTGTTAGAACAGTGTTAGAAAAGTGTTAGAACAGTGATTGAACAGTCTTAGAACAGTGTTAGAACAGAGTTATAACAGTGTTAGAACAGTGTTAGAACAGTCTTAGAACAGTCTTAGAACAGAGTTAGAACAGTTATAGAACAGTGTTAGAAAAGTGTTAGAACAGTGTTAGAACAGTCTTAGAACAGTGTTAGAACAGTCTTAGAACAGTCTTAGAACAGTTTTAGAACAGTCTTAGAACAGAGTTAGAACAGTCTTAGAACAGTGTTAGAACAGTCATAGAAAAGTGTTAGAAAAGTGTTAGAACAGTCTTAGAACAGTGTTAGAACAGTGTTAGAACAGTCTTAGAACAGTGTTAAAACAGTGTTAGAACAGTCTTAGAACAGTGTTAGAACAGTCTTACAACAGTCTTAGAACAGTGTTAGAACAGTGTTAGAACAGTCTTAGAACAGTGTTAGAACAGTCTTAGAACAGTGTTAGAACAGTGTTAGAACAGTCTTAGAACAGTGTTAGAACAGTTTTAGAACAGAGTTAGAACAGACTTAGAACAGTGTTAGAACAGTCTTAGAACAGTCTTAGAACAGTGTTAGAACAGTGTTAGAACAGTGTTAGAACAGTGTTTGAACAGAGTTAGAACAGTCTAAGAACAGTGTTAGAACAGTGTTAGAACAGTGTTAAAACAGTCTTAGAACAGTGTTAGAACAGTGTTAGAACAGTCTTAGAACAGTGTTAGAACAGAGTTAGAACAGTCTTAGAACAGTCTTAGAACAGTGTTAGAAAAGTGTTAGAACAGTCTTAGAACAGTGTTAGAACAGTCTTAGAACAGTCTTAGAACAGTGTTAGAACAGTTTTAGAACAGAGTTAGAACAGACTTAGAACAGTGTTAGAACAGTGTTAGAACAGTGTTAGAACAGTCTTAGAACAGTGTTAGAACAGTGTTAGAACAGTGTTAGAACAGTCTTAGAACAGTGTTAGAACAGTGTTAGAACATAGTTAGAACAGTGTTAGAACAGTGTTAGAACAGTCTTAGAATAGTGTTAGAACAGAGTTAGAACAGTGTTAGAACAGTCTTAGAACAGAGTTAGAACAGTCTTAGAACAGAGTTAGAACAGTCTTAGAACAGTGTTAGAAAAGTGTTAGAACAGTGTTAGAACAGTCTTAGAACAGTCTTAGAACAGTGTTAGAACAGTGTTAGAACAGTCTTAGAACAGTCTTAGAACAGTGTTAGAACAGTGTTAGAACAGAGTTAGAACAGAGTTAGAACAGTCTTAGAATAGTGTTAGAACAGAGTTAGAACAGTCTTAGAACAGTCTTAGAACAGTTTTAGAACAGTCTTAGAACAGAGTTAGAACAGTCTTAGAACAGTGTTAGAACAGTGTTAGAACAGTCATAGAACAGTGTTAGAAAACTGTTAGAACACTCTTAGAACAGTCTTAGAACAGTCTTAGAACAGTCTTAGAACAGTTTTAGAACAGTGTTAAAACAGTGTTAGAACAGTCTTACAACAGTCTTAGAACAGTGTTAGAACAGTGTTAGAACAGTCTTAGAACAGTGTTAGAACAGTCTTAGAACAGTCTTAGAACACTGTTAGAACAGTCTTACAACAGTCTTAGAACAGTGTTAGAACAGTGTTAGAACAGTCTTAGAACAGTGTTAGAACAGTCTTAGAACAGTGTTAGAACAGTGTTAGAACAGTGTTAGAACAGTGATAGAACAGTCTTAGAACAGTCTTAGAACAGTGTTAGAACAGTCTTAGAACAGTCTTAGAACAGTCTTAGAACAGAGTTAGAACAGTCTTGGAACAGTGTTAGAACAGTGTTAGAACAGTCTTAGAACAGTGTTAGAACAGTCTTAGAACTGTCTTAGAACAGTGTAGGAACAGTTTTAGAACAGAGTTAGAACAGACTTAGAACAGTGTTAGAACAGTCTTAGAACAGTCTTAGAACAGTCTTAGAACAGTGTTAGAACAGTGTTAGAACAGTCTTAGAACAGTGTTAGAACAGTGTTAGAACAGAGTTAGAACAGTGTTAGAACAGTCTTAGAACAGTGTTAGAACAGTGATAGAACAGTCTTAGAACAGTCTTAGAACAGTCTTAGAACAGTCTTAGAACAGTCTTAGAACAGAGTTAGAACAGTCTTGGAACAGTGTTAGAACAGTGTTAGAACAGTCTTAGAACAGTGTTAGAACAGTCTTAGAACAGTCTTAGAACAGTGTAAGAACAGTTTTAGAACAGAGTTAGAACAGACTTAGAACAGTGTTAGAACAGTCTTAGAACAGTCTTAGAACAGTCTTAGAACAGTGTTAGAACAGTGTTAGAACAGTCTTGGAACTGTTTTAGAACAGAATTAGAACAGTGTTAGAACAGTCTTAGAACAGTTTTAGAACAGTGTTAAAACAGTGTTAGAACAGTCTTAGAACAGTGTTAGAACAGTCTTACAACAGTCTTAGAACAGTGTTAGGACAGTGTTAGAACAGTCTTAGAACAGTGTTAGAACAGTCTTAGAACAGTGTTAGAACAGTGTTAGAACAGTGTTAGAAACGTGTTAGAACAGTGTTAGAACAGTCTTAGAACAGTGTTAGAACAGTCTTAGAACAGTCTTAGAACAGTGTTAGAACAGTTTTAGAACAGAGTTAGAACAGAGTTAGAACAGTGTTAGAACAGTCTTAGAACAGTGTTAGAAAAGTGTAAGAACAGTGTTATAACAGTGTTAGAACAGTGTTAGAACAGTGTTAGAACAGTCTTAGAACAGTCTTAGAACAGTGTTAGAACAGTCTTAGAATAGTGTTAGAACAGAGTTAGAACAGTGTTAGAACAGTCTTAGAACAGAGTTAGAACAGTCTTAGAACAGAGTTAGAACAGTCTTAGAACAGTGTTAGAAAAGTGTTAGAACAGTGTTAGAACAGTCTTAGAACAGTCTTAGAACAGTGTTAGAACAGTGTTAGAACAGTCTTAGAACAGTCTTAGAACAGTGTTAGAACAGTGTTAGAACAGAGTTAGAACAGTCTTAGAACAGTCTTAGAACAGTCTTAGAATAGTGTTAGAACAGAGTTAGAACAGTCTTAGAACAGTCTTAGAACAGTTTTAGAACAGTCTTAGAACAGAGTTAGAACAGTCTTAGAACAGTGTTAGAACAGTGTTAGAACAGTCATAGAACAGTGTTAGAAAACTGTTAGAACAGTCTTAGAACAGTCTTAGAACAGTCTTAGAACAGTCTTAGAACAGTCTTAGAACAGTTTTAGAACAGTGTTAAAACAGTGTTAGAACAGTCTTAGAACAGTGTTAGAACAGTCTTACAACAGTCTTAGAACAGTGTTAGAACAGTGTTAGAACAGTCTTAGAACAGTGTTAGAACAGTGTTAGAACAGTCTTAGAACAGTGTTAGAACAGTCTTACAACAGTCTTAGAACAGTGTTAGAACAGTGTTAGAACAGTCTTAGAACAGTCTTAGAACAGTCTTAGAACAGTGTTAGAACAGTGTTAGAACAGTCTTAGAACAGTGTTAGAACAGTGATAGAACAGTCTTAGAACAGTCTTAGAACAGTGTTAGAACAGTCTTAGAACAGTGTTAGAACAGTCTTAGAACAGTCTTAGAACAGTCTTAGAACAGTGTTAGAACAGTCTTAAAACAGTCTTAGAACAGTGTTAGAACAGTGTTAGAACAGTCTTAGAACAGTGTTAGAACAGTCTTACAACAGTCTTAGAATAGTGTTAGAACAGAGTTAGAACAGTGTTAGAACAGTGTTAGAACAGTGTTAGAACAGTCTTAGAACAGAGTTAGAACAGTCTTAGAACAGTGTTAGAAAAGTGTTAGAACAGTGTTAGAACAGTCTTAGAACAGTGTTAGAACAGTCTTAGAACAGTCTTAGAACAGTCTTAGAACAGTCTTAGAACAGTCTTAGAACAGTCTTAGAACAGTTTTAGAACAGTCTTAGAACAGTCTTAGAACAGAGTTAGAACAGTCTTAGAACAGAGTTAGAACAGTCATAGAACAGTGTTAGAAAAGTGTTAGAACAGTCTTGGAACTGTTTTAGAACAGAATTAGAACAGTGTTAGAACAGTCTTAGAACAGTTTTAGAACAGTGTTAAAACAGTGTTAGAACAGTCTTAGAACAGTGTTAGAACAGTCTTACAACAGTCTTAGAACAGTGTTAGGACAGTGTTAGAACAGTCTTAGAACAGTGTTAGAACAGTCTTAGAACAGTCTTAGAACAGTGTTAGAACAGTTTTAGAACAGAGTTAGAACAGTGTTAGAACAGTCTTAGAACAGTGTTAGAAAAGTGTAAGAACAGTGTTAGAACAGTGTTAGAACAGTGTTAGAACAGTCTTAGAACAGTCTTAGAACAGTGTTAGAACAGTTTTAGAACAGAGTTAGAACAGACTTTGAAAACTGTTAGAACAGTCTTAGAACAGTGTTAGAACAGTCTTAGAACAGTCTTAGAACAGTGTTAGAACAGTGTTAGAACAGTCTTAGAACAGTCTTAGAACAGTCTTAGAACAGTCTTAGAACAGAGTTAGAACAGTGTTAGAACAGTGTTAGAACAGTCTTAGAACAGTGTTAGAACAGAGTTAGAAGTGTTAGAACAGTGTTAGAACAGTGTTAGAAAAGTGTTAGAACAGTGTTAGAACAGTCTTAGAACAGTCTTAGAACAGTGTTAGAACAGTCTTAGAACAGTGTTAGAACAGTGTTAGAACAGTCTTAGAACAGTGTTAGAACAGTCTTAGAACAGTCTTAGAACAGTGTTAGAACAGTCTTAGAACAGTGTAGGAACAGTTTTAGAACAGAGTTAGAACAGTCATAGAACAGTGTTAGAAAAGTGTTAGAACAGTCTTAGAACAGTCTTAGAACAGTTTTAGAACAGTGTTAAAACAGTGTTAGAACAGTCTTAGAACAGTGTTAGAACAGTCTTACAACAGTCTTAGAACAGTGTTAGAACAGTGTTAGAACAGTCTTAGAACAGTGTTAGAACAGTGTTAGAACAGTCTTAGAACAGTGTTAGAACAGTATTAGAACAGTCTTAGAACAGTCTTAGAACAGTGTTAGAACAGTTTTAGAACAGAGTTAGAACAGACTTAGAACAGTGTTAGAACAGTCTTAGAACAGTCTTAGAACAGTGTTAGAACAGTTTTAGAACAGAGTTAGAACAGACTTAGAACAGTGTTAGAACAGTCTTAGAACAGCCTTAGAACAGTCTTAGAACAGAGTTAGAACAGTCTTAGAACAGAGTTAGAACAGTCATAGAACAGTGTTAGAAAAGTGTTAGAACAGTCTTGGAACTGTTTTAGAACAGAATTAGAACAGTGTTAGAACAGTCTTAGAACAGTTTTAGAACAGTGTTAAAACAGTGTTAGAACAGTCTTAGAACAGTGTTAGAACAGTCTTACAACAGTCTTAGAACAGTGTTAGGACAGTGTTAGAACAGTCTTAGAACAGTGTTAGAACAGTCTTAGAACAGTGTTAGAACAGTGTTAGAAACGTGTTAGAACAGTGTTAGAACAGTCTTAGAACAGTGTTAGAACAGTCTTAGAACAGTCTTAGAACAGTGTTAGAACAGTTTTAGAACAGAGTTAGAACAGAGTTAGAACAGTGTTAGAACAGTCTTAGAACAGTGTTAGAAAAGTGTAAGAACAGTGTTAGAACAGTGTTAGAACAGTGTTAGAACAGTGTTAGAACAGTCTTAGAACAGTCTTAGAACAGTGTTAGAACAGTTTTAGAACAGAGTTAGAACAGACTTTGAAAACTGTTAGAACAGTCTTAGAACAGTGTTAGAACAGTCTTAGAACAGTCTTAGAACAGTGTTAGAACAGTGTTAGAACAGTCTTAGAACAGTCTTAGAACAGTCTTAGAACAGTCTTAGAACAGAGTTAGAACAGTGTTAGAACAGTGTTAGAACAGTCTTAGAACAGTGTTAGAACAGAGTTAGAAGTGTTAGAACAGTGTTAGAACAGTGTTAGAAAAGTGTTAGAACAGTGTTAGAACAGTCTTAGAACAGTCTTAGAACAGTGTTAGAACAGTCTTAGAACAGTGTTAGAACAGTGTTAGAACAGTCTTAGAACAGTGTTAGAACAGTCTTAGAACAGTCTTAGAACAGTGTTAGAACAGTCTTAGAACAGTGTTAGAACAGTCTTAGAACAGTCTTAGAACAGTGTTAGAACAGTCTTAGAACAGTGTTAGAACAGTCTTAGAACAGTGTTAGAACAGTCTTAGAACAGTCTTAGAACAGTCTTAGAACAGAGTTAGAACAGTCTTAGAACAGTGTTAGAACAGTCATAGAACAGTGTTAGAAAAGTGTTAGAACAGTCTTAGAACAGTTTTAGAACAGTGTTAAAACAGTGTTAGAACAGTCTTAGAACAGTGTTAGAACAGTCTTACAACAGTCTTAGAACAGTGTTAGAACAGTGTTAGAACAGTCTTAGAACAGTGTTAGAACAGTGTTAGAACAGTCTTAGAACAGTGTTAGAACAGTGTTAGAACAGTCTTAGAACAGTGTTAGAACAGTATTAGAACAGTCTTAGAACAGTCTTAGAACAGTGTTAGAACAGTGTTAGAACAGTCTTAGAACAGTGTTAGAACAGTGTTAGAACAGAGTTAGAACAGTGTTAGAACAGTGTTAGAACAGTCTTAGAATAGTGTTAGAACAGAGTTAGAACAGTCTTAGAACAGTCTTAGAACAGTTTTAGAACAGTCTTAGAACAGAGTTAGAACAGTCTTAGAACAGTGTTAGAACAGTGTTAGAACAGTCATAGAACAGTGTTAGAAAACTGTTAGAACAGTCTTAGAACAGTCTTAGAACAGTCTTAGAACAGTTTTAGAACAGTGTTAAAACAGTGTTAGAACAGTCTTACAACAGTCTTAGAACAGTGTTAGAACAGTGTTAGAACAGTCTTAGAACAGTGTTAGAACAGTCTTAGAACAGTCTTAGAACAGTGTTAGAACAGTCTTACAACAGTCTTAGAACAGTGTTAGAACAGTGTTAGAACAGTCTTAGAACAGTGTTAGAACAGTCTTAGAACAGTGTTAGAACAGTGTTAGAACAGTGATAGAACAGTCTTAGAACAGTCTTAGAACAGTGTTAGAACAGTCTTAGAACAGTCTTAGAACACTCTTAGAACAGAGTTAGAACAGTCTTGGAACAGTGTTAGAACAGTGTTAGAACAGTCTTAGAACAGTGTTAGAACAGAGTTATAACAGTGTTAGAACAGTGTTAGAACAGTCTTAGAACAGTCTTAGAACAGAGTTAGAACAGTTATAGAACAGTGTTAGAAAAGTGTTAGAACAGTGTTAGAACAGTCTTAGAACAGTGTTAGAACAGTCTTAGAACAGTGTTAGAACAGTGTTAGAACAGTCTTAGAACAGTGTTAGAACAGTGTTAGAACAGTCTTACAACAGTCTTAGAACAGTGTTAGAACAGTGTTAGAACAGTCTTAGAACAGTGTTAGAACAGTGTTAGAACAGAGTTAGAACAGTGTTAGAACAGTGTTAGAACAGTCTTAGAATAGTGTTAGAACAGAGTTAGAACAGTCTTAGAACAGTCTTAGAACAGTTTTAGAACAGTCTTAGAACAGAGTTAGAACAGTCTTAGAACAGTGTTAGAACAGTGTTAGAACAGTCATAGAACAGTGTTAGAAAACTGTTAGAACAGTCTTAGAACAGTCTTAGAACAGTCTTAGAACAGTCTTAGAACAGTTTTAGAACAGTGTTAAAACAGTGTTAGAACAGTCTTACAACAGTCTTAGAACAGTGTTAGAACAGTGTTAGAACAGTCTTAGAACAGTGTTAGAACAGTCTTAGAACAGTCTTAGAACAGTGTTAGAACAGTCTTACAACAGTCTTAGAACAGTGTTAGAACAGTGTTAGAACAGTCTTAGAACAGTGTTAGAACAGTCTTAGAACAGTGTTAGAACAGTGTTAGAACAGTGATAGAACAGTCTTAGAACAGTCTTAGAACAGTGTTAGAACAGTCTTAGAACAGTCTTAGAACAGTCTTAGAACAGAGTTAGAACAGTCTTGGAACAGTGTTAGAACAGTGTTAGAACAGTCTTAGAACAGTGTTAGAACAGTCTTAGAACAGTCTTAGAACAGTGTAGGAACGGTTTTAGAACAGAGTTAGAACAGACTTAGAACAGTGTTAGAACAGTCTTAGAACAGTCTTAGAACAGTCTTAGAACAGTGTTAGAACAGTGTTAGAACAGTCTTAGAACAGTGTTAGAACAGTGTTAGAACAGAGTTAGAACAGTGTTAGAACAGTCTTAGAACAGTGTTAGAACAGTGATAGAACAGTCTTAGAACAGTCTTAGAACAGTCTTAGAACAGTCTTAGAACAGAGTTAGAACAGTCTTGGAACAGTGTTAGAACAGTGTTAGAACAGTCTTAGAACAGTGTTAGAACAGTCTTAGAACAGTCTTAGAACAGTGTAAGAACAGTTTTAGAACAGAGTTAGAACAGACTTAGAACAGTGTTAGAACAGTCTTAGAACAGTCTTAGAACAGTCTTAGAACAGTGTTAGAACAGTGTTAGAACAGTCTTAGAACAGTGTTAGAACAGTCTTAGAACAGTCTTAGAACAGTCTTAGAACAGTGTTAGAACAGTCTTAGAACAGTGTTAGAACAGTGTTAGAACAGAGTTAGAACAGTGTTAGAACAGTGTTAGAACAGTCTTAGAATAGTGTTAGAACAGAGTTAGAACAGTGTTAGAACAGTGTTAGAACAGTGTTAGAACAGTCTTAGAACAGAGTTAGAACAGTCTTAGAACAGTGTTAGAAAAGTGTTAGAACAGTGTTAGAACAGTCTTAGAACAGTGTTAGAACAGTCTTAGAACAGTCTTAGAACAGTGTTAGAACAGTCTTAGAACTGTCTTAGAACAGTCTTAGAACAGTTTTAGAACAGTCTTAGAACAGTCTTAGAACAGAGTTAGAACAGTCATAGAACAGTGTTAGAAAAGTGTTAGAACAGTCTTAGAACAGTCTTAGAACAGTTTTAGAACAGTGTTAAAACAGTGTTAGAACAGTCTTAGAACAGTGTTAGAACAGTCTTACAACAGTCTTAGAACAGTGTTAGAACAGTGTTAGAACAGTCTTAGAACAGTGTTAGAACAGTGTTAGAACAGTCTTAGAACAGTGTTAGAACAGTATTAGAACAGTCTTAGAACAGTCTTAGAACAGTGTTAGAACAGTTTTAGAACAGAGTTAGAACAGACTTAGAACAGTCTTAGAACAGTCTTAGAACAGTCTTAGAACAGTGTTAGAACAGTTTTAGAACAGAGTTAGAACAGACTTAGAACAGTGTTAGAACAGTCTTAGAACAGCCTTAGAACAGTCTTAGAACAGAGTTAGAACAGTCTTAGAACAGAGTTAGAACAGTCATAGAACAGTGTTAGAAAAGTGTTAGAACAGTCTTGGAACTGTTTTAGAACAGAATTAGAACAGTGTTAGAACAGTCTTAGAACAGTTTTAGAACAGTGTTAAAACAGTGTTAGAACAGTCTTAGAACAGTGTTAGAACAGTCTTACAACAGTCTTAGAACAGTGTTAGGACAGTGTTAGAACAGTCTTAGAACAGTGTTAGAACAGTCTTAGAACAGTGTTAGAACAGTGTTAGAAACGTGTTAGAACAGTGTTAGAACAGTCTTAGAACAGTGTTAGAACAGTCTTAGAACAGTCTTAGAACAGTGTTAGAACAGTTTTAGAACAGAGTTAGAACAGAGTTAGAACAGTGTTAGAACAGTCTTAGAACAGTGTTAGAAAAGTGTAAGAACAGTGTTAGAACAGTGTTAGAACAGTGTTAGAACAGTCTTAGAACAGTCTTAGAACAGTCTTAGAACAGTGTTAGAACAGTTTTAGAACAGAGTTAGAACAGACTTTGAAAACTGTTAGAACAGTCTTAGAACAGTGTTAGAACAGTCTTAGAACAGTCTTAGAACAGTGTTAGAACAGTGTTAGAACAGTCTTAGAACAGTCTTAGAACAGTCTTAGAACAGTCTTAGAACAGAGTTAGAACAGTGTTAGAACAGTGTTAGAACAGTCTTAGAACAGTGTTAGAACAGAGTTAGAAGTGTTAGAACAGTGTTAGAACAGTGTTAGAAAAGTGTTAGAACAGTGTTAGAACAGTCTTAGAACAGTCTTAGAACAGTGTTAGAACAGTCTTAGAACAGTGTTAGAACAGTGTTAGAACAGTCTTAGAACAGTGTTAGAACAGTCTTAGAACAGTCTTAGAACAGTGTTAGAACAGTCTTAGAACAGTGTTAGAACAGTCTTAGAACAGTCTTAGAACAGTGTTAGAACAGTCTTAGAACAGTGTTAGAACAGTCTTAGAACAGTGTTAGAACAGTCTTAGAACAGTCTTAGAACAGTCTTAGAACAGAGTTAGAACAGTCTTAGAACAGTGTTAGAACAGTCATAGAACAGTGTTAGAAAAGTGTTAGAACAGTCTTAGAACAGTTTTAGAACAGTGTTAAAACAGTGTTAGAACAGTCTTAGAACAGTGTTAGAACAGTCTTACAACAGTCTTAGAACAGTGTTAGAACAGTCTTAGAACAGTGTTAGAACAGTGTTAGAACAGTCTTAGAACAGTGTTAGAACAGTATTAGAACAGTCTTAGAACAGTCTTAGAACAGTGTTAGAACAGTGTTAGAACAGTCTTAGAACAGTGTTAGAACAGTGTTAGAACAGAGTTAGAACAGTGTTAGAACAGTGTTAGAACAGTCTTAGAATAGTGTTAGAACAGAGTTAGAACAGTCTTAGAACAGTCTTAGAACAGTTTTAGAACAGTCTTAGAACAGAGTTAGAACAGTCTTAGAACAGTGTTAGAACAGTGTTAGAACAGTCATAGAACAGTGTTAGAAAACTGTTAGAACAGTCCTAGAACAGTCTTAGAACAGTCTTAGAACAGTCTTAGAACAGTTTTAGAACAGTGTTAAAACAGTGTTAGAACAGTCTTACAACAGTCTTAGAACAGTGTTAGAACAGTGTTAGAACAGTCTTAGAACAGTGTTAGAACAGTCTTAGAACAGTCTTAGAACAGTGTTAGAACAGTCTTACAACAGTCTTAGAACAGTGTTAGAACAGTGTTAGAACAGTCTTAGAACAGTGTTAGAACAGTCTTAGAACAGTGTTAGAACAGTGTTAGAACAGTGATAGAACAGTCTTAGAACAGTCTTAGAACAGTGTTAGAACAGTCTTAGAACAGTCTTAGAACAGTCTTAGAACAGAGTTAGAACAGTCTTGGAACAGTGTTAGAACAGTGTTAGAACAGTCTTAGAACAGTGTTAGAACAGAGTTATAACAGTGTTAGAACAGTGTTAGAACAGTCTTAGAACAGTCTTAGAACAGAGTTAGAACAGTTATAGAACAGTGTTAGAAAAGTGTTAGAACAGTGTTAGAACAGTCTTAGAACAGTGTTAGAACAGTCTTAGAACAGTGTTAGAACAGTGTTAGAACAGTCTTAGAACAGTGTTAGAACAGTGTTAGAACAGTCTTACAACAGTCTTAGAACAGTGTTAGAACAGTGTTAGAACAGTCTTAGAACAGTGTTAGAACAGTGTTAGAACAGAGTTAGAACAGTGTTAGAACAGTGTTAGAACAGTCTTAGAATAGTGTTAGAACAGAGTTAGAACAGTCTTAGAACAGTCTTAGAACAGTTTTAGAACAGTCTTAGAACAGAGTTAGAACAGTCTTAGAACAGTGTTAGAACAGTGTTAGAACAGTCATAGAACAGTGTTAGAAAACTGTTAGAACAGTCTTAGAACAGTCTTAGAACAGTCTTAGAACAGTCTTAGAACAGTTTTAGAACAGTGTTAAAACAGTGTTAGAACAGTCTTACAACAGTCTTAGAACAGTGTTAGAACAGTGTTAGAACAGTCTTAGAACAGTGTTAGAACAGTCTTAGAACAGTCTTAGAACAGTGTTAGAACAGTCTTACAACAGTCTTAGAACAGTGTTAGAACAGTGTTAGAACAGTCTTAGAACAGTGTTAGAACAGTCTTAGAACAGTGTTAGAACAGTGTTAGAACAGTGATAGAACAGTCTTAGAACAGTCTTAGAACAGTGTTAGAACAGTCTTAGAACAGTCTTAGAACAGTCTTAGAACAGAGTTAGAACAGTCTTGGAACAGTGTTAGAACAGTGTTAGAACAGTCTTAGAACAGTGTTAGAACAGTCTTAGAACAGTCTTAGAACAGTGTAGGAACAGTTTTAGAACAGAGTTAGAACAGACTTAGAACAGTGTTAGAACAGTCTTAGAACAGTCTTAGAACAGTCTTAGAACAGTGTTAGAACAGTGTTAGAACAGTCTTAGAACAGTGTTAGAACAGTGTTAGAACAGAGTTAGAACAGTGTTAGAACAGTCTTAGAACAGTGTTAGAACAGTGATAGAACAGTCTTAGAACAGTCTTAGAACAGTCTTAGAACAGTCTTAGAACAGAGTTAGAACAGTCTTGGAACAGTGTTAGAACAGTGTTAGAACAGTCTTAGAACAGTGTTAGAACAGTCTTAGAACAGTCTTAGAACAGTGTAAGAACAGTTTTAGAACAGAGTTAGAACAGACTTAGAACAGTGTTAGAACAGTCTTAGAACAGTCTTAGAACAGTCTTAGAACAGTGTTAGAACAGTGTTAGAACAGTCTTAGAACAGTGTTAGAACAGTCTTAGAACAGTCTTAGAACAGTCTTAGAACAGTGTTAGAACAGTGTTAGAACAGTCTTAGAACAGTGTTAGAACAGTGTTAGAACAGAGTTAGAACAGTGTTAGAACAGTGTTAGAACAGTCTTAGAATAGTGTTAGAACAGAGTTAGAACAGTGTTAGAACAGTGTTAGAACAGTGTTAGAACAGTCTTAGAACAGAGTTAGAACAGTCTTAGAACAGTGTTAGAAAAGTGTTAGAACAGTGTTAGAACAGTCTTAGAACAGTGTTAGAACAGTCTTAGAACAGTCTTAGAACAGTGTTAGAACAGTCTTAGAACTGTCTTAGAACAGTCTTAGAACAGTTTTAGAACAGTCTTAGAACAGTCTTAGAACAGAGTTAGAACAGTCTTAGAACAGAGTTAGAACAGTCATAGAACAGTGTTAGAAAAGTGTTAGAACAGTCTTGGAACTGTTTTAGAACAGAATTAGAACAGTGTTAGAACAGTCTTAGAACAGTTTTAGAACAGTGTTAAAACAGTGTTAGAACAGTCTTAGAACAGTGTTAGAACAGTCTTACAACAGTCTTAGAACAGTGTTAGGACAGTGTTAGAACAGTCTTAGAACAGTGTTAGAACAGTCTTAGAACAGTGTTAGAACAGTGTTAGAACAGTGTTAGAAACGTGTTAGAACAGTGTTAGAACAGTGTTAGAACAGTCTTAGAACAGTGTTAGAACAGTCTTAGAACAGTCTTAGAACAGTGTTAGAACAGTTTTAGAACAGAGTTAGATCAGAGTTAGAACAGTGTTAGAACAGTCTTAGAACAGTGTTAGAAAAGTGTAAGAACAGTGTTAGAACAGTGTTAGAACAGTGTTAGAACAGTGTTAGAACAGTCTTAGAACAGTCTTAGAACAGTGTTAGAACAGTCTTAGAATAGTGTTAGAACAGAGTTAGAACAGTGTTAGAACAGTCTTAGAACAGAGTTAGAACAGTCTTAGAACAGAGTTAGAACAGTCTTAGAACAGTGTTAGAAAAGTGTTAGAACAGTGTTAGAACAGTCTTAGAACAGTCTTAGAACAGTGTTAGAACAGTGTTAGAACAGTCTTAGAACAGTCTTAGAACAGTGTTAGAACAGTGTTAGAACAGAGTTAGAACAGTGTTAGAACAGTGTTAGAACAGTCTTAGAATAGTGTTAGAACAGAGTTAGAACAGTCTTAGAACAGTCTTAGAACAGTTTTAGAACAGTCTTAGAACAGATTTAGAACAGTCTTAGAACAGTGTTAGAACAGTGTTAGAACAGTCATAGAACAGTGTTAGAAAACTGTTAGAACAGTCTTAGAACAGTCTTAGAACAGTCTTAGAACAGTCTTAGAACAGTTTTAGAACAGTGTTAAAACAGTGTTAGAACAGTCTTAGAACAGTGTTAGAACAGTCTTACAACAGTCTTAGAACAGTGTTAGAACAGTGTTAGAACAGTCTTAGAACAGTGTTAGAACAGTCTTAGAACAGTCTTAGAACAGTCTTAGAACAGTCTTAGAACAGTCTTAGAACAGTGTTAGAACAGTCTTAAAACAGTCTTAGAACAGTGTTAGAACAGTGTTAGAACAGTCTTAGAACAGTGTTAGAACAGTCTTACAACAGTCTTAGAACAGTGTTAGAACAGTGTTAGAACAGTCTTAGAACAGTGTTAGAACAGTCTTAGAACAGTGTTAGAACAGTGTTAGAACAGTCTTAGAACAGTGTTAGAACAGTGATAGAACAGTCTTAGAACAGTCTTAGAACAGTGTTAGAACAGAGTTAGAACAGTGTTAGAACAGTCTTAGAACAGTGTTAGAACAGTGTTAGAACAGAGTTAGAACAGTGTTAGAACAGTGTTAGAACAGTCTTAGAATAGTGTTAGAACAGAGTTAGAACAGTGTTAGAACAGTGTTAGAACAGTGTTAGAACAGTCTTAGAACAGAGTTAGAACAGTCTTAGAACAGTGTTAGAAAAGTGTTAGAACAGTGTTAGAACAGTCTTAGAACAGTGTTAGAACAGTCTTAGAACAGTCTTAGAACAGTCTTAGAACAGTCTTAGAACAGTCTTAGAACAGTCTTAGAACAGAGTTAGAACAGTCTTAGAACAGAGTTAGAACAGTCATAGAACAGTGTTAGAAAAGTGTTAGAACAGTCTTGGAACTGTTTTAGAACAGAATTAGAACAGTGTTAGAACAGTCTTAGAACAGTTTTAGAACAGTGTTAAAACAGTGTTAGAACAGTCTTAGAACAGTGTTAGAACAGTCTTACAACAGTCTTAGAACAGTGTTAGGACAGTGTTAGAACAGTCTTAGAACAGTGTTAGAACAGTCTTAGAACAGTGTTAGAACAGTGTTAGAAACGTGTTAGAACAGTGTTAGAAACGTGTTAGAACAGTCTTAGAACAGTGTTAGAACAGTTTTAGAACAGAGTTAGAACAGTGTTAGAACAGTCTTAGAACAGTGTTAGAAAAGTGTAAGAACAGTGTTAGAACAGTGTTAGAACAGTGTTAGAACAGTCTTAGAACAGTCTTAGAACAGTGTTAGAACAGTTTTAGAACAGAGTTAGAACAGACTTTGAAAACTGTTAGAACAGTCTTAGAACAGTGTTAGAACAGTCTTAGAACAGTCTTAGAACAGTTTTAGAACAGTCTTAGAACAGTCTTAGAACAGAGTTAGAACAGTCTTAGAACAGAGTTAGAACAGTCATAGAACAGTGTTAGAAAAGTGTTAGAACAGTCTTGGAACTGTTTTAGAACAGAATTAGAACAGTGTTAGAACAGTCTTAGAACAGTTTTAGAACAGTGTTAAAACAGTGTTAGAACAGTCTTAGAACAGTGTTAGAACAGTCTTACAACAGTCTTAGAACAGTGTTAGGACAGTGTTAGAACAGTCTTAGAACAGTGTTAGAACAGTCTTAGAACAGTCTTAGAACAGTGTTAGAACAGTCTTAGAACAGTCTTAGAACAGTGTTAGAACAGTTTTAGAACAGAGTTAGAACAGTGTTAGAACAGTCTTAGAACAGTGTTAGAAAAGTGTAAGAACAGTGTTAGAACAGTGTTAGAACAGTGTTAGAACAGTGTTAGAACAGTCTTAGAACAGTCTTAGAACAGTGTTAGAACAGTTTTAGAACAGAGTTAGAACAGACTTTGAAAACTGTTAGAACAGTCTTAGAACAGTGTTAGAACAGTCTTAGAACAGTCTTAGAACAGTGTTAGAACAGTGTTAGAACAGTCTTAGAACAGTCTTAGAACAGTCTTAGAACAGTCTTAGAACAGAGTTAGAACCGTGTTAGAACAGTGTTAGAACAGTCTTAGAACAGTGTTAGAACAGAGTTAGAAGTGTTAGAACAGTGTTAGAACAGTGTTAGAAAAGTGTTAGAACAGTGTTAGAACAGTCTTAGAACAGTCTTAGAACAGTGTTAGAACAGTCTTAGAACAGTGTTAGAACAGTGTTAGAACAGTCTTAGAACAGAGTTAGAACAGTCTTAGAACAGTGTTAGAACAGTGTTAGAACAGTCTTAGAACAGTCTTAGAACAGTGTTAGAACAGTGTTAGAACAGTCTTAGAACAGTCTTAGAACAGTGTTAGAACAGTGTTAGAACAGTCTTAGAACAGTGTTAGAACAGAGTTAGAACAGTGTTAGAACAGTCTTAGAACAGTGTTAGAACAGTGTTAGAACAGAGTTAGAACAGTGTTAGAACAGTGTTAGAACAGTCTTAGAATAGTGTTAGAACAGAGTTAGAACAGTGTTAGAACAGTGTTAGAACAGTGTTAGAACAGTCTTAGAACAGAGTTAGAACAGTCTTAGAACAGTGTTAGAAAAGTGTTAGAACAGTGTTAGAACAGTCTTAGAACAGTGTTAGAACAGTCTTAGAACAGTCTTAGAACAGTCTTAGAACAGTCTTAGAACAGTTTTAGAACAGTCTTAGAACAGTCTTAGAACAGAGTTAGAACAGTCTTAGAACAGAGTTAGAACAGTCATAGAACAGTGTTAGAAAAGTGTTAGAACAGTCTTGGAACTGTTTTAGAACAGAATTAGAACAGTGTTAGAACAGTCTTAGAACAGTGTTAGAACAGTCTTACAACAGTCTTAGAACAGTGTTAGGACAGTGTTAGAACAGTCTTAGAACAGTGTTAGAACAGTCTTAGAACAGTGTTAGAACAGTGTTAGAAACGTGTTAGAACAGTGTTAGAACAGTCTTAGAACAGTGTTAGAACAGTCTTAGAACAGTCTTAGAACAGTGTTAGAACAGTTTTAGAACAGAGTTAGAACAGTGTTAGAACAGTCTTAGAACAGTGTTAGAAAAGTGTAAGAACAGTGTTAGAACAGTGTTAGAACAGTGTTAGAACAGTGTTAGAACAGTCTTAGAACAGTCTTAGAACAGTGTTAGAACAGTTTTAGAACAGAGTTAGAACAGACTTTGAAAACTGTTAGAACAGTCTTAGAACAGTGTTAGAACAGTCTTAGAACAGTCTTAGAACAGTGTTAGAACAGTGTTAGAACAGTCTTAGAACAGTCTTAGAACAGTCTTAGAACAGAGTTAGAACCGTGTTAGAACAGTGTTAGAACAGTCTTTAACAGTGTTAGAACAGAGTTAGAAGTGTTAGAACAGTGTTAGAACAGTGTTAGAAAAGTGTTAGAACAGTGTTAGAACAGTCTTAGAACAGTCTTAGAACAGTGTTAGAACAGTCTTAGAACAGTGTTAGAACAGTGTTAGAACAGTCTTAGAACAGTGTTAGAACAGTGTTAGAACAGTCTTAGAACAGTCTTAGAACAGTGTTAGAACAGTCTTAGAACAGTGTTAGAACAGTCTTAGAACAGTCTTAGAACAGTGTTAGAACAGTCTTAGAACAGTGTTAGAACAGTCTTAGAACAGTGTTAGAACAGTCTTAGAACAGTCTTAGAACAGTCTTAGAACAGAGTTAGAACAGTCTTAGAACAGTGTTAGAACAGTCATAGAACAGTGTTAGAAAAGTGTTAGAACAGTCTTAGAACAGTTTTAGAACAGTGTTAAAACAGTGTTAGAACAGTCTTAGAACAGTGTTAGAACAGTCTTACAACAGTCTTAGAACAGTGTTAGAACAGTGTTAGAACAGTCTTAGAACAGTGTTAGAACAGTGTTAGAACAGTCTTAGAACAGTGTTAGAACAGTATTAGAACAGTCTTAGAACAGTCTTAGAACAGTGTTAGAACAGTTTTAGAACAGAGTTAGAACAGACTTAGAACAGTGTTAGAACAGTCTTAGAACAGTCTTAGAACAGTGTTAGAACAGTTTTAGAACAGAGTTAGAACAGACTTAGAACAGTGTTAGAACAGTCTTAGAACAGCCTTAGAACAGTCTTAGAACAGAGTTAGAACAGTCTTAGAACAGAGTTAGAACAGTCATAGAACAGTGTTAGAAAAGTGTTAGAACAGTCTTGGAACTGTTTTAGAACAGTGTTAAAACAGTGTTAGAACAGTCTTAGAACAGTGTTAGAACAGTCTTACAACAGTCTTAGAACAGTGTTAGGACAGTGTTAGAACAGTCTTAGAACAGTGTTAGAACAGTCTTAGAACAGTGTTAGAACAGTGTTAGAAACGTGTTAGAACAGTGTTAGAACAGTCTTAGAACAGTGTTAGAACAGTCTTAGAACAGTCTTAGAACAGTGTTAGAACAGTTTTAGAACAGAGTTAGAACAGAGTTAGAACAGTGTTAGAACAGTCTTAGAACAGTGTTAGAAAAGTGTAAGAACAGTGTTAGAACAGTGTTAGAACAGTGTTAGAACAGTGTTAGAACAGTCTTAGAACAGTGTTAGAACAGTCTTAGAACAGTCTTAGAACAGTGTTAGAACAGTTTTAGAACAGAGTTAGAACAGAGTTAGAACAGTGTTAGAACAGTCTTAGAACAGTGTTAGAAAAGTGTAAGAACAGTGTTAGAACAGTCTTAGAACAGTGTTAGAACAGTCTTAGAACAGTCTTAGAACAGTCTTAGAACAGTCTTAGAACAGAGTTAGAACAGTGTTAGAACAGTGTTAGAACAGTCTTAGAACAGTGTTAGAACAGAGTTAGAAGTGTTAGAACAGTGTTAGAACAGTGTTAGAAAAGTGTTAGAACAGTGTTAGAACAGTCTTAGAACAGTCTTAGAACAGTGTTAGAACAGTCTTAGAACAGTGTTAGAACAGTGTTAGAACAGTCTTAGAACAGTGTTAGAACAGTCTTAGAACAGTCTTAGAACAGTCTTAGAACAGTGTTAGAACAGTCTTAGAACAGTGTTAGAACAGTCTTAGAACAGTCTTAGAACAGTGTTAGAACAGTCTTAGAACAGTGTTAGAACAGTCTTAGAACAGTGTTAGAACAGTCTTAGAACAGTCTTAGAACAGTCTTAGAACAGAGTTAGAACAGTCTTAGAACAGTGTTAGAACAGTCATAGAACAGTGTTAGAAAAGTGTTAGAACAGTCTTAGAACAGTTTTAGAACAGTGTTAAAACAGTGTTAGAACAGTCTTAGAACAGTGTTAGAACAGTCTTACAACAGTCTTAGAACAGTGTTAGAACAGTGTTAGAACAGTCTTAGAACAGTGTTAGAACAGTGTTAGAACAGTCTTAGAACAGTGTTAGAACAGTATTAGAACAGTCTTAGAACAGTCTTAGAACAGTGTTAGAACAGTTTTAGAACAGAGTTAGAACAGACTTAGAACAGTGTTAGAACAGTCTAAGAACAGTCTTAGAACAGTGTTAGAACAGTTTTAGAACAGAGTTAGAACAGACTTAGAACAGTGTTAGAACAGTCTTAGAACAGCCTTAGAACAGTCTTAGAACAGTGTTAGAACAGTGTTAGAACAGTGTTAGAACAGTGTTAGAACAGAGTTAGAACAGTGTTAGAACAGTCTTAGAACAGTGTTAGAACAGTCTAAGAACAGTGTTAGAACAGTGTTAGAAACAGTGTTAAAACAGTCTTAGAACAGTGTTAGAACAGTGTTAGAACAGTCTTAGAACAGTGTTAGAACAGTCTTAGAACAGTGTTAGAACAGTCTTAGAACAGAGTTAGAACAGAGTTGGAACAGTCTTAGAACAGTCTTAGAACAGAGTTAGAACAGTCTTAGAACAGTGTTAGAAAAGTGTTAGAACAGTGTTAGAACAGTCTTAGAATAGTGTTAGAACAGTCTTAGAACAGTCTTAGAACAGTGTTAGAGCAGTTTTAGAACAGAGTTAGAACAGTGTTAGAACAGTGTTAGAACAGTCTTAGAACAGTCTTAGAACAGTGTTAGAACAGTGTTAGAACAGTGTTAGAACAGTCTTAGAACAGTGTTAGAACAGTGTCAGAACAGAGTTAGAACAGTGTTGGAACAGTGTTAGAACAGTCTTAGAATAGTGTTAGAACAGAGTTAGAACAGTGTTAGAACAGTGTTAGAACAGTGTTAGAACAGTCTTAGAACAGAGTTAGAACAGTCTTAGAACAGTCTTAGAACAGAGTTAGAACAGTCTTAGAACAGTGTTAGAAAAGTGTTAGAACAGTGTTAGAACAGTCTTAGAACAGTCTTAGAACAGTGTTAGAACAGTGTTAGAACAGTCTTAGAACAGTCTTAGAACAGTGTTAGAACAGTGTTAGAACAGAGTTAGAACAGTGTTAGAACAGTGTTAGAACAGTCTTAGAATAGTGTTAGAACAGAGTTAGAACAGTCTTAGAACAGTTTTAGAACAGTCTTAGAACAGAGTTACAACAGTCTTAGAACAGTGTTAGAACAGTGTTAGAACAGTCATAGAACAGTGTTAGAAAAGTGTTAGAACAGTCTTAGAACAGTCTTAGAACAGTTTTAGAACAGTGTTAAAACAGTGTTAGAACAGTGTTAGAACAGTGTTAGAACATAGTTAGAACAGTGTTAGAACAGTGTTAGAACAGTCTTAGAATAGTGTTAGAACAGAGTTAGAACAGTGTTAGAACAGTCTTAGAACAGAGTTAGAACAGTCTTAGAACAGAGTTAGAACAGTCTTAGAAGTGTTAGAAAAGTGTTAGAACAGTGTTAGAACAGTCTTAGAACAGTCTTAGAACAGTGTTAGAACAGTGTTAGAACAGTCTTAGAACAGTCTTAGAACAGTGTTAGAACAGTGTTAGAACAGAGTTAGAACAGAGTTAGAACAGTCTTAGAACAGTCTTAGAACAGTTTTAGAACAGTCTTAGAACAGTGTTAGAACAGTCTTAGAACAGTGTTAGAACAGTCTTAGAACAGTCTTAGAACAGTCTTAGAACAGTTTTAGAACAGAGTTAGAACAGACTTAGAACAGTCTTAGAACAGTCTTAGAACAGTGTTAGAACAGTGTTAGAACAGTCTTAGAACAATCTTAGAACAGTGTTAGAACAGTGTTAGAACAGAGTTAGAACAGTGTTAGAACAGTGTTAGAAAAGTGTTAGAACAGTCTTAGAACAGTTTTAGAACAGAGTTAGAACAGACTTAGAACAGTCTTAGAACAGTCTTAGAACAGTGTTAGAACAGTGTTAGAACAGTCTTAGAACAATCTTAGAACAGTGTTAGAACAGTGTTAGAACAGAGTTAGAACAGTGTTAGAACAGTGTTAGAAAAGTGTTAGAACAGTGATTGAACAGTCTTAGAACAGTGTTAGAACAGAGTTATAACAGTCTTAGAACAGTCTTAGAACAGAGTTAGAACAGTTATAGAACAGTGTTAGAAAAGTGTTAGAACAGTGTTAGAACAGTCTTAGAACAGTGTTAGAACAGTCTTAGAACAGTCTTAGAACAGTTTTAGAACAGTCTTAGAACAGAGTTAGAACAGTCTTAGAACAGTGTTAGAACAGTCATAGAAAAGTGTTAGAAAAGTGTTAGAACAGTCTTAGAACAGTCTTAGAACAGTGTTAGAACAGTCTTAGAACAGTGTTAAAACAGTGTTAGAACAGTCTTAGAACAGTGTTAGAAGAGTCTTACAACAGTCTTAGAACAGTGTTAGAACAGTCTTAGAACAGTGTTAGAACAGTGTTAGAACAGTCTTAGAACAGTCTTAGAACAGTGTTAGAACAGTGTTAGAACAGAGTTAGAACAGTGTTAGAACAGTGTTAGAACAGTCTTAGAATAGTGTTAGAACAGAGTTAGAACAGTCTTAGAACAGTTTTAGAACAGTCTTAGAACAGTGTTAGAACAGTGTTAGAACAGTGTTAGAACAGTGTTAGAACAGTCTTAGAACAGTGTTAGAACAGTCTTACAACAGTCTTAGAACAGTCTTAGAACAGTGTTAGAACAGTGATAGAACAGTCTTAGAACAGTCTTAGAACAGTGTTAGAACAGAGTTAGAACAGTGTTAGAACAGTCTTAGAACAGTGTTAGAACAGTGTTAGAACAGAGTTAGAACAGTGTTAGAACAGTGTTAGAACAGTCTTAGAATAGTGTTAGAACAGAGTTAGAACAGTGTTAGAACAGTGTTAGAACAGTGTTAGAACAGTCTTAGAACAGAGTTAGAACAGTCTTAGAACAGTGTTAGAAAAGTGTTAGAACAGTGTTAGAACAGTCTTAGAACAGTGTTAGAACAGTCTTAGAACAGTCTTAGAACAGTCTTAGAACAGTCTTAGAACAGTCTTAGAACAGTTTTAGAACAGTCTTAGAACAGTCTTAGAACAGAGTTAGAACAGTCTTAGAACAGAGTTAGAACAGTCATAGAACAGTGTTAGAAAAGTGTTAGAACAGTCTTGGAACTGTTTTAGAACAGAATTAGAACAGTGTTAGAACAGTCTTAGAACAGTTTTAGAACAGTGTTAAAACAGTGTTAGAACAGTCTTAGAACAGTGTTAGAACAGTCTTACAACAGTCTTAGAACAGTGTTAGGACAGTGTTAGAACAGTCTTAGAACAGTGTTAGAACAGTCTTAGAACAGTGTTAGAACAGTGTTAGAAACGTGTTAGAACAGTGTTAGAACAGTCTTAGAACAGTGTTAGAACAGTCTTAGAACAGTGTTAGAACAGTTTTAGAACAGAGTTAGAACAGTGTTAGAACAGTCTTAGAACAGTGTTAGAAAAGTGTAAGAACAGTGTTAGAACAGTGTTAGAACAGTGTTAGAACAGTCTTAGAACAGTCTTAGAACAGTGTTAGAACAGTTTTAGAACAGAGTTAGAACAGACTTTGAAAACTGTTAGAACAGTCTTAGAACAGTGTTAGAACAGTCTTAGAACAGTCTTAGAACAGTGTTAGAACAGTGTTAGAACAGTCTTAGAACAGTCTTAGAACAGTCTTAGAACAGTCTTAGAACAGAGTTAGAACCGTGTTAGAACAGTGTTAGAACAGTCTTAGAACAGTGTTAGAACAGAGTTAGAAGTGTTAGAACAGTGTTAGAACAGTGTTAGAAAAGTGTTAGAACAGTGTTAGAACAGTCTTAGAACAGTCTTAGAACAGTGTTAGAACAGTCTTAGAACAGTGTTAGAACAGTGTTAGAACAGTCTTAGAACAGAGTTAGAACAGTCTTAGAACAGTGTTAGAACAGTGTTAGAACAGTCTTAGAACAGTCTTAGAACAGTGTTAGAACAGTGTTAGAACAGTCTTAGAACAGTCTTAGAACAGTGTTAGAACAGTGTTAGAACAGTCTTAGAACAGTGTTAGAACAGAGTTAGAACAGTGTTAGAACAGTCTTAGAACAGTGTTAGAACAGTGTTAGAACAGAGTTAGAACAGTGTTAGAACAGTGTTAGAACAGTCTTAGAATAGTGTTAGAACAGAGTTAGAACAGTGTTAGAACAGTGTTAGAACAGTGTTAGAACAGTCTTAGAACAGAGTTAGAACAGTCTTAGAACAGTGTTAGAAAAGTGTTAGAACAGTGTTAGAACAGTCTTAGAACAGTGTTAGAACAGTCTTAGAACAGTCTTAGAACAGTCTTAGAACAGTCTTAGAACAGTTTTAGAACAGTCTTAGAACAGTCTTAGAACAGAGTTAGAACAGTCTTAGAACAGAGTTAGAACAGTCATAGAACAGTGTTAGAAAAGTGTTAGAACAGTCTTGGAACTGTTTTAGAACAGAATTAGAACAGTGTTAGAACAGTCTTAGAACAGTTTTAGAACAGTGTTAAAACAGTGTTAGAACAGTCTTAGAACAGTGTTAGAACAGTCTTACAACAGTCTTAGAACAGTGTTAGGACAGTGTTAGAACAGTCTTAGAACAGTGTTAGAACAGTCTTAGAACAGTGTTAGAACAGTGTTAGAAACGTGTTAGAACAGTGTTAGAACAGTCTTAGAACAGTGTTAGAACAGTCTTAGAACAGTCTTAGAACAGTGTTAGAACAGTTTTAGAACAGAGTTAGAACAGTGTTAGAACAGTCTTAGAACAGTGTTAGAAAAGTGTAAGAACAGTGTTAGAACAGTGTTAGAACAGTGTTAGAACAGTGTTAGAACAGTCTTAGAACAGTCTTAGAACAGTGTTAGAACAGTTTTAGAACAGAGTTAGAACAGACTTTGAAAAATGTTAGAACAGTCTTAGAACAGTGTTAGAACAGTCTTAGAACAGTCTTAGAACAGTGTTAGAACAGTGTTAGAACAGTCTTAGAACAGTCTTAGAACAGTCTTAGAACAGTCTTAGAACAGAGTTAGAACCGTGTTAGAACAGTGTTAGAACAGTCTTTAACAGTGTTAGAACAGAGTTAGAAGTGTTAGAACAGTGTTAGAACAGTGTTAGAAAAGTGTTAGAACAGTGTTAGAACAGTCTTAGAACAGTCTTAGAACAGTGTTAGAACAGTCTTAGAACAGTGTTAGAACAGTGTTAGAACAGTCTTAGAACAGTGTTAGAACAGTGTTAGAACAGTCTTAGAACAGTCTTAGAACAGTGTTAGAACAGTCTTAGAACAGTGTTAGAACAGTCTTAGAACAGTCTTAGAACAGTGTTAGAACAGTCTTAGAACAGTGTTAGAACAGTCTTAGAACAGTGTTAGAACAGTCTTAGAACAGTCTTAGAACAGTCTTAGAACAGAGTTAGAACAGTCTTAGAACAGTGTTAGAACAGTCATAGAACAGTGTTAGAAAAGTGTTAGAACAGTCTTAGAACAGTTTTAGAACAGTGTTAAAACAGTGTTAGAACAGTCTTAGAACAGTGTTAGAACAGTCTTACAACAGTCTTAGAACAGTGTTAGAACAGTGTTAGAACAGTCTTAGAACAGTGTTAGAACAGTGTTAGAACAGTCTTAGAACAGTATTAGAACAGTCTTAGAACAGTCTTAGAACAGTGTTAGAACAGTTTTAGAACAGAGTTAGAACAGACTTAGAACAGTGTTAGAACAGTCTTAGAACAGTCTTAGAACAGTGTTAGAACAGTTTTAGAACAGAGTTAGAACAGACTTAGAACAGTGTTAGAACAGTCTTAGAACAGCCTTAGAACAGTCTTAGAACAGAGTTAGAACAGTCTTAGAACAGAGTTAGAACAGTCATAGAACAGTGTTAGAAAAGTGTTAGAACAGTCTTGGAACTGTTTTAGAACAGTGTTAAAACAGTGTTAGAACAGTCTTAGAACAGTGTTAGAACAGTCTTACAACAGTCTTAGAACAGTGTTAGGACAGTGTTAGAACAGTCTTAGAACAGTGTTAGAACAGTCTTAGAACAGTGTTAGAACAGTGTTAGAAACGTGTTAGAACAGTGTTAGAACAGTCTTAGAACAGTGTTAGAACAGTCTTAGAACAGTCTTAGAACAGTGTTAGAACAGTTTTAGAACAGAGTTAGAACAGAGTTAGAACAGTGTTAGAACAGTCTTAGAACAGTGTTAGAAAAGTGTAAGAACAGTGTTAGAACAGTGTTAGAACAGTGTTAGAACAGTGTTAGAACAGTCTTAGAACAGTGTTAGAACAGTCTTAGAACAGTCTTAGAACAGTGTTAGAACAGTTTTAGAACAGAGTTAGAACAGAGTTAGAACAGTGTTAGAACAGTCTTAGAACAGTGTTAGAAAAGTGTAAGAACAGTGTTAGAACAGTCTTAGAACAGTGTTAGAACAGTCTTAGAACAGTCTTAGAACAGTCTTAGAACAGTCTTAGAACAGAGTTAGAACAGTGTTAGAACAGTGTTAGAACAGTCTTAGAACAGTGTTAGAACAGAGTTAGAAGTGTTAGAACAGTGTTAGAACAGTGTTAGAAAAGTGTTAGAACAGTGTTAGAACAGTCTTAGAACAGTCTTAGAACAGTGTTAGAACAGTCTTAGAACAGTGTTAGAACAGTGTTAGAACAGTCTTAGAACAGTGTTAGAACAGTCTTAGAACAGTCTTAGAACAGTCTTAGAACAGTGTTAGAACAGTCTTAGAACAGTGTTAGAACAGTCTTAGAACAGTCTTAGAACAGTGTTAGAACAGTCTTAGAACAGTGTTAGAACAGTCTTAGAACAGTGTTAGAACAGTCTTAGAACAGTCTTAGAACAGTCTTAGAACAGAGTTAGAACAGTCTTAGAACAGTGTTAGAACAGTCATAGAACAGTGTTAGAAAAGTGTTAGAACAGTCTTAGAACAGTTTTAGAACAGTGTTAAAACAGTGTTAGAACAGTCTTAGAACAGTGTTAGAACAGTCTTACAACAGTCTTAGAACAGTGTTAGAACAGTGTTAGAACAGTCTTAGAACAGTGTTAGAACAGTGTTAGAACAGTCTTAGAACAGTGTTAGAACAGTATTAGAACAGTCTTAGAACAGTCTTAGAACAGTGTTAGAACAGTTTTAGAACAGAGTTAGAACAGACTTAGAACAGTGTTAGAACAGTCTTAGAACAGTCTTAGAACAGTGTTAGAACAGTTTTAGAACAGAGTTAGAACAGACTTAGAACAGTGTTAGAACAGTCTTAGAACAGCCTTAGAACAGTCTTAGAACAGTGTTAGAACAGTGTTAGAACAGTGTTAGAACAGTGTTAGAACAGAGTTAGAACAGTGTTAGAACAGTCTTAGAACAGTGTTAGAACAGTCTAAGAACAGTGTTAGAACAGTGTTAGAAACAGTGTTAAAACAGTCTTAGAACAGTGTTAGAACAGTGTTAGAACAGTCTTAGAACAGTGTTAGAACAGTCTTAGAACAGTGTTAGAACAGTCTTAGAACAGAGTTAGAACAGAGTTGGAACAGTCTTAGAACAGTCTTAGAACAGAGTTAGAACAGTCTTAGAACAGTGTTAGAAAAGTGTTAGAACAGTGTTAGAACAGTCTTAGAATAGTGTTAGAACAGTCTTAGAACAGTCTTAGAACAGTGTTAGAGCAGTCTTAGAACAGTGTTAGAACAGTGTCAGAACAGAGTTAGAACAGTGTTGGAACAGTGTTAGAACAGTCTTAGAATAGTGTTAGAACAGAGTTAGAACAGTGTTAGAACAGTGTTAGAACAGTGTTAGAACAGTCTTAGAACAGAGTTAGAACAGTCTTAGAACAGTCTTAGAACAGAGTTAGAACAGTCTTAGAACAGTGTTAGAAAAGTGTTAGAACAGTGTTAGAACAGTCTTAGAACAGTGTTAGAACAGTGTTAGAACAGTGTTAGAACAGTCTTAGAACAGTCTTAGAACAGTGTTAGAACAGTGTTAGAACAGAGTTAGAACAGTGTTAGAACAGTGTTAGAACAGTCTTAGAATAGTGTTAGAACAGAGTTAGAACAGTCTTAGAACAGTGTTAGAACAGTCATAGAACAGTGTTAGAAAAGTGTTAGAACAGTCTTAGAACAGTTTTAGAACAGTGTTAAAACAGTGTTAGAACAGTGTTAGAACAGTGTTAGAACAGTGTTAGAACATAGTTAGAACAGTGTTAGAACAGTGTTAGAACAGCCTTAGAATAGTGTTAGAACAGAGTTAGAACAGTGTTAGAACAGTCTTAGAACAGAGTTAGAACAGTCTTAGAACAGAGTTAGAACAGTCTTAGAACAGTGTTAGAAAAGTGTTAGAACAGTGTTAGAACAGTCTTAGAACAGTCTTAGAACAGTGTTAGAACAGTGTTAGAACAGTCTTAGAACAGTCTTAGAACAGTGTTAGAACAGTGTTAGAACAGAGTTAGAACAGAGTTAGAACAGTCTTAGAACAGTCTTAGAACAGTTTTAGAACAGTCTTAGAACAGTCTTAGAACAGTGTTAGAACAGTCTTAGAACAGTCTTAGAACAGTCTTAGAACAGTTTTAGAACAGAGTTAGAACAGACTTAGAACAGTCTTAGAACAGTCTTAGAACAGTGTTAGAACAGTGTTAGAACAGTCTTAGAACAATCTTAGAACAGTGTTAGAACAGTGTTAGAACAGAGTTAGAACAGTGTTAGAACAGTGTTAGAAAAGTGTTAGAACAGTGATTGAACAGTCTTAGAACAGTGTTAGAACAGAGTTATAACAGTCTTAGAACAGTCTTAGAACAGAGTTAGAACAGTTATAGAACAGTGTTAGAAAAGTGTTAGAACAGTGTTAGAACAGTCTTAGAACAGTGTTAGAACAGTCTTAGAACAGTCTTAGAACAGTTTTAGAACAGTCTTAGAACAGAGTTAGAACAGTCTTAGAACAGTGTTAGAACAGTCTTAGAACAGTGTTAAAACAGTGTTAGAACAGTCTTAGAACAGTGTTAGAACAGTCTTACAACAGTCTTAGAACAGTGTTAGAACAGTGTTAGAACAGTCTTAGAACAGTCTTAGAACAGTCTTAGAACAGTGTTAGAACAGTCTTAGAACAGTCTTAGAACAGTGTTAGAACAGTTTTAGAACAGAGTTAGAACAGACTTAGAACAGTGTTAGAACAGTCTTAGAACAGTCTTAGAACAGTGTTAGAACAGTGTTAGAACAGTGTTAGAACAGTGTTTGAACAGAGTTAGAACAGTCTAAGAACAGTGTTAGAACAGTGTTAGAACAGTGTTAGAACAGTGTTAAAACAGTCTTAGAACAGTGTTAGAACAGTGTTAGAACAGTCTTAGAACAGTGTTAGAACAGAGTTAGAACAGTCTTAGAACAGTCTTAGAACAGTGTTAGAAAAGTGTTAGAACAGTCTTAGAACAGTGTTAGAACAGTCTTAGAACAGTCTTAGAACAGTGTTAGAACAGTTTTAGAACAGAGTTAGAACAGACTTAGAACAGTGTTAGAACAGTGTTAGAACAGTCTTAGAACAGTCTTAGAACAGAGTTAGAACAGTTATAGAACAGTGTTAGAAAAGTGTTAGAACAGTGATTGAACAGTCTTAGAACAGTCTTAGAACAGAGTTAGAACAGTTATAGAACAGTGTTAGAAAAGTGTTAGAACAGTGTTAGAACAGTCTTAGAACAGTGTTAGAACAGTCTTAGAACAGTCTTAGAACAGTTTTAGAACAGTCTTAGAACAGAGTTAGAACAGTCTTAGAACAGTGTTAGAACAGTCATAGAAAAGTGTTAGAAAAGTGTTAGAACAGTCTTAGAACAGTCTTAGAAAAGTGTTAGAACAGTCTTAGAACAGTGTTAAAACAGTGTTAGAACAGTCTTAGAACAGTGTTAGAACAGTCTTACAACAGTCTTAGAACAGTGTTAGAACAGTGTTAGAACAGTCTTAGAACAGTCTTAGAACAGTCTTAGAACAGTGTTAGAACAGTCTTAGAACAGTCTTAGAACAGTGTTAGAACAGTTTTAGAACAGAGTTAGAACAGACTTAGAACAGTGTTAGAACAGTCTTAGAACAGTCTTAGAACAGTGTTAGAACAGTGTTAGAACAGTGTTAGAACAGTGTTTGAACAGAGTTAGAACAGTCTAAGAACAGTGTTAGAACAGTGTTAGAACAGTGTTAGAACAGTGTTAAAACAGTCTTAGAACAGTGTTAGAACAGTGTTAGAACAGTCTTAGAACAGTGTTAGAACAGAGTTAGAACAGTCTTAGAACAGTCTTAGAACAGTGTTAGAAAAGTGTTAGAACAGTCTTAGAACAGTCTTAGAACAGTCTTAGAACAGTGTTAGAACAGTTTTAGAACAGAGTTAGAACAGACTTAGAACAGTGTTAGAACAGTGTTAGAACAGTGTTAGAACAGTCTTAGAACAGTGTTAGAACAGTGTTAGAACAGTGTTAGAACAGTCTTAGAACAGTGTTAGAACAGTGTTAGAACATAGTTAGAACAGTGTTAGAACAGTGTTAGAACAGTCTTAGAATAGTGTTAGAACAGAGTTAGAACAGTGTTAGAACAGTCTTAGAACAGAGTTAGAACAGTCTTAGAACAGAGTTAGAACAGTCTTAGAACAGTGTTAGAAAAGTGTTAGAACAGTGTTAGAACAGTCTTAGAACAGTCTTAGAACAGTGTTAGAACAGTGTTAGAACAGTCTTAGAACAGTGTTAGAAAACTGTTAGAACAGTCTTAGAACAGTCTTAGAACAGTCTTAGAACAGTCTTAGAACAGTTTTAGAACAGTGTTAAAACAGTCTTAGAACAGTCTTAGAATAGTGTTAGAACAGAGTTAGAACAGTCTTAGAACAGTCTTAGAACAGTTTTAGAACAGTCTTAGAACAGAGTTAGAACAGTCTTAGAACAGTGTTAGAACAGTGTTAGAACAGTCATAGAACAGTGTTAGAAAACTGTTAGAACAGTCTTAGAACAGTCTTAGAACAGTCTTAGAACAGTCTTAGAACAGTTTTAGAACAGTGTTAAAACAGTGTTAGAACAGTCTTAGAACAGTGTTAGAACAGTCTTACAACAGTCTTAGAACAGTGTTAGAACAGTGTTAGAACAGTCTTAGAACAGTGTTAGAACAGTCTTAGAACAGTCTTAGAACAGTGTTAGAACAGTCTTACAACAGTCTTAGAACAGTCTTAGAACAGTGTTAGAACAGTCTTAGAACAGTGTTAGAACAGTCTTAGAACAGTGTTAGAACAGTGTTAGAACAGTGTTAGAACAGTGATAGAACAGTCTTAGAACAGTCTTAGAACAGTGTTAGAACAGTCTTAGAACAGTCTTAGAACAGTCTTAGAACAGAGTTAGAACAGTCTTGGAACAGTGTTAGAACAGTGTTAGAACAGTCTTAGAACAGTGTTAGAACAGTCTTAGAACAGTCTTAGAACAGTGTAGGAACAGTTTTAGAACAGAGTTTGAACAGACTTAGAACAGTGTTAGAACAGTCTTAGAACAGTCTTAGAACAGTCTTAGAACAGTGTTAGAACAGTGTTAGAACAGTCTTAGAACAGTGTTAGAACAGTGTTAGAACAGAGTTAGAACAGTGTTAGAACAGTCTTAGAACAGTGTTAGAACAGTGATAGAACAGTCTTAGAACAGTCTTAGAACAGTCTTAGAACAGTCTTAGAACAGAGTTAGAACAGTCTTGGAACAGTGTTAGAACAGTGTTAGAACAGTCTTAGAACAGTGTTAGAACAGTCTTAGAACAGTGTTAGAACAGTGTTAGAACAGTCTTAGAACAGTGTTAGAAAACTGTTAGAACAGTCTTAGAACAGTCTTAGAACAGTCTTAGAACAGTCTTAGAACAGTTTTAGAACAGTGTTAAAACAGTCTTAGAACAGTCTTAGAATAGTGTTAGAACAGAGTTAGAACAGTCTTAGAACAGTCTTAGAACAGTTTTAGAACAGTCTTAGAACAGAGTTAGAACAGTCTTAGAACAGTGTTAGAACAGTGTTAGAACAGTCATAGAACAGTGTTAGAAAACTGTTAGAACAGTCTTAGAACAGTCTTAGAACAGTCTTAGAACAGTCTTAGAACAGTTTTAGAACAGTGTTAAAACAGTGTTAGAACAGTCTTAGAACAGTGTTAGAACAGTCTTACAACAGTCTTAGAACAGTGTTAGAACAGTGTTAGAACAGTCTTAGAACAGTGTTAGAACAGTCTTAGAACAGTCTTAGAACAGTGTTAGAACAGTCTTACAACAGTCTTAGAACAGTCTTAGAACAGTGTTAGAACAGTCTTAGAACAGTGTTAGAACAGTCTTAGAACAGTGTTAGAACAGTGTTAGAACAGTGTTAGAACAGTGATAGAACAGTCTTAGAACAGTCTTAGAACAGTGTTAGAACAGTCTTAGAACAGTCTTAGAACAGTCTTAGAACAGAGTTAGAACAGTGTTAGAACAGTCTTAGAACAGTGTTAGAACAGTCTTAGAACAGTCTTAGAACAGTGTAGGAACAGTTTTAGAACAGAGTTAGAACAGACTTAGAACAGTGTTAGAACAGTCTTAGAACAGTCTTAGAACAGTGTTAGAACAGTGTTAGAACAGTCTTAGAACAGTGTTAGAACAGTGTTAGAACAGAGTTAGAACAGTGTTAGAACAGTCTTAGAACAGTGTTAGAACAGTGATAGAACAGTCTTAGAACAGTCTTAGAACAGTCTTAGAACAGAGTTAGAACAGTCTTGGAACAGTGTTAGAACAGTGTTAGAACAGTCTTAGAACAGTGTTAGAACAGTCTTAGAACAGTCTTAGAACAGTGTAAGAACAGTTTTAGAACAGAGTTAGAACAGACTTAGAACAGTGTTAGAACAGTCTTAGAACAGTCTTAGAACAGTCTTAGAACAGTGTTAGAACAGTGTTAGAACAGTCTTAGAACAGTGTTAGAACAGTCTTAGAACAGTCTTAGAACAGTGTTAGAACAGTGTTAGAACAGTCTTAGAACAGTGTTAGAACAGTGTTAGAACAGAGTTAGAACAGTGTTAGAACAGTGTTAGAACAGTCTTAGAATAGTGTTAGAACAGAGTTAGAACAGTGTTAGAACAGTGTTAGAACAGTGTTAGAACAGTCTTAGAACAGAGTTAGAACAGTCTTAGAACAGTGTTAGAAAAGTGTTAGAACAGTGTTAGAACAGTCTTAGAACAGTGTTAGAACAGTCTTAGAACAGTCTTAGAACAGTGTTAGAACAGTCTTAGAACTGTCTTAGAACAGTCTTAGAACAGTTTTAGAACAGTCTTAGAACAGTCTTAGAACAGAGTTAGAACAGTCTTAGAACAGAGTTAGAACAGTCATAGAACAGTGTTAGAAAAGTGTTAGAACAGTCTTGGAACTGTTTTAGAACAGAATTAGAACAGTGTTAGAACAGTCTTAGAACAGTTTTAGAACAGTGTTAAAACAGTGTTAGAACAGTCTTAGAACAGTGTTAGAACAGTCTTACAACAGTCTTAGAACAGTGTTAGGACAGTGTTAGAACAGTCTTAGAACAGTGTTAGAACAGTCTTAGAACAGTGTTAGAACAGTGTTAGAACAGTGTTAGAAACGTGTTAGAACAGTGTTAGAACAGTCTTAGAACAGTGTTAGAACAGTCTTAGAACAGTCTTAGAACAGTGTTAGAACAGTTTTAGAACAGAGTTAGAACAGTCTTAGAACAGTGTTAGAACAGTGTTAGAACAGTGTTAGAACAGTGATAGAACAGTCTTAGAACAGTCTTAGAACAGTGTTAGAACAGTCTTAGAACAGTCTTAGAACAGTCTTAGAACAGTGTTAGAACAGTCTTAGAACAGTGTTAGAACAGTCTTAGAACAGTGTTAGAACAGTGTTAGAACAGTGTTAGAACAGTGATAGAACAGTCTTAGAACAGTCTTAGAACAGTGTTAGAACAGTCTTAGAACAGTCTTAGAACAGAGTTAGAACAGTCTTGGAACAGTGTTAGAACAGTGTTAGAACAGTCTTAGAACAGTGTTAGAACAGTCTTAGAACAGTCTTAGAACAGTGTAGGAACAGTTTTAGAACAGAGTTAGAACAGACTTAGAACAGTGTTAGAACAGTCTTAGAACAGTCTTAGAACAGTGTTAGAACAGTGTTAGAACAGTCTTAGAACAGTGTTAGAACAGTGTTAGAACAGAGTTAGAACAGTGTTAGAACAGTCTTAGAACAGTGTTAGAACAGTGATAGAACAGTCTTAGAACAGTCTTAGAACAGTCTTAGAACAGTCTTAGAACAGAGTTAGAACAGTCTTGGAACAGTGTTAGAACAGTGTTAGAACAGTCTTAGAACAGTGTTAGAACAGTCTTAGAACAGTCTTAGAACAGTGTAAGAACAGTTTTAGAACAGAGTTAGAACAGACTTAGAACAGTGTTAGAACAGTCTTAGAACAGTCTTAGAACAGTCTTAGAACAGTGTTAGAACAGTGTTAGAACAGTCTTAGAACAGTGTTAGAACAGTCTTAGAACAGTCTTAGAACAGTGTTAGAACAGTGTTAGAACAGTCTTAGAACAGTGTTAGAACAGTGTTAGAACAGAGTTAGAACAGTGTTAGAACAGTGTTAGAACAGTCTTAGAATAGTGTTAGAACAGAGTTAGAACAGTGTTAGAACAGTGTTAGAACAGTGTTAGAACAGTCTTAGAACAGAGTTAGAACAGTCTTAGAACAGTGTTAGAAAAGTGTTAGAACAGTGTTAGAACAGTCTTAGAACAGTGTTAGAACAGTCTTAGAACAGTCTTAGAACAGTGTTAGAACAGTCTTAGAACTGTCTTAGAACAGTCTTAGAACAGTTTTAGAACAGTCTTAGAACAGTCTTAGAACAGAGTTAGAACAGTCTTAGAACAGAGTTAGAACAGTCATAGAACAGTGTTAGAACAGTCTTGGAACTGTTTTAGAACAGAATTAGAACAGTGTTAGAACAGTCTTAGAACAGTTTTAGAACAGTGTTAAAACAGTGTTAGAACACTCTTAGAACAGTGTTAGAACAGTCTTACAACAGTCTTAGAACAGTGTTAGGACAGTGTTAGAACAGTCTTAGAACAGTGTTAGAACAGTCTTAGAACAGTGTTAGAACAGTGTTAGAACAGTGTTAGAAACGTGTTAGAACAGTGTTAGAACAGTCTTAGAACAGTGTTAGAACAGTCTTAGAACAGTCTTAGAACAGTGTTAGAACAGTTTTAGAACAGAGTTAGAACAGAGTTAGAACAGTGTTAGAACAGTCTTAGAACAGTGTTAGAAAAGTGTAAGAACAGTGTTAGAACAGTGTTAGAACAGTGTTAGAACAGTCTTAGAACAGTGTTAGAACAGTTTTAGAACAGAGTTAGAACAGACTTTGAAAACTGTTAGAACAGTCTTAGAACAGTGTTAGAACAGTCTTAGAACAGTCTTAGAACAGTGTTAGAACAGTGTTAGAACAGTCTTAGAACAGTCTTAGAACAGTCTTAGAACAGTCTTAGAACAGAGTTAGAACAGTGTTAGAACAGTGTTAGAACAGTCTTAGAACAGTGTTAGAACAGAGTTAGAAGTGTTAGAACAGTGTTAGAACAGTGTTAGAAAAGTGTTAGAACAGTGTTAGAACAGTCTTAGAACAGTCTTAGAACAGTGTTAGAACAGTCTTAGAACAGTGTTAGAACAGTGTTAGAACAGTCTTAGAACAGTGTTAGAACAGTGTTAGAACAGTCTTAGAACAGTGTTAGAACAGTGTTAGAACAGTCTTAGAACAGTCTTAGAACAGTGTTAGAACAGTCTTAGAACAGTGTTAGAACAGTCTTAGAACAGTCTTAGAACAGTGTTAGAACAGTCTTAGAACAATGTTAGAACAGTCTTAGAACAGTGTTAGAACAGTCTTAGAACAGTCTTAGAACAGTCTTAGAACAGAGTTAGAACAGTCTTAGAACAGTGTTAGAACAGTCATAGAACAGTGTTAGAAAAGTATTAGAACAGTCTTAGAACAGTTTTAGAACAGTGTTAAAACAGTGTTAGAACAGTCTTAGAACAGTGTTAGAACAGTCTTACAACAGTCTTAGAACAGTGTTAGAACAGTGTTAGAACAGTGTTAGAACAGTCTTAGAACAGTGTTAGAACAGTGTTAGAACAGTCTTAGAACAGTGTTAGAACAGTATTAGAACAGTCTTAGAACAGTCTTAGAACAGTGTTAGAACAGTTTTAGAACAGAGTTAGAACAGACTTAGAACAGTGTTAGAACAGTCTTAGAACAGCCTTAGAACAGTCTTAGAACAGTGTTAGAACAGTGTTAGAACAGTGTTAGAACAGTGTTAGAACAGTGTTAGAACAGAGTTAGAACAGTGTTAGAACAGTCTTAGAACAGTGTTAGAACAGTCTAAGAACAGTGTTAGAACAGTGTTACAAACAGTGTTAAAACAGTCTTAGAACAGTGTTAGAACAGTGTTAGAACAGTCTTAGAACAGTGTTAGAACAGTCTTAGAACAGTGTTAGAACAGTCTTAGAACAGAGTTAGAACAGAGTTAGAACAGTCTTAGAACAGTCTTAGAACAGAGTTAGAACAGTCTTAGAACAGTGTTAGAAAAGTGTTAGAACAGTGTTAGAACAGTCATAGAATAGTGTTAGAACAGTCTTAGAACAGTCTTAGAACAGTGTTAGAGCAGTTTTAGAACAGAGTTAGAACAGTGTTAGAATAGTCTTAGAACAGTCTTAGAACAGTCTTAGAACAGTCTTAGAACAGAGTTAGAACAGTCTTAGAACAGTGTTAGAACAGTCATAGAACAGTGTTAGAAAAGTGTTAGAACAGTCTTAGAACAGTTTTAGAACAGTGTTAAAACAGTGTTAGAACAGTCTTAGAACAGTGTTAGAACAGTCTTACAACAGTCTTAGAACAGTGTTAGAACAGTGTTAGAACAGTCTTAGAACAGTGTTAGAACAGTGTTAGAACAGTCTTAGAACAGTGTTAGAACAGTATTAGAACAGTCTTAGAACAGTCTTAGAACAGTGTTAGAACAGTTTTAGAACAGAGTTAGAACAGACTTAGAACAGTGTTAGAACAGTCTTAGAACAGTCTTAGAACAGTGTTAGAACAGTTTTAGAACAGAGTTAGAACAGACTTAGAACAGTGTTAGAACAGTCTTAGAACAGCCTTAGAACAGTCTTAGAACAGTGTTAGAACAGTGTTAGAACAGTGTTAGAACAGTGTTAGAACAGAGTTAGAACAGTGTTAGAACAGTCTTAGAACAGTGTTAGAACAGTCTAAGAACAGTGTTAGAACAGTGTTAGAAACAGTGTTAAAACAGTCTTAGAACAGTGTTAGAACAGTGTTAGAACAGTCTTAGAACAGTGTTAGAACAGTCTTAGAACAGTGTTAGAACAGTCTTAGAACAGAGTTAGAACAGAGTTGGAACAGTCTTAGAACAGTCTTAGAACAGAGTTAGAACAGTCTTAGAACAGTGTTAGAAAAGTGTTAGAACAGTGTTAGAACAGTCTTAGAATAGTGTTAGAACAGTCTTAGAACAGTCTTAGAACAGTGTTAGAGCAGTCTTAGAACAGTGTTAGAACAGTGTCAGAACAGAGTTAGAACAGTGTTGGAACAGTGTTAGAACAGTCTTAGAATAGTGTTAGAACAGAGTTAGAACAGTGTTAGAACAGTGTTAGAACAGTGTTAGAACAGTCTTAGAACAGAGTTAGAACAGTCTTAGAACAGTCTTAGAACAGAGTTAGAACAGTCTTAGAACAGTGTTAGAAAAGTGTTAGAACAGTGTTAGAACAGTCTTAGAACAGTGTTAGAACAGTGTTAGAACAGTGTTAGAACAGTCTTAGAACAGTCTTAGAACAGTGTTAGAACAGTGTTAGAACAGAGTTAGAACAGTGTTAGAACAGTGTTAGAACAGTCTTAGAATAGTGTTAGAACAGAGTTAGAACAGTCTTAGAACAGTGTTAGAACAGTCATAGAACAGTGTTAGAAAAGTGTTAGAACAGTCTTAGAACAGTTTTAGAACAGTGTTAAAACAGTGTTAGAACAGTGTTAGAACAGTGTTAGAACAGTGTTAGAACATAGTTAGAACAGTGTTAGAACAGTGTTAGAACAGTCTTAGAATAGTGTTAGAACAGAGTTAGAACAGTGTTAGAACAGTCTTAGAACAGAGTTAGAACAGTCTTAGAACAGAGTTAGAACAGTCTTAGAACAGTGTTAGAAAAGTGTTAGAACAGTGTTAGAACAGTCTTAGAACAGTCTTAGAACAGTGTTAGAACAGTGTTAGAACAGTCTTAGAACAGTCTTAGAACAGTGTTAGAACAGTGTTAGAACAGAGTTAGAACAGAGTTAGAACAGTCTTAGAACAGTCTTAGAACAGTTTTAGAACAGTCTTAGAACAGTCTTAGAACAGTGTTAGAACAGTCTTAGAACAGTCTTAGAACAGTCTTAGAACAGTTTTAGAACAGAGTTAGAACAGACTTAGAACAGTCTTAGAACAGTCTTAGAACAGTGTTAGAACAGTGTTAGAACAGTCTTAGAACAATCTTAGAACAGTGTTAGAACAGTGTTAGAACAGAGTTAGAACAGTGTTAGAACAGTGTTAGAAAAGTGTTAGAACAGTGATTGAACAGTCTTAGAACAGTGTTAGAACAGAGTTATAACAGTCTTAGAACAGTCTTAGAACAGAGTTAGAACAGTTATAGAACAGTGTTAGAAAAGTGTTAGAACAGTGTTAGAACAGTCTTAGAACAGTGTTAGAACAGTCTTAGAACAGTCTTAGAACAGTTTTAGAACAGTCTTAGAACAGAGTTAGAACAGTCTTAGAACAGTGTTAGAACAGTCTTAGAACAGTGTTAAAACAGTGTTAGAACAGTCTTAGAACAGTGTTAGAACAGTCTTACAACAGTCTTAGAACAGTGTTAGAACAGTGTTAGAACAGTCTTAGAACAGTCTTAGAACAGTCTTAGAACAGTGTTAGAACAGTCTTAGAACAGTCTTAGAACAGTGTTAGAACAGTTTTAGAACAGAGTTAGAACAGACTTAGAACAGTGTTAGAACAGTCTTAGAACAGTCTTAGAACAGTGTTAGAACAGTGTTAGAACAGTGTTAGAACAGTGTTTGAACAGAGTTAGAACAGTCTAAGAACAGTGTTAGAACAGTGTTAGAACAGTGTTAGAACAGTGTTAAAACAGTCTTAGAACAGTGTTAGAACAGTGTTAGAACAGTCTTAGAACAGTGTTAGAACAGAGTTAGAACAGTCTTAGAACAGTCTTAGAACAGTGTTAGAAAAGTGTTAGAACAGTCTTAGAACAGTGTTAGAACAGTCTTAGAACAGTCTTAGAACAGTGTTAGAACAGTTTTAGAACAGAGTTAGAACAGACTTAGAACAGTGTTAGAACAGTGTTAGAACAGTCTTAGAACAGTCTTAGAACAGAGTTAGAACAGTTATAGAACAGTGTTAGAAAAGTGTTAGAACAGTGATTGAACAGTCTTAGAACAGTCTTAGAACAGAGTTAGAACAGTTATAGAACAGTGTTAGAAAAGTGTTAGAACAGTGTTAGAACAGTCTTAGAACAGTGTTAGAACAGTCTTAGAACAGTCTTAGAACAGTTTTAGAACAGTCTTAGAACAGAGTTAGAACAGTCTTAGAACAGTGTTAGAACAGTCATAGAAAAGTGTTAGAAAAGTGTTAGAACAGTCTTAGAACAGTCTTAGAAAAGTGTTAGAACAGTCTTAGAACAGTGTTAAAACAGTGTTAGAACAGTCTTAGAACAGTGTTAGAACAGTCTTACAACAGTCTTAGAACAGTGTTAGAACAGTGTTAGAACAGTCTTAGAACAGTCTTAGAACAGTCTTAGAACAGTGTTAGAACAGTCTTAGAACAGTCTTAGAACAGTGTTAGAACAGTTTTAGAACAGAGTTAGAACAGACTTAGAACAGTGTTAGAACAGTCTTAGAACAGTCTTAGAACAGTGTTAGAACAGTGTTAGAACAGTGTTAGAACAGTGTTTGAACAGAGTTAGAACAGTCTAAGAACAGTGTTAGAACAGTGTTAGAACAGTGTTAGAACAGTGTTAAAACAGTCTTAGAACAGTGTTAGAACAGTGTTAGAACAGTCTTAGAACAGTGTTAGAACAGAGTTAGAACAGTCTTAGAACAGTCTTAGAACAGTGTTAGAAAAGTGTTAGAACAGTCTTAGAACAGTCTTAGAACAGTCTTAGAACAGTGTTAGAACAGTTTTAGAACAGAGTTAGAACAGACTTAGAACAGTGTTAGAACAGTGTTAGAACAGTGTTAGAACAGTCTTAGAACAGTGTTAGAACAGTGTTAGAACAGTGTTAGAACAGTCTTAGAACAGTGTTAGAACAGTGTTAGAACATAGTTAGAACAGTGTTAGAACAGTGTTAGAACAGTCTTAGAATAGTGTTAGAACAGAGTTAGAACAGTGTTAGAACAGTCTTAGAACAGAGTTAGAACAGTCTTAGAACAGAGTTAGAACAGTCTTAGAACAGTGTTAGAAAAGTGTTAGAACAGTGTTAGAACAGTCTTAGAACAGTCTTAGAACAGTGTTAGAACAGTGTTAGAACAGTCTTAGAACAGTGTTAGAAAACTGTTAGAACAGTCTTAGAACAGTCTTAGAACAGTCTTAGAACAGTCTTAGAACAGTTTTAGAACAGTGTTAAAACAGTCTTAGAACAGTCTTAGAATAGTGTTAGAACAGAGTTAGAACAGTCTTAGAACAGTCTTAGAACAGTTTTAGAACAGTCTTAGAACAGAGTTAGAACAGTCTTAGAACAGTGTTAGAACAGTGTTAGAACAGTCATAGAACAGTGTTAGAAAACTGTTAGAACAGTCTTAGAACAGTCTTAGAACAGTCTTAGAACAGTCTTAGAACAGTTTTAGAACAGTGTTAAAACAGTGTTAGAACAGTCTTAGAACAGTGTTAGAACAGTCTTACAACAGTCTTAGAACAGTGTTAGAACAGTGTTAGAACAGTCTTAGAACAGTGTTAGAACAGTCTTAGAACAGTCTTAGAACAGTGTTAGAACAGTCTTACAACAGTCTTAGAACAGTCTTAGAACAGTGTTAGAACAGTCTTAGAACAGTGTTAGAACAGTCTTAGAACAGTGTTAGAACAGTGTTAGAACAGTGTTAGAACAGTGATAGAACAGTCTTAGAACAGTCTTAGAACAGTGTTAGAACAGTCTTAGAACAGTCTTAGAACAGTCTTAGAACAGAGTTAGAACAGTCTTGGAACAGTGTTAGAACAGTGTTAGAACAGTCTTAGAACAGTGTTAGAACAGTCTTAGAACAGTCTTAGAACAGTGTAGGAACAGTTTTAGAACAGAGTTTGAACAGACTTAGAACAGTGTTAGAACAGTCTTAGAACAGTCTTAGAACAGTCTTAGAACAGTGTTAGAACAGTGTTAGAACAGTCTTAGAACAGTGTTAGAACAGTGTTAGAACAGAGTTAGAACAGTGTTAGAACAGTCTTAGAACAGTGTTAGAACAGTGATAGAACAGTCTTAGAACAGTCTTAGAACAGTCTTAGAACAGTCTTAGAACAGAGTTAGAACAGTCTTGGAACAGTGTTAGAACAGTGTTAGAACAGTCTTAGAACAGTGTTAGAACAGTCTTAGAACAGTCTTAGAACAGTGTAAGAACAGTTTTAGAACAGAGTTAGAACAGACTTAGAACAGTGTTAGAACAGTCTTAGAACAGTCTTAGAACAGTCTTAGAACAGTGTTAGAACAGTGTTAGAACAGTCTTAGAACAGTGTTAGAACAGTCTTAGAACAGTCCTAGAACAGTGTTAGAACAGTGTTAGAACAGTCTTAGAACAGTGTTAGAACAGTGTTAGAACAGAGTTAGAACAGTGTTAGAACAGTGTTAGAACAGTCTTAGAATAGTGTTAGAACAGAGTTAGAACAGTGTTAGAACAGTGTTAGAACAGTGTTAGAACAGTCTTAGAACAGAGTTAGAACAGTCTTAGAACAGTGTTAGAAAAGTGTTAGAACAGTGTTAGAACAGTCTTAGAACAGTGTTAGAACAGTCTTAGAACAGTCTTAGAACAGTGTTAGAACAGTCTTAGAACTGTCTTAGAACAGTCTTAGAACAGTTTTAGAACAGTCTTAGAACAGTCTTAGAACAGAGTTAGAACAGTCTTAGAACAGAGTTAGAACAGTCATAGAACAGTGTTAGAAAAGTGTTAGAACAGTCTTGGAACTGTTTTAGAACAGAATTAGAACAGTGTTAGAACAGTCTTAGAACAGTTTTAGAACAGTGTTAAAACAGTGTTAGAACAGTCTTAGAACAGTGTTAGAACAGTCTTACAACAGTCTTAGAACAGTGTTAGGACAGTGTTAGAACAGTCTTAGAACAGTGTTAGAACAGTCTTAGAACAGTGTTAGAACAGTGTTAGAACAGTGTTAGAAACGTGTTAGAACAGTGTTAGAACAGTCTTAGAACAGTGTTAGAACAGTCTTAGAACAGTCTTAGAACAGTGTTAGAACAGTTTTAGAACAGAGTTAGAACAGTCTTAGAACAGTGTTAGAACAGTGTTAGAACAGTGTTAGAACAGTGATAGAACAGTCTTAGAACAGTCTTAGAACAGTGTTAGAACAGTCTTAGAACAGTCTTAGAACAGTCTTAGAACAGTGTTAGAACAGTGTTAGAACAGTCTTAGAACAGTGTTAGAAAACTGTTAGAACAGTCTTAGAACAGTCTTAGAACAGTCTTAGAACAGTCTTAGAACAGTTTTAGAACAGTGTTAAAACAGTCTTAGAACAGTCTTAGAATAGTGTTAGAACAGAGTTAGAACAGTCTTAGAACAGTCTTAGAACAGTTTTAGAACAGTCTTAGAACAGAGTTAGAACAGTCTTAGAACAGTGTTAGAACAGTGTTAGAACAGTCATAGAACAGTGTTAGAAAACTGTTAGAACAGTCTTAGAACAGTCTTAGAACAGTCTTAGAACAGTCTTAGAACAGTTTTAGAACAGTGTTAAAACAGTGTTAGAACAGTCTTAGAACAGTGTTAGAACAGTCTTACAACAGTCTTAGAACAGTGTTAGAACAGTGTTAGAACAGTCTTAGAACAGTGTTAGAACAGTCTTAGAACAGTCTTAGAACAGTGTTAGAACAGTCTTACAACAGTCTTAGAACAGTCTTAGAACAGTGTTAGAACAGTCTTAGAACAGTGTTAGAACAGTCTTAGAACAGTGTTAGAACAGTGTTAGAACAGTGTTAGAACAGTGATAGAACAGTCTTAGAACAGTCTTAGAACAGTGTTAGAACAGTCTTAGAACAGTCTTAGAACAGTCTTAGAACAGAGTTAGAACAGTCTTGGAACAGTGTTAGAACAGTGTTAGAACAGTCTTAGAACAGTGTTAGAACAGTCTTAGAACAGTCTTAGAACAGTGTAGGAACAGTTTTAGAACAGAGTTTGAACAGACTTAGAACAGTGTTAGAACAGTCTTAGAACAGTCTTAGAACAGTCTTAGAACAGTGTTAGAACAGTGTTAGAACAGTCTTAGAACAGTGTTAGAACAGTGTTAGAACAGAGTTAGAACAGTGTTAGAACAGTCTTAGAACAGTGTTAGAACAGTGATAGAACAGTCTTAGAACAGTCTTAGAACAGTCTTAGAACAGTCTTAGAACAGAGTTAGAACAGTCTTGGAACAGTGTTAGAACAGTGTTAGAACAGTCTTAGAACAGTGTTAGAACAGTCTTAGAACAGTCTTAGAACAGTGTAAGAACAGTTTTAGAACAGAGTTAGAACAGACTTAGAACAGTGTTAGAACAGTCTTAGAACAGTCTTAGAACAGTCTTAGAACAGTGTTAGAACAGTGTTAGAACAGTCTTAGAACAGTGTTAGAACAGTCTTAGAACAGTCCTAGAACAGTGTTAGAACAGTGTTAGAACAGTCTTAGAACAGTGTTAGAACAGTGTTAGAACAGAGTTAGAACAGTGTTAGAACAGTGTTAGAACAGTCTTAGAATAGTGTTAGAACAGAGTTAGAACAGTGTTAGAACAGTGTTAGAACAGTGTTAGAACAGTCTTAGAACAGAGTTAGAACAGTCTTAGAACAGTGTTAGAAAAGTGTTAGAACAGTGTTAGAACAGTCTTAGAACAGTGTTAGAACAGTCTTAGAACAGTCTTAGAACAGTGTTAGAACAGTCTTAGAACTGTCTTAGAACAGTCTTAGAACAGTTTTAGAACAGTCTTAGAACAGTCTTAGAACAGAGTTAGAACAGTCTTAGAACAGAGTTAGAACAGTCATAGAACAGTGTTAGAAAAGTGTTAGAACAGTCTTGGAACTGTTTTAGAACAGAATTAGAACAGTGTTAGAACAGTCTTAGAACAGTTTTAGAACAGTGTTAAAACAGTGTTAGAACAGTCTTAGAACAGTGTTAGAACAGTCTTACAACAGTCTTAGAACAGTGTTAGGACAGTGTTAGAACAGTCTTAGAACAGTGTTAGAACAGTCTTAGAACAGTGTTAGAACAGTGTTAGAACAGTGTTAGAAACGTGTTAGAACAGTGTTAGAACAGTCTTAGAACAGTGTTAGAACAGTCTTAGAACAGTCTTAGAACAGTGTTAGAACAGTTTTAGAACAGAGTTAGAACAGTCTTAGAACAGTGTTAGAACAGTGTTAGAACAGTCTTAGAACAGTTTTAGAACAGTCTTAGAACAGAGTTAGAACAGTCTTAGAACAGTGTTAGAACAGTCATAGAAAAGTGTTAGAAAAGTGTTAGAACAGTCTTAGAACAGTCTTAGAACAGTGTTAGAACAGTCTTAGAACAGTGTTAAAACAGTGTTAGAACAGTCTTAGAACAGTGTTAGAACAGTCTTACAACAGTCTTAGAACAGTGTTAGAACAGTCTTAGAACAGTGTTAGAACAGTGTTAGAACAGTCTTAGAACAGTCTTAGAACAGTGTTAGAACAGTGTTAGAACAGAGTTAGAACAGTGTTAGAACAGTGTTAGAACAGTCTTAGAATAGTGTTAGAACAGAGTTAGAACAGTCTTAGAACAGTTTTAGAACAGTCTTAGAACAGTGTTAGAACAGTGTTAGAACAGTGTTAGAACAGTGTTAGAACAGTCTTAGAACAGTGTTAGAACAGTCTTAGAACAGTCTTAGAACAGTTTTAGAACAGTCTTAGAACAGAGTTAGAACAGTCTTAGAACAGTGTTAGAACAGTCATAGAAAAGTGTTAGAAAAGTGTTAGAACAGTCTTAGAACAGTCTTAGAACAGTGTTAGAACAGTCTTAGAACAGTGTTAAAACAGTGTTAGAACAGTCTTAGAACAGTGTTAGAACAGTCTTACAACAGTCTTAGAACAGTGTTAGATCAGTGTTAGAACAGTCTTAGAACAGTCTTAGAACAGTCTTAGAACAGTGTTAGAACAGTCTTAGAACAGTCTTAGAACAGTGTTAGAACAGTTTTAGAACAGAGTTAGAACAGACTTAGAACAGTGTTAGAACAGTCTTAGAACAGTCTTAGAACAGTGTTAGAACAGTGTTAGAACAGTGTTAGAACAGTGTTTGAACAGAGTTAAAACAGTCTAAGAACAGTGTTAGAACAGTGTTAGAACAGTGTTAGAACAGTGTTAAAACAGTCTTAGAACAGTGTTAGAACAGTGTTAGAACAGTCTTAGAACAGTCTTAGAACAGTGTTAGAAAAGTGTTAGAACAGTCTTAGAACAGTGTTAGAACAGTCTTAGAACAGTCTTAGAACAGTGTTAGAACAGTTTTAGAACAGAGTTAGAACAGACTTAGAACAGTGTTAGAACAGTGTTAGAACAGTGTTAGAACAGTCTTAGAACAGTGTTAGAACAGTGTTAGAACAGTGTTAGAACAGTCTTAGAACAGTGTTAGAACAGTGTTAGAACATAGTTAGAACAGTGTTAGAACAGTGTTAGAACAGTCTTAGAATAGTGTTAGAACAGAGTTAGAACAGTGTTAGAACAGTCTTAGAACAGAGTTAGAACAGTCTTAGAACAGAGTTAGAACAGTCTTAGAACAGTGTTAGAAAAGTGTTAGAACAGTGTTAGAACAGTCTTAGAACAGTCTTAGAACAGTGTTAGAACAGTGTTAGAACAGTCTTAGAACAGTGTTAGAAAACTGTTAGAACAGTCTTAGAACAGTCTTAGAACAGTCTTAGAACAGTCTTAGAACAGTTTTAGAACAGTGTTAAAACAGTCTTAGAACAGTCTTAGAATAGTGTTAGAACAGAGTTAGAACAGTCTTAGAACAGTCTTAGAACAGTTTTAGAACAGTCTTAGAACAGAGTTAGAACAGTCTTAGAACAGTGTTAGAACAGTGTTAGAACAGTCATAGAACAGTGTTAGAAAACTGTTAGAACAGTCTTAGAACAGTCTTAGAACAGTCTTAGAACAGTCTTAGAACAGTTTTAGAACAGTGTTAAAACAGTGTTAGAACAGTCTTAGAACAGTGTTAGAACAGTCTTACAACAGTCTTAGAACAGTGTTAGAACAGTGTTAGAACAGTCTTAGAACAGTGTTAGAACAGTCTTAGAACAGTCTTAGAACAGTGTTAGAACAGTCTTACAACAGTCTTAGAACAGTCTTAGAACAGTGTTAGAACAGTCTTAGAACAGTGTTAGAACAGTCTTAGAACAGTGTTAGAACAGTGTTAGAACAGTGTTAGAACAGTGATAGAACAGTCTTAGAACAGTCTTAGAACAGTGTTAGAACAGTCTTAGAACAGTCTTAGAACAGTCTTAGAACAGAGTTAGAACAGTCTTGGAACAGTGTTAGAACAGTGTTAGAACAGTCTTAGAACAGTGTTAGAACAGTCTTAGAACAGTCTTAGAACAGTGTAGGAACAGTTTTAGAACAGAGTTAGAACAGACTTAGAACAGTGTTAGAACAGTCTTAGAACAGTCTTAGAACAGTCTTAGAACAGTGTTAGAACAGTCTTAGAACAGTGTTAGAACAGTGTTAGAACAGAGTTAGAACAGTGTTAGAACAGTCTTAGAACAGTGTTAGAACAGTGATAGAACAGTCTTAGAACAGTCTTAGAACAGTCTTAGAACAGAGTTAGAACAGTCTTGGAACAGTGTTAGAACAGTGTTAGAACAGTCTTAGAACAGTGTTAGAACAGTCTTAGAACAGTCTTAGAACAGTGTAAGAACAGTTTTAGAACAGAGTTAGAACAGACTTAGAACAGTGTTAGAACAGTCTTAGAACAGTCTTAGAACAGTCTTAGAACAGTGTTAGAACAGTGTTAGAACAGTCTTAGAACAGTGTTAGAACAGTCTTAGAACAGTCTTAGAACAGTGTTAGAACAGTGTTAGAACAGTCTTAGAACAGTGTTAGAACAGTGTTAGAACAGAGTTAGAACAGTGTTAGAACAGTGTTAGAACAGTCTTAGAATAGTGTTAGAACAGAGTTAGAACAGTGTTAGAACAGTGTTAGAACAGTGTTAGAACAGTCTTAGAACAGAGTTAGAACAGTCTTAGAACAGTGTTAGAAAAGTGTTAGAACAGTGTTAGAACAGTCTTAGAACAGTGTTAGAACAGTCTTAGAACAGTCTTAGAACAGTGTTAGAACAGTCTTAGAACTGTCTTAGAACAGTCTTAGAACAGTTTTAGAACAGTCTTAGAACAGTCTTAGAACAGAGTTAGAACAGTCTTAGAACAGAGTTAGAACAGTCATAGAACAGTGTTAGAAAAGTGTTAGAACAGTCTTGGAACTGTTTTAGAACAGAATTAGAACAGTGTTAGAACAGTCTTAGAACAGTTTTAGAACAGTGTTAAAACAGTGTTAGAACAGTCTTAGAACAGTGTTAGAACAGTCTTACAACAGTCTTAGAACAGTGTTAGGACAGTGTTAGAACAGTCTTAGAACAGTGTTAGAACAGTCTTAGAACAGTGTTAGAACAGTGTTAGAACAGTGTTAGAAACGTGTTAGAACAGTGTTAGAACAGTCTTAGAACAGTGTTAGAACAGTCTTAGAACAGTCTTAGAACAGTGTTAGAACAGTTTTAGAACAGAGTTAGAACAGTCTTAGAACAGTGTTAGAACAGTGTTAGAACAGTGTTAGAACAGTGATAGAACAGTCTTAGAACAGTCTTAGAACAGTGTTAGAACAGTCTTAGAACAGTCTTAGAACAGTCTTAGAACAGTGTTAGAACAGTCTTAGAACAGTGTTAGAACAGTCTTAGAACAGTGTTAGAACAGTGTTAGAACAGTGTTAGAACAGTGATAGAACAGTCTTAGAACAGTCTTAGAACAGTGTTAGAACAGTCTTAGAACAGTCTTAGAACAGAGTTAGAACAGTCTTGGAACAGTGTTAGAACAGTGTTAGAACAGTCTTAGAACAGTGTTAGAACAGTCTTAGAACAGTCTTAGAACAGTGTAGGAACAGTTTTAGAACAGAGTTAGAACAGACTTAGAACAGTGTTAGAACAGTCTTAGAACAGTCTTAGAACAGTGTTAGAACAGTGTTAGAACAGTCTTAGAACAGTGTTAGAACAGTGTTAGAACAGAGTTAGAACAGTGTTAGAACAGTCTTAGAACAGTGTTAGAACAGTGATAGAACAGTCTTAGAACAGTCTTAGAACAGTCTTAGAACAGTCTTAGAACAGAGTTAGAACAGTCTTGGAACAGTGTTAGAACAGTGTTAGAACAGTCTTAGAACAGTGTTAGAACAGTCTTAGAACAGTCTTAGAACAGTGTAAGAACAGTTTTAGAACAGAGTTAGAACAGACTTAGAACAGTGTTAGAACAGTCTTAGAACAGTCTTAGAACAGTCTTAGAACAGTGTTAGAACAGTGTTAGAACAGTCTTAGAACAGTGTTAGAACAGTCTTAGAACAGTCTTAGAACAGTGTTAGAACAGTGTTAGAACAGTCTTAGAACAGTGTTAGAACAGTGTTAGAACAGAGTTAGAACAGTGTTAGAACAGTGTTAGAACAGTCTTAGAATAGTGTTAGAACAGAGTTAGAACAGTGTTAGAACAGTGTTAGAACAGTCTTAGAACAGAGTTAGAACAGTCTTAGAACAGTGTTAGAAAAGTGTTAGAACAGTGTTAGAACAGTCTTAGAACAGTGTTAGAACAGTCTTAGAACAGTCTTAGAACAGTGTTAGAACAGTCTTAGAACTGTCTTAGAACAGTCTTAGAACAGAGTTAGAACAGTCATAGAACAGTGTTAGAAAAGTGTTAGAACAGTCTTGGAACTGTTTTAGAACAGAATTAGAACAGTGTTAGAACAGTCTTAGAACAGTTTTAGAACAGTGTTAAAACAGTGTTAGAACACTCTTAGAACAGTGTTAGAACAGTCTTACAACAGTCTTAGAACAGTGTTAGGACAGTGTTAGAACAGTCTTAGAACAGTGTTAGAACAGTCTTAGAACAGTGTTAGAACAGTGTTAGAACAGTGTTAGAAACGTGTTAGAACAGTGTTAGAACAGTCTTAGAACAGTGTTAGAACAGTCTTAGAACAGTCTTAGAACAGTGTTAGAACAGTTTTAGAACAGAGTTAGAACAGAGTTAGAACAGTGTTAGAACAGTCTTAGAACAGTGTTAGAAAAGTGTAAGAACAGTGTTAGAACAGTGTTAGAACAGTGTTAGAACAGTGTTAGAACAGTCTTAGAACAGTCTTAGAACAGTGTTAGAACAGTTTTAGAACAGAGTTAGAACAGACTTTGAAAACTGTTAGAACAGTCTTAGAACAGTGTTAGAACAGTCTTAGAACAGTCTTAGAACAGTGTTAGAACAGTGTTAGAACAGTCTTAGAACAGTCTTAGAACAGTCTTAGAACAGAGTTAGAACAGTGTTAGAACAGTGTTAGAACAGTCTTAGAACAGTGTTAGAACAGAGTTAGAAGTGTTAGAACAGTGTTAGAACAGTGTTAGAAAAGTGTTAGAACAGTGTTAGAACAGTCTTAGAACAGTCTTAGAACAGTGTTAGAACAGTCTTAGAACAGTGTTAGAACAGTGTTAGAACAGTCTTAGAACAGTGTTAGAACAGTGTTAGAACAGTCTTAGAACAGTGTTAGAACAGTGTTAGAACAGTCTTAGAACAGTCTTAGAACAGTGTTAGAACAGTCTTAGAACAGTGTTAGAACAGTCTTAGAACAGTCTTAGAACAGTGTTAGAACAGTCTTAGAACAATGTTAGAACAGTCTTAGAACAGTGTTAGAACAGTCTTAGAACAGTCTTAGAACAGTCTTAGAACAGTCTTAGAACAGTGTTAGAACAGTGTTAGAACAGTCTTAGAACAGTCTTAGAACAGTGTTAGAACAGTCTTAGAACAGTGTTAGAACAGTCTTAGAACAGTCTTAGAACAGTGTTAGAACAGTCTTAGAACAATGTTAGAACAGTCTTAGAACAGTGTTAGAACAGTCTTAGAACAGTCATAGAACAGTCTTAGAACAGTGTTAGAACAGTCATAGAACAGTGTTAGAAAAGTATTAGAACAGTCTTAGAACAGTTTTAGAACAGTGTTAAAACAGTGTTAGAACAGTCTTAGAACAGTGTTAGAACAGTCTTACAACAGTCTTAGAACAGTGTTAGAACAGTGTTAGAACAGTGTTAGAACAGTCTTAGAACAGTGTTAGAACAGTGTTAGAACAGTCTTAGAACAGTGTTAGAACAGTATTAGAACAGTCTTAGAACAGTCTTAGAACAGTGTTAGAACAGTTTTAGAACAGAGTTAGAACAGACTTAGAACAGTGTTAGAACAGTCTTAGAACAGCCTTAGAACAGTCTTAGAACAGTGTTAGAACAGTGTTAGAACAGTGTTAGAACAGTGTTAGAACAGTGTTAGAACAGAGTTAGAACAGTGTTAGAACAGTCTTAGAACAGTGTTAGAACAGTCTAAGAACAGTGTTAGAACAGTGTTACAAACAGTGTTAAAACAGTCTTAGAACAGTGTTAGAACAGTGTTAGAACAGTCTTAGAACAGTGTTAGAACAGTCTTAGAACAGTGTTAGAACAGTCTTAGAACAGAGTTAGAACAGAGTTAGAACAGTCTTAGAACAGTCTTAGAACAGAGTTAGAACAGTCTTAGAACAGTGTTAGAAAAGTGTTAGAACAGTGTTAGAACAGTCATAGAATAGTGTTAGAACAGTCTTAGAACAGTCTTAGAACAGTGTTAGAGCAGTTTTAGAACAGAGTTAGAACAGTGTTAGAACAGTCTTAGAACAGTCTTAGAACAGTCTTAGAACAGTCTTAGAACAGAGTTAGAACAGTCTTAGAACAGTGTTAGAACAGTCATAGAACAGTGTTAGAAAAGTGTTAGAACAGTCTTAGAACAGTTTTAGAACAGTGTTAAAACAGTGTTAGAACAGTCTTAGAACAGTGTTAGAACAGTCTTACAACAGTCTTAGAACAGTGTTAGAACAGTGTTAGAACAGTCTTAGAACAGTGTTAGAACAGTGTTAGAACAGTCTTAGAACAGTGTTAGAACAGTATTAGAACAGTCTTAGAACAGTCTTAGAACAGTGTTAGAACAGTTTTAGAACAGAGTTAGAACAGACTTAGAACAGTGTTAGAACAGTCTTAGAACAGTCTTAGAACAGTGTTAGAACAGTTTTAGAACAGAGTTAGAACAGACTTAGAACAGTGTTAGAACAGTCTTAGAACAGCCTTAGAACAGTCTTAGAACAGTGTTAGAACAGTGTTAGAACAGTGTTAGAACAGTGTTAGAACAGAGTTAGAACAGTGTTAGAACAGTCTTAGAACAGTGTTAGAACAGTCTAAGAACAGTGTTAGAACAGTGTTAGAAACAGTGTTAAAACAGTCTTAGAACAGTGTTAGAACAGTGTTAGAACAGTCTTAGAACAGTGTTAGAACAGTCTTAGAACAGTGTTAGAACAGTCTTAGAACAGAGTTAGAACAGAGTTGGAACAGTCTTAGAACAGTCTTAGAACAGAGTTAGAACAGTCTTAGAACAGTGTTAGAAAAGTGTTAGAACAGTGTTAGAACAGTCTTAGAATAGTGTTAGAACAGTCTTAGAACAGTCTTAGAACAGTGTTAGAGCAGTCTTAGAACAGTGTTAGAACAGTGTCAGAACAGAGTTAGAACAGTGTTGGAACAGTGTTAGAACAGTCTTAGAATAGTGTTAGAACAGAGTTAGAACAGTGTTAGAACAGTGTTAGAACAGTGTTAGAACAGTCTTAGAACAGAGTTAGAACAGTCTTAGAACAGTCTTAGAACAGAGTTAGAACAGTCTTAGAACAGTGTTAGAAAAGTGTTAGAACAGTGTTAGAACAGTCTTAGAACAGTGTTAGAACAGTGTTAGAACAGTGTTAGAACAGTCTTAGAACAGTCTTAGAACAGTGTTAGAACAGTGTTAGAACAGAGTTAGAACAGTGTTAGAACAGTGTTAGAACAGTCTTAGAATAGTGTTAGAACAGAGTTAGAACAGTCTTAGAACAGTGTTAGAACAGTCATAGAACAGTGTTAGAAAAGTGTTAGAACAGTCTTAGAACAGTTTTAGAACAGTGTTAAAACAGTGTTAGAACAGTGTTAGAACAGTGTTAGAACAGTGTTAGAACATAGTTAGAACAGTGTTAGAACAGTGTTAGAACAGTCTTAGAATAGTGTTAGAACAGAGTTAGAACAGTGTTAGAACAGTCTTAGAACAGAGTTAGAACAGTCTTAGAACAGAGTTAGAACAGTCTTAGAACAGTGTTAGAAAAGTGTTAGAACAGTGTTAGAACAGTCTTAGAACAGTCTTAGAACAGTGTTAGAACAGTGTTAGAACAGTCTTAGAACAGTCTTAGAACAGTGTTAGAACAGTGTTAGAACAGAGTTAGAACAGAGTTAGAACAGTCTTAGAACAGTCTTAGAACAGTTTTAGAACAGTCTTAGAACAGTGTTAGAACAGTCTTAGAACAGTGTTAGAACAGTCTTAGAACAGTCTTAGAACAGTCTTAGAACAGTTTTAGAACAGAGTTAGAACAGACTTAGAACAGTCTTAGAACAGTCTTAGAACAGTGTTAGAACAGTGTTAGAACAGTCTTAGAACAATCTTAGAACAGTGTTAGAACAGTGTTAGAACAGAGTTAGAACAGTGTTAGAACAGTGTTAGAAAAGTGTTAGAACAGTGATTGAACAGTCTTAGAACAGTGTTAGAACAGAGTTATAACAGTCTTAGAACAGTCTTAGAACAGAGTTAGAACAGTTATAGAACAGTGTTAGAAAAGTGTTAGAACAGTGTTAGAACAGTCTTAGAACAGTGTTAGAACAGTCTTAGAACAGTCTTAGAACAGTTTTAGAACAGTCTTAGAACAGAGTTAGAACAGTCTTAGAACAGTGTTAGAACAGTCTTAGAACAGTGTTAAAACAGTGTTAGAACAGTCTTAGAACAGTGTTAGAACAGTCTTACAACAGTCTTAGAACAGTGTTAGAACAGTGTTAGAACAGTCTTAGAACAGTCTTAGAACAGTCTTAGAACAGTGTTAGAACAGTCTTAGAACAGTCTTAGAACAGTGTTAGAACAGTTTTAGAACAGAGTTAGAACAGACTTAGAACAGTGTTAGAACAGTCTTAGAACAGTCTTAGAACAGTGTTAGAACAGTGTTAGAACAGTGTTAGAACAGTGTTTGAACAGAGTTAGAACAGTCTAAGAACAGTGTTAGAACAGTGTTAGAACAGTGTTAAAACAGTCTTAGAACAGTGTTAGAACAGTGTTAGAACAGTCTTAGAACAGTGTTAGAACAGAGTTAGAACAGTCTTAGAACAGTCTTAGAACAGTGTTAGAAAAGTGTTAGAACAGTCTTAGAACAGTGTTAGAACAGTCTTAGAACAGTCTTAGAACAGTGTTAGAACAGTTTTAGAACAGAGTTAGAACAGACTTAGAACAGTGTTAGAACAGTGTTAGAACAGTCTTAGAACAGTCTTAGAACAGAGTTAGAACAGTTATAGAACAGTGTTAGAAAAGTGTTAGAACAGTGATTGAACAGTCTTAGAACAGTCTTAGAACAGAGTTAGAACAGTTATAGAACAGTGTTAGAAAAGTGTTAGAACAGTGTTAGAACAGTCTTAGAACAGTGTTAGAACAGTCTTAGAACAGTCTTAGAACAGTTTTAGAACAGTCTTAGAACAGAGTTAGAACAGTCTTAGAACAGTGTTAGAACAGTCATAGAAAAGTGTTAGAAAAGTGTTAGAACAGTCTTAGAACAGTCTTAGAAAAGTGTTAGAACAGTCTTAGAACAGTGTTAAAACAGTGTTAGAACAGTCTTAGAACAGTGTTAGAACAGTCTTACAACAGTCTTAGAACAGTGTTAGAACAGTGTTAGAACAGTCTTAGAACAGTCTTAGAACAGTCTTAGAACAGTGTTAGAACAGTCTTAGAACAGTCTTAGAACAGTGTTAGAACAGTTTTAGAACAGAGTTAGAACAGACTTAGAACAGTGTTAGAACAGTCTTAGAACAGTCTTAGAACAGTGTTAGAACAGTGTTAGAACAGTGTTAGAACAGTGTTTGAACAGAGTTAGAACAGTCTAAGAACAGTGTTAGAACAGTGTTAGAACAGTGTTAGAACAGTGTTAAAACAGTCTTAGAACAGTGTTAGAACAGTGTTAGAACAGTCTTAGAACAGTGTTAGAACAGAGTTAGAACAGTCTTAGAACAGTCTTAGAACAGTGTTAGAAAAGTGTTAGAACAGTCTTAGAACAGTCTTAGAACAGTCTTAGAACAGTGTTAGAACAGTTTTAGAACAGAGTTAGAACAGACTTAGAACAGTGTTAGAACAGTGTTAGAACAGTGTTAGAACAGTCTTAGAACAGTGTTAGAACAGTGTTAGAACAGTCTTAGAACAGTGTTAGAACAGTGTTAGAACATAGTTAGAACAGTGTTAGAACAGTGTTAGAACAGTCTTAGAATAGTGTTAGAACAGAGTTAGAACAGTGTTAGAACAGTCTTAGAACAGAGTTAGAACAGTCTTAGAACAGAGTTAGAACAGTCTTAGAACAGTGTTAGAAAAGTGTTAGAACAGTGTTAGAACAGTCTTAGAACAGTCTTAGAACAGTGTTAGAACAGTGTTAGAACAGTCTTAGAACAGTGTTAGAAAACTGTTAGAACAGTCTTAGAACAGTCTTAGAACAGTCTTAGAACAGTCTTAGAACAGTTTTAGAACAGTGTTAAAACAGTCTTAGAACAGTCTTAGAATAGTGTTAGAACAGAGTTAGAACAGTCTTAGAACAGTCTTAGAACAGTTTTAGAACAGTCTTAGAACAGAGTTAGAACAGTCTTAGAACAGTGTTAGAACAGTGTTAGAACAGTCATAGAACAGTGTTAGAAAACTGTTAGAACAGTCTTAGAACAGTCTTAGAACAGTCTTAGAACAGTCTTAGAACAGTTTTAGAACAGTGTTAAAACAGTGTTAGAACAGTCTTAGAACAGTGTTAGAACAGTCTTACAACAGTCTTAGAACAGTGTTAGAACAGTGTTAGAACAGTCTTAGAACAGTGTTAGAACAGTCTTAGAACAGTCTTAGAACAGTGTTAGAACAGTCTTACAACAGTCTTAGAACAGTCTTAGAACAGTGTTAGAACAGTCTTAGAACAGTGTTAGAACAGTCTTAGAACAGTGTTAGAACAGTGTTAGAACAGTGTTAGAACAGTGATAGAACAGTCTTAGAACAGTCTTAGAACAGTGTTAGAACAGTCTTAGAACAGTCTTAGAACAGTCTTAGAACAGAGTTAGAACAGTCTTGGAACAGTGTTAGAACAGTGTTAGAACAGTCTTAGAACAGTGTTAGAACAGTCTTAGAACAGTCTTAGAACAGTGTAGGAACAGTTTTAGAACAGAGTTTGAACAGACTTAGAACAGTGTTAGAACAGTCTTAGAACAGTCTTAGAACAGTCTTAGAACAGTGTTAGAACAGTGTTAGAACAGTCTTAGAACAGTGTTAGAACAGTGTTAGAACAGAGTTAGAACAGTGTTAGAACAGTCTTAGAACAGTGTTAGAACAGTGATAGAACAGTCTTAGAACAGTCTTAGAACAGTCTTAGAACAGTCTTAGAACAGAGTTAGAACAGTCTTGGAACAGTGTTAGAACAGTGTTAGAACAGTCTTAGAACAGTGTTAGAACAGTCTTAGAACAGTCTTAGAACAGTGTAAGAACAGTTTTAGAACAGAGTTAGAACAGACTTAGAACAGTGTTAGAACAGTCTTAGAACAGTCTTAGAACAGTCTTAGAACAGTGTTAGAACAGTGTTAGAACAGTCTTAGAACAGTGTTAGAACAGTCTTAGAACAGTCCTAGAACAGTGTTAGAACAGTGTTAGAACAGTCTTAGAACAGTGTTAGAACAGTGTTAGAACAGAGTTAGAACAGTGTTAGAACAGTGTTAGAACAGTCTTAGAATAGTGTTAGAACAGAGTTAGAACAGTGTTAGAACAGTGTTAGAACAGTGTTAGAACAGTCTTAGAACAGAGTTAGAACAGTCTTAGAACAGTGTTAGAAAAGTGTTAGAACAGTGTTAGAACAGTCTTAGAACAGTGTTAGAACAGTCTTAGAACAGTCTTAGAACAGTGTTAGAACAGTCTTAGAACTGTCTTAGAACAGTCTTAGAACAGTTTTAGAACAGTCTTAGAACAGTCTTAGAACAGAGTTAGAACAGTCTTAGAACAGAGTTAGAACAGTCATAGAACAGTGTTAGAAAAGTGTTAGAACAGTCTTGGAACTGTTTTAGAACAGAATTAGAACAGTGTTAGAACAGTCTTAGAACAGTTTTAGAACAGTGTTAAAACAGTGTTAGAACAGTCTTAGAACAGTGTTAGAACAGTCTTACAACAGTCTTAGAACAGTGTTAGGACAGTGTTAGAACAGTCTTAGAACAGTGTTAGAACAGTCTTAGAACAGTGTTAGAACAGTGTTAGAACAGTGTTAGAAACGTGTTAGAACAGTGTTAGAACAGTCTTAGAACAGTGTTAGAACAGTCTTAGAACAGTCTTAGAACAGTGTTAGAACAGTTTTAGAACAGAGTTAGAACAGTCTTAGAACAGTGTTAGAACAGTGTTAGAACAGTGTTAGAACAGTGATAGAACAGTCTTAGAACAGTCTTAGAACAGTGTTAGAACAGTCTTAGAACAGTCTTAGAACAGTCTTAGAACAGTGTTAGAACAGTGTTAGAACAGTCTTAGAACAGTGTTAGAAAACTGTTAGAACAGTCTTAGAACAGTCTTAGAACAGTCTTAGAACAGTCTTAGAACAGTTTTAGAACAGTGTTAAAACAGTCTTAGAACAGTCTTAGAATAGTGTTAGAACAGAGTTAGAACAGTCTTAGAACAGTCTTAGAACAGTTTTAGAACAGTCTTAGAACAGAGTTAGAACAGTCTTAGAACAGTGTTAGAACAGTGTTAGAACAGTCATAGAACAGTGTTAGAAAACTGTTAGAACAGTCTTAGAACAGTCTTAGAACAGTCTTAGAACAGTCTTAGAACAGTTTTAGAACAGTGTTAAAACAGTGTTAGAACAGTCTTAGAACAGTGTTAGAACAGTCTTACAACAGTCTTAGAACAGTGTTAGAACAGTGTTAGAACAGTCTTAGAACAGTGTTAGAACAGTCTTAGAACAGTCTTAGAACAGTGTTAGAACAGTCTTACAACAGTCTTAGAACAGTCTTAGAACAGTGTTAGAACAGTCTTAGAACAGTGTTAGAACAGTCTTAGAACAGTGTTAGAACAGTGTTAGAACAGTGTTAGAACAGTGATAGAACAGTCTTAGAACAGTCTTAGAACAGTGTTAGAACAGTCTTAGAACAGTCTTAGAACAGTCTTAGAACAGAGTTAGAACAGTCTTGGAACAGTGTTAGAACAGTGTTAGAACAGTCTTAGAACAGTGTTAGAACAGTCTTAGAACAGTCTTAGAACAGTGTAGGAACAGTTTTAGAACAGAGTTTGAACAGACTTAGAACAGTGTTAGAACAGTCTTAGAACAGTCTTAGAACAGTCTTAGAACAGTGTTAGAACAGTGTTAGAACAGTCTTAGAACAGTGTTAGAACAGTGTTAGAACAGAGTTAGAACAGTGTTAGAACAGTCTTAGAACAGTGTTAGAACAGTGATAGAACAGTCTTAGAACAGTCTTAGAACAGTCTTAGAACAGTCTTAGAACAGAGTTAGAACAGTCTTGGAACAGTGTTAGAACAGTGTTAGAACAGTCTTAGAACAGTGTTAGAACAGTCTTAGAACAGTCTTAGAACAGTGTAAGAACAGTTTTAGAACAGAGTTAGAACAGACTTAGAACAGTGTTAGAACAGTCTTAGAACAGTCTTAGAACAGTCTTAGAACAGTCTTAGAACAGTGTTAGAACAGTCTTAGAACAGTGTTAGAACAGTCTTAGAACAGTCCTAGAACAGTGTTAGAACAGTGTTAGAACAGTCTTAGAACAGTGTTAGAACAGTGTTAGAACAGAGTTAGAACAGTGTTAGAACAGTGTTAGAACAGTCTTAGAATAGTGTTAGAACAGAGTTAGAACAGTGTTAGAACAGTGTTAGAACAGTGTTAGAACAGTCTTAGAACAGAGTTAGAACAGTCTTAGAACAGTGTTAGAAAAGTGTTAGAACAGTGTTAGAACAGTCTTAGAACAGTGTTAGAACAGTCTTAGAACAGTCTTAGAACAGTGTTAGAACAGTCTTAGAACTGTCTTAGAACAGTCTTAGAACAGTTTTAGAACAGTCTTAGAACAGTCTTAGAACAGAGTTAGAACAGTCTTAGAACAGAGTTAGAACAGTCATAGAACAGTGTTAGAAAAGTGTTAGAACAGTCTTGGAACTGTTTTAGATCAGAATTAGAACAGTGTTAGAACAGTCTTAGAACAGTTTTAGAACAGTGTTAAAACAGTGTTAGAACAGTCTTAGAACAGTGTTAGAACAGTCTTACAACAGTCTTAGAACAGTGTTAGGACAGTGTTAGAACAGTCTTAGAACAGTGTTAGAACAGTCTTAGAACAGTGTTAGAACAGTGTTAGAACAGTGTTAGAAACGTGTTAGAACAGTGTTAGAACAGTCTTAGAACAGTGTTAGAACAGTCTTAGAACAGTCTTAGAACAGTGTTAGAACAGTTTTAGAACAGAGTTAGAACAGTCTTAGAACAGTGTTAGAACAGTGTTAGAACAGTGATAGAACAGTCTTAGAACAGTCTTAGAACAGTGTTAGAACAGTCTTAGAACAGTCTTAGAACAGTCTTAGAACAGTGTTAGAACAGTCTTAGAACAGTGTTAGAACAGTCTTAGAACAGTGTTAGAACAGTGTTAGAACAGTGTTAGAACAGTGATAGAACAGTCTTAGAACAGTCTTAGAACAGTGTTAGAACAGTCTTAGAACAGTCTTAGAACAGTCTTAGAACAGAGTTAGAACAGTCTTGGAACAGTGTTAGAACAGTGTTAGAACAGTCTTAGAACAGTGTTAGAACAGTCTTAGAACAGTCTTAGAACAGTGTAGGAACAGTTTTAGAACAGAGTTAGAACAGACTTAGAACAGTGTTAGAACAGTCTTAGAACAGTCTTAGAACAGTCTTAGAACAGTGTTAGAACAGTGTTAGAACAGTCTTAGAACAGTGTTAGAACAGTGTTAGAACAGAGTTAGAACAGTGTTAGAACAGTCTTAGAACAGTGTTTGAACAGTGTTAGAACAGTCTTAGAACAGTGTTAGAACAGTGTTAGAACAGAGTTAGAACAGTGTTAGAACAGTCTTAGAACAGTCTTAGAACAGTCTTAGAACAGTCTTAGAACAGAGTTAGAACAGTCTTGGAACAGTGTTAGAACAGTGTTAGAACAGTCTTAGAACAGTGTTAGAACAGTCTTAGAACAGTCTTAGAACAGTGTAAGAACAGTTTTAGAACAGAGTTAGAACAGACTTAGAACAGTGTTAGAACAGTCTTAGAACAGTCTTAGAACAGTCTTAGAACAGTGTTAGAACAGTGTTAGAACAGTCTTAGAACAGTGTTAGAACAGTCTTAGAACAGTCTTAGAACAGTGTTAGAACAGTGTTAGAACAGTCTTAGAACAGTGTTAGAACAGTGTTAGAACAGAGTTAGAACAGTGTTAGAACAGTGTTAGAACAGTCTTAGAATAGTGTTAGAACAGAGTTAGAACAGTGTTAGAACAGTGTTAGAACAGTGTTAGAACAGAGTTAGAACAGTGTTAGAACAGTGTTAGAACAGTCTTAGAACAGTCTTAGAACAGTCTTAGAACAGTGTTAGAACAGTCTTAGAACAGTGTTAGAACAGTCTTAGAACTGTCTTAGAACAGTCTTAGAACAGTTTTAGAACAGTCTTAGAACAGTCTTAGAACAGAGTTAGAACAGTCTTAGAACAGAGTTAGAACAGTCATAGAACAGTGTTAGAAAAGTGTTAGAACAGTCTTGGAACTGTTTTAGAACAGAATTAGAACAGTGTTAGAACAGTCTTAGAACAGTTTTAGAACAGTCTTACAACAGTCTTAGAACAGTGTTAGGACAGTGTTAGAACAGTCTTAGAACAGTGTTAGAACAGTCTTAGAACAGTGTTAGAACAGTGTTAGAACAGTGTTAGAAACGTGTTAGAACAGTGTTAGAACAGTCTTAGAACAGTGTTAGAACAGTCTTAGAACAGTCTTAGAACAGTGTTAGAACAGTTTTAGAACAGAGTTAGAACAGAGTTAGAACAGTGTTAGAACAGTCTTAGAACAGTGTTAGAAAAGTGTAAGAACAGTGTTAGAACAGTGTTAGAACAGTGTTAGAACAGTGTTAGAACAGTCTTAGAACAGTCTTAGAACAGTGTTAGAACAGTTTTAGAACAGAGTTAGAACAGACTTTGAAAACTGTTAGAACAGTCTTAGAACAGTGTTAGAACAGTCTTAGAACAGTCTTAGAACAGTGTTAGAACAGTGTTAGAACAGTCTTAGAACAGTCTTAGAACAGTCTTAGAACAGTCTTAGAACAGAGTTAGAACAGTGTTAGAACAGTGTTAGAACAGTCTTAGAACAGTGTTAGAACAGAGTTAGAAGTGTTAGAACAGTGTTAGAACAGTGTTAGAAAAGTGTTAGAACAGTGTTAGAACAGTCTTAGAACAGTCTTAGAACAGTGTTAGAACAGTCTTAGAACAGTGTTAGAACAGTGTTAGAACAGTCTTAGAACAGTCTTAGAACAGTGTTAGAACAGTCTTAGAACAGTGTTAGAACAGTCTTAGAACAGTCTTAGAACAGTGTTAGAACAGTCTTAGAACAATGTTAGAACAGTCTTAGAACAGTGTTAGAACAGTCTTAGAACAGTCTTAGAACAGTCTTAGAACAGAGTTAGAACAGTCTTAGAACAGTGTTAGAACAGTCATAGAACAGTGTTAGAAAAGTATTAGAACAGTCTTAGAACAGTTTTAGAACAGTGTTAAAACAGTGTTAGAACAGTCTTAGAACAGTGTTAGAACAGTCTTACAACAGTCTTAGAACAGTGTTAGAACAGTGTTAGAACAGTGTTAGAACAGTCTTAGAACAGTGTTAGAACAGTGTTAGAACAGTCTTAGAACAGTGTTAGAACAGTATTAGAACAGTCTTAGAACAGTCTTAGAACAGTGTTAGAACAGTTTTAGAACAGAGTTAGAACAGACTTAGAACAGTGTTAGAACAGTCTTAGAACAGCCTTAGAACAGTCTTAGAACAGTGTTAGAACAGTGTTAGAACAGTGTTAGAACAGTGTTAGAACAGTGTTAGAACAGAGTTAGAACAGTGTTAGAACAGTCTTAGAACAGTGTTAGAACAGTCTAAGAACAGTGTTAGAACAGTGTTACAAACAGTGTTAAAACAGTCTTAGAACAGTGTTAGAACAGTGTTAGAACAGTCTTAGAACAGTGTTAGAACAGTCTTAGAACAGTGTTAGAACAGTCTTAGAACAGAGTTAGAACAGAGTTAGAACAGTCTTAGAACAGTCTTAGAACAGAGTTAGAACAGTCTTAGAACAGTGTTAGAAAAGTGTTAGAACAGTGTTAGAACAGTCATAGAATAGTGTTAGAACAGTCTTAGAACAGTCTTAGAACAGTGTTAGAGCAGTTTTAGAACAGAGTTAGAACAGTGTTAGAACAGTCTTAGAACAGTCTTAGAACAGTCTTAGAACAGTGTTAGAACAGTGTTAGAACAGTCTTAGAACAGTGTTAGAACAGTGTCAGAACAGAGTTAGAACAGTGTTGGAACAGTGTTAGAACAGTCTTAGAATAGTGTTAGAACAGAGTTAGAACAGTGTTAGAACAGTGTTAGAACAGTGTTAGAACAGTGTTAGAACAGAGTTAGAACAGTCTTAGAACAGTGTTAGAAAAGTGTTAGAACAGTCTTAGAATAGTGTTAGAACAGAGTTAGAACAGTCTTAGAACAGTTTTAGAACAGTCTTAGAACAGAGTTAGAACAGTCTTAGAACAGTGTTAGAACAGTGTTAGAACAGTCATAGAACAGTGTTAGAAAAGTGTTAGAACAGTCTTAGAACAGTCTTAGAACAGTTTTAGAACAGTGTTAAAACAGTGTTAGAACAGTGTTAGAACAGTCTTAGAACAGTGTTAGAACAGTGTTAGAACATAGTTAGAACAGTGTTAGAACAGTGTTAGAACAGTCTTAGAATAGTGTTAGAACAGAGTTAGAACAGTGTTAGAACAGTCTTAGAACAGAGTTAGAACAGCCTTAGAACAGAGTTAGAACAGTCTTAGAACAGTGTTAGAAAAGTGTTAGAACAGTGTTAGAACAGTCTTAGAACAGTCTTAGAACAGTGTTAGAACAGTGTTAGAACAGTCTTAGAACAGTCTTAGAACAGTGTTAGAACAGTGTTAGAACAGAGTTAGAACAGAGTTAGAACAGTCTTAGAACAGTCTTAGAACAGTTTTAGAACAGTCTTAGAACAGAGTTAGAACAGTCTTAGAACAGTGTTAGAACAGTGTTAGAACAGTCATAGAACAGTGTTAGAAAGTGTTAGAACAGTCTTAGAACAGTCTTAGAACAGTCTTAGAACAGTCTTAGAACAGTGTTAGAACAGTCTTACAACAGTCTTAGAACAGTCTTAGAACAGTGTTAGAACAGTTTTAGAACAGAGTTAGAACAGACTTTGAAAACTGTTAGAACAGTCTTAGAACAGTGTTAGAACAGTCTTAGAACAGTCTTAGAACAGTGTTAGAACAGTGTTAGAACAGTGTTAGAACAGTCTTAGAACAGTCTTAGAACAGTCTTAGAACAGTCTTAGAACAGAGTTAGAACAGTGTTAGAACAGTGTTAGAACAGTCTTAGAACAGTGTTAGAACAGAGTTAGAAGTGTTAGAACAGTGTTAGAACAGTGTTAGAAAAGTGTTAGAACAGTGTTAGAACAGTCTTAGAACAGTCTTAGAACAGTGTTAGAACAGTCTTAGAACAGTGTTAGAACAGTGTTAGAACAGTCTTAGAACAGTGTTAGAACAGTGTTAGAACAGTCTTAGAACAGTGTTAGAACAGTGTTAGAACAGTCTTAGAACAGTCTTAGAACAGTGTTAGAACAGTCTTAGAACAGTGTTAGAACAGTGTTAGAACAGTCTTAGAACAGTGTTAGAACAGTATTAGAACAGAGTTAGAACAGACTTAGAACAGTGTTAGAACAGTCTTAGAACAGCCTTAGAACAGTCTTAGAACAGTGTTAGAACAGTGTTAGAACAGTGTTAGAACAGTGTTAGAACAGTGTTAGAACAGAGTTAGAACAGTGTTAGAACAGTCTTAGAACAGTGTTAGAACAGTCTAAGAACAGTGTTAGAACAGTGTTAGAAACAGTGTTAAAACAGTCTTAGAACAGTGTTAGAACAGTGTTAGAACAGTCTTAGAACAGTGTTAGAACAGTCTTAGAACAGTGTTAGAACAGTCTTAGAACAGAGTTAGAACAGAGTTAGAACAGTCTTAGAACAGTCTTAGAACAGAGTTAGAACAGTCTTAGAACAGTGTTAGAAAAGTGTTAGAACAGTGTTAGAACAGTCATAGAATAGTGTTAGAACAGTCTTAGAACAGTCTTAGAACAGTGTTAGAGCAGTTTTAGAACAGAGTTAGAACAGTCTTAGAACAGTCTTAGAACAGTCTTAGAACAGTCTTAGAACAGTGTTAGAACAGTGTTAGAACAGTGTTAGAACAGTCTTAGAACAGTGTTAGAACAGTGTCAGAACAGAGTTAGAACAGTGTTGGAACAGTGTTAGAACAGTCTTAGAATAGTGTTAGAACAGAGTTAGAACAGTGTTAGAACAGTGTTAGAACAGAGTTAGAACAGTCTTAGAACAGTGTTAGAAAAGTGTTAGAACAGTGTTAGAACAGTCTTAGAACAGTCTTAGAACAGTGTTAGAACAGTGTTAGAACAGTCGTAGAACAGTCTTAGAACAGTGTTAGAACAGTGTTAGAACAGTGTTAGAACAGAGTTAGAACAGTGTTAGAACAGTGTTAGAACAGTCTTAGAATAGTGTTAGAACAGAGTTAGAACAGTGTTAGAACAGTCTTAGAACAGAGTTAGAACAGCCTTAGAACAGAGTTAGAACAGTCTTAGAACAGTGTTAGAAAAGTGTTAGAACAGTGTTAGAACAGTCTTAGAACAGTCATAGAACAGTGTTAGAAAAGTGTTAGAACAGTCTTAGAACAGTCTTAGAACAGTTTTAGAACAGTGTTAAAACAGTGTTAGAACAGTGTTAGAAAAGTGTTAGAACAGTGTTAGAACAGTCTTAGAACAGTCTTAGAACAGTGTTAGAACAGTGTTAGAACAGTCTTAGAACAGTCTTAGAACAGTGTTAGAACAGTGTTAGAACAGTGTTAGAACAGAGTTAGAACAGTGTTAGAACAGTGTTAGAACAGTCTTAGAATAGTGTTAGAACAGAGTTAGAACAGTCTTAGAACAGAGTTAGAACAGTCTTAGAACAGTGTTAGAACAGTGTTAGAACAGTCATAGAACAGTGTTAGAAAAGTGTTAGAACAGTCTTAGAACAGTCTTAGAACAGTTTTAGAACAGTGTTAAAACAGTGTTAGAACAGTGTTAGAACAGTCTTAGAACAGTGTTAGAACAGTGTTAGAACATAGTTAGAACAGTGTTAGAACAGTGTTAGAACAGTCTTAGAATAGTGTTAGAACAGAGTTAGAACAGTGTTAGAACAGTCTTAGAACAGAGTTAGAACAGCCTTAGAACAGAGTTAGAACAGTCTTAGAACAGTGTTAGAAAAGTGTTAGAACAGTGTTAGAACAGTCTTAGAACAGTCTTAGAACAGTGTTAGAACAGTGTTAGAACAGTCTTAGAACAGTCTTAGAACAGTGTTAGAACAGTGTTAGAACAGAGTTAGAACAGAGTTAGAACAGTCTTAGAACAGTCTTAGAACAGTTTTAGAACAGTCTTAGAACAGAGTTAGAACAGTCTTAGAACAGTGTTAGAACAGTGTTAGAACAGTCATAGAACAGTGTTAGAAAGTGTTAGAACAGTCTTAGAACAGTCTTAGAACAGTCTTAGAACAGTCTTAGAACAGTGTTAGAACAGTCTTACAACAGTCTTAGAACAGTCTTAGAACAGTGTTAGAACAGTTTTAGAACAGAGTTAGAACAGACTTTGAAAACTGTTAGAACAGTCTTAGAACAGTGTTAGAACAGTCTTAGAACAGTCTTAGAACAGTGTTAGAACAGTGTTAGAACAGTGTTAGAACAGTCTTAGAACAGTCTTAGAACAGTCTTAGAACAGTCTTAGAACAGAGTTAGAACAGTGTTAGAACAGTGTTAGAACAGTCTTAGAACAGTGTTAGAACAGAGTTAGAAGTGTTAGAACAGTGTTAGAACAGTGTTAGAAAAGTGTTAGAACAGTGTTAGAACAGTCTTAGAACAGTCTTAGAACAGTGTTAGAACAGTCTTAGAACAGTGTTAGAACAGTGTTAGAACAGTCTTAGAACAGTGTTAGAACAGTGTTAGAACAGTCTTAGAACAGTGTTAGAACAGTGTTAGAACAGTCTTAGAACAGTCTTAGAACAGTGTTAGAACAGTCTTAGAACAGTGTTAGAACAGTGTTAGAACAGTCTTAGAACAGTGTTAGAACAGTATTAGAACAGAGTTAGAACAGACTTAGAACAGTGTTAGAACAGTCTTAGAACAGCCTTAGAACAGTCTTAGAACAGTGTTAGAACAGTGTTAGAACAGTGTTAGAACAGTGTTAGAACAGTGTTAGAACAGAGTTAGAACAGTGTTAGAACAGTCTTAGAACAGTGTTAGAACAGTCTAAGAACAGTGTTAGAACAGTGTTAGAAACAGTGTTAAAACAGTCTTAGAACAGTGTTAGAACAGTGTTAGAACAGTCTTAGAACAGTGTTAGAACAGTCTTAGAACAGTGTTAGAACAGTCTTAGAACAGAGTTAGAACAGAGTTAGAACAGTCTTAGAACAGTCTTAGAACAGAGTTAGAACAGTCTTAGAACAGTGTTAGAAAAGTGTTAGAACAGTGTTAGAACAGTCATAGAATAGTGTTAGAACAGTCTTAGAACAGTCTTAGAACAGTGTTAGAGCAGTTTTAGAACAGAGTTAGAACAGTGTTAGAACAGTCTTAGAACAGTCTTAGAACAGTCTTAGAACAGTGTTAGAACAGTGTTAGAACAGTGTTAGAACAGTCTTAGAACAGTGTTAGAACAGTGTCAGAACAGAGTTAGAACAGTGTTGGAACAGTGTTAGAACAGTCTTAGAATAGTGTTAGAACAGAGTTAGAACAGTGTTAGAACAGTGTTAGAACAGAGTTAGAACAGTCTTAGAACAGTGTTAGAAAAGTGTTAGAACAGTGTTAGAACAGTCTTAGAACAGTCTTAGAACAGTGTTAGAACAGTGTTAGAACAGTCGTAGAACAGTCTTAGAACAGTGTTAGAACAGTGTTAGAACAGTGTTAGAACAGAGTTAGAACAGTGTTAGAACAGTGTTAGAACAGTCTTAGAATAGTGTTAGAACAGAGTTAGAACAGTGTTAGAACAGTCTTAGAACAGAGTTAGAACAGCCTTAGAACAGAGTTAGAACAGTCTTAGAACAGTGTTAGAAAAGTGTTAGAACAGTGTTAGAACAGTCTTAGAACAGTCATAGAACAGTGTTAGAAAAGTGTTAGAACAGTCTTAGAACAGTTTTAGAACAGTGTTAAAACAGTGTTAGAACAGTGTTAGAACAGTCTTAGAACAGTGTTAGAACAGTGTTAGAACATAGTTAGAACAGTGTTAGAACAGTGTTAGAACAGTCTTAGAATAGTGTTAGAACAGAGTTAGAACAGTGTTAGAACAGTCTTAGAACAGAGTTAGAACAGCCTTAGAACAGAGTTAGAACAGTCTTAGAACAGTGTTAGAAAAGTGTTAGAACAGTGTTAGAACAGTCTTAGAACAGTCTTAGAACAGTGTTAGAACAGTGTTAGAACAGTCTTAGAACAGTCTTAGAACAGTGTTAGAACAGTGTTAGAACAGAGTTAGAACAGAGTTAGAACAGTCTTAGAACAGTCTTAGAACAGTTTTAGAACAGTCTTAGAACAGAGTTAGAACAGTCTTAGAACAGTGTTAGAACAGTGTTAGAACAGTGTTAGAACAGTCTTAGAACAGTCTTAGAACAGTCTTAGAACAGTTTTAGAACAGTGTTAAAACAGTGTTAGAACAGTCTTAGAACAGTGTTAGAACAGTCTTACAACAGTCTTGTAACAGTGTTAGAACAGTGTTAGAACAGTCTTAGAACAGTGTTAGAACAGTGTTAGAACAGTCTTAGAACAGTGTTAGAACAGTGATAGAACAGTCTTAGAACAGTCTTAGAACAGTGTTAGAACAGTCTTAGAACAGTCTTAGAACAGTCTTAGAACAGAGTTAGAACAGTCTTGGAACAGTGTTAGAACAGTGTTAGAACAGTCTTAGAACAGTGTTAGAACAGTCTTAGAACAGTCTTAGAACAGTGTAGGAACAGTTTTAGAACAGAGTTAGAACAGACTTAGAACAGTGTTAGAACAGTCTTAGAACAGTCTTAGAACAGTCTTAGAACAGTGTTAGAACAGTGTTAGAACAGTCTTAGAACAGTGTTACAACAGTGATAGAACAGTCTTAGAACAGTCTTAGAACAGTCTTAGAACAGTCTTAGAACAGAGTTAGAACAGTCTTGGAACAGTGTTAGAACAGTGTTAGAACAGTCTTAGAACAGTGTTAGAACAGTCTTAGAACAGTCTTAGAACAGTGTAAGAACAGTTTTAGAACAGAGTTAGAACAGACTTAGAACAGTGTTAGAACAGTCTTAGAACAGTCTTAGAACAGTCTTAGAACAGTGTTAGAACAGTCTTAGAACAGTGTTAGAAAAGTGTTAGAACAGTGTTAGAACAGTCTTAGAATAGTGTTAGAACAGTCTTAGAACAGTCTTAGAACAGTGTTAGAGCAGTTTTAGAACAGAGTTAGAACAGTGTTAGAACAGTGTTAGAACAGTCTTAGAACAGTCTTAGAACAGTGTTAGAACAGTGTTAGAACAGTGTTAGAACAGTCTTAGAACAGTGTTAGAACAGTGTCAGAACAGAGTTAGAACAGTGTTGGAACAGTGTTAGAACAGTCTTAGAATAGTGTTAGAACAGAGTTAGAACAGTGTTAGAACAGTGTTAGAACAGTCTTAGAACAGAGTTAGAACAGTCTTAGAACAGTCTTAGAACAGAGTTAGAACAGTCTTAGAACAGTGTTAGAACAGTGTTAGAACAGTCTTAGAACAGTCTTAGAACAGTGTTAGAACAGTGTTAGAACAGTCTTAGAACAGTCTTAGAACAGTGTTAGAACAGTGTTAGAACAGTGTTAGAACAGAGTTAGAACAGTGTTAGAACAGTGTTAGAACAGTCTTAGAATAGTGTTAGAACAGAGTTAGAACAGTCTTAGAACAGTTTTAGAACAGTCTTAGAACAGAGTTAGAACAGTGTTAGAAAAGTGTTAGAACAGTCTTAGAACAGTCTTAGAACAGTTTTAGAACAGTGTTAAAACAGTGTTAGAACAGTGTTAGAACAGTCTTAGAACAGTGTTAGAACAGTGTTAGAACATAGTTAGAACAGTGTTAGAACAGTGTTAGAACAGTCTTAGAATAGTGTTAGAACAGAGTTAGAACAGTGTTAGAACAGTCTTAGAACAGAGTTAGAACAGTCTTAGAACAGAGTTAGAACAGTCTTAGAACAGTGTTAGAAAAGTGTTAGAACAGTCTTAGAACAGTCTTAGAACAGTCTTAGAACAGTGTTAGAACAGTGTTAGAACAGAGTTAGAACAGAGTTAGAACAGTCTTAGAACAGTCTTAGAACAGTTTTAGAACAGTCTTAGAACAGAGTTAGAACAGTCTTAGAACAGTGTTAGAACAGTGTTAGAACAGTCATAGAACAGTGTTAGAAAGTGTTAGAACAGTCTTAGAACAGTCTTAGAACAGTCTTAGAACAGTTTTAGAACAGTGTTAAAACAGTGTTAGAACAGTCTTAGAACAGTGTTAGAACAGTCTTACAACAGTCTTAGAACAGTGTTAGAACAGTGTTAGAACAGTCTTAGAACAGTGTTAGAACAGTGTTAGAACAGTCTTAGAACAGTGTTAGAACAGTCTTAGAACAGTGTTAGAACAGTGTTAGAACAGTCTTAGAACAGTGTTAGAACAGTGATAGAACAGTCTTAGAACAGTCTTAGAACAGTGTTAGAACAGTCTTAGAACAGTCTTAGAACAGTCTTAGAACAGAGTTAGAACAGTCTTGGAACAGTGTTAGAACAGTGTTAGAACAGTCTTAGAACAGTGTTAGAACAGTCTTAGAACAGTCTTAGAACAGTGTAGGAACAGTTTTAGAACAGAGTTAGAACAGACTTAGAACAGTGTTAGAACAGTCTTAGAACAGTCTTAGAACAGTCTTAGAACAGTGTTAGAACAGTGTTAGAACAGTCTTAGAACAGTGTTAGAACAGTGATAGAACAGTCTTAGAACAGTCTTAGAACAGACTTAGAACAGTCTTAGAACAGTCTTAGAACAGAGTTAGAACAGTCTTGGAACAGTGTTAGAACAGTGTTAGAACAGTCTTAGAACAGTGTTAGAACAGTCTTAGAACAGTCTTAGAACAGTGTAAGAACAGTTTTAGAACAGAGTTAGAACAGACTTAGAACAGTGTTAGAACAGTCTTAGAACAGTCTTAGAACAGTTTTAGAACAGTGTTAAAACAGTGTTAGAACAGTGTTAGAACAGTCTTAGAACAGTGTTAGAACAGTGTTAGAACATAGTTAGAACAGTGTTAGAACAGTGTTAGAACAGTCTTAGAATAGTGTTAGAACAGAGTTAGAACAGTGTTAGAACAGTCTTAGAACAGTCTTAGAACAGAGTTAGAACAGTCTTAGAACAGTGTTAGAAAAGTGTTAGAACAGTGTTAGAACAGTCTTAGAACAGTCTTAGAACAGTGTTAGAACAGTGTTAGAACAGTCTTAGAACAGTCTTAGAACAGTGTTAGAACAGTGTTAGAACAGAGTTAGAACAGAGTTAGAACAGTCTTAGAACAGTCTTAGAACAGTTTTAGAACAGTCTTAGAACAGAGTTAGAACAGTCTTAGAACAGTGTTAGAACAGTGTTAGAACAGTCATAGAACAGTGTTAGAAAGTGTTAGAACAGTCTTAGAACAGTCTTAGAACAGTCTTAGAACAGTCTTAGAACAGTTTTAGAACAGTGTTAAAACAGTGTTAGAACAGTCTTAGAACAGTGTTAGAACAGTCTTACAACAGTCTTAGAACAGTGTTAGAACAGTGTTAGAACAGTCTTAGAACAGTGTTAGAACAGTGTTAGAACAGTCTTAGAACAGTGTTAGAACAGTGATAGAACAGTCTTAGAACAGTCTTAGAACAGTGTTAGAACAGTCTTAGAACAGTCTTAGAACAGAGTTAGAACAGTCTTGGAACAGTGTTAGAACAGTGTTAGAACAGTCTTAGAACAGTGTTAGAACAGTCTTAGAACAGTCTTAGAACAGTGTAGGAACAGTTTTAGAACAGAGTTAGAACAGACTTAGAACAGTGTTAGAACAGTCTTAGAACAGTCTTAGAACAGTCTTAGAACAGTGTTAGAACAGTGTTAGAACAGTCTTAGAACAGTGTTAGAACAGTGATAGAACAGTCTTAGAACAGTCTTAGAACAGTCTTAGAACAGTCTTAGAACAGTCTTAGAACAGAGTTAGAACAGTCTTGGAACAGTGTTAGAACAGTGTTAGAACAGTCTTAGAACAGTGTTAGAACAGTCTTAGAACAGTCTTAGAACAGTCTTAGAACAGTGTAAGAACAGTTTTAGAACAGAGTTAGAACAGACTTAGAACAGTGTTAGAACAGTCTTAGAACAGTCTTAGAACAGTGTTAGAACAGTCTTAGAACAGTGTTAGAAAAGTGTTAGAACAGTGTTAGAACAGTCTTAGAATAGTGTTAGAACAGTCTTAGAACAGTCTTAGAACAGTGTTAGAGCAGTTTTAGAACAGAGTTAGAACAGTGTTAGAACAGTGTTAGAACAGTCTTAGAACAGTCTTAGAACAGTGTTAGAACAGTGTTAGAACAGTGTTAGAACAGTCTTAGAACAGTGTTAGAACAGTGTCAGAACAGAGTTAGAACAGTGTTGGAACAGTGTTAGAACAGTCTTAGAATAGTGTTAGAACAGAGTTAGAACAGTGTTAGAACAGTGTTAGAACAGTCTTAGAACAGAGTTAGAACAGTCTTAGAACAGTCTTAGAACAGACTTAGAACAGTCTTAGAACAGTGTTAGAACAGTGTTAGAACAGTCTTAGAACAGTCTTAGAACAGTGTTAGAACAGTGTTAGAACAGTCTTAGAACAGTCTTAGAACAGTGTTAGAACAGTGTTAGAACAGAGTTAGAACAGTGTTAGAACAGTGTTAGAACAGTCTTAGAATAGTGTTAGAACAGAGTTAGAACAGTCTTAGAACAGTGTTAGAAAAGTGTTAGAACAGTTTTAGAACAGTCTTAGAACAGAGTTAGAACAGTCTTAGAACAGTGTTAGAAAAGTGTTAGAACAGTCTTAGAACAGTCTTAGAACAGTTTTAGAACAGTGTTAAAACAGTGTTAGAACAGTGTTAGAACAGTCTTAGAACAGTGTTAGAACAGTGTTAGAACATAGTTAGAACAGTGTTAGAACAGTGTTAGAACAGAGTTAGAACAGTCTTAGAACAGAGTTAGAACAGTCTTAGAACAGTGTTAGAAAAGTGTTAGAACAGTGTTAGAACAGTCTAAGAACAGTGTTAGAACAGTGTTACAAACAGTGTTAAAACAGTCTTAGAACAGTGTTAGAACAGTGTTAGAACAGTCTTAGAACAGTGTTAGAACAGTCTTAGAACAGTGTTAGAACAGTCTTAGAACAGAGTTAGAACAGAGTTAGAACAGTCTTAGAACAGTCTTAGAACAGAGTTAGAACAGTCTTAGAACAGTGTTAGAAAAGTGTTAGAACAGTGTTAGAACAGTCATAGAATAGTGTTAGAACAGTCTTAGAACAGTCTTAGAACAGTGTTAGAGCAGTTTTAGAACAGAGTTAGAACAGTGTTAGAACAGTCTTAGAACAGTCTTAGAACAGTCTTAGAACAGTGTTAGAACAGTGTTAGAACAGTGTTAGAACAGTCTTAGAACAGTGTTAGAACAGTGTCAGAACAGAGTTAGAACAGTGTTGGAACAGTGTTAGAACAGTCTTAGAATAGTGTTAGAACAGAGTTAGAACAGTGTTAGAACAGTGTTAGAACAGTGTTAGAACAGTGTTAGAACAGAGTTAGAACAGTCTTAGAACAGTGTTAGAAAAGTGTTAGAACAGTGTTAGAACAGTCTTAGAACAGTCTTAGAACAGTCTTAGAACAGTGTTAGAACAGTTTTAGAACAGAGTTAGAACAGACTTTGAAAACTGTTAGAACAGTCTTAGAACAGTGTTAGAACAGTCTTAGAACAGTCTTAGAACAGTGTTAGAACAGTGTTAGAACAGTGTTAGAACAGTCTTAGAACAGTCTTAGAACAGTCTTAGAACAGTCTTAGAACAGAGTTAGAACAGTGTTAGAACAGTGTTAGAACAGTCTTAGAACAGTGTTAGAACAGAGTTAGAAGTGTTAGAACAGTGTTAGAACAGTGTTAGAAAAGTGTTAGAACAGTGTTAGAACAGTCTTAGAACAGTCTTAGAACAGTGTTAGAACAGTCTTAGAACAGTGTTAGAACAGTGTTAGAACAGTCTTAGAACAGTGTTAGAACAGTGTTAGAACAGTCTTAGAACAGTGTTAGAACAGTGTTAGAACAGTCTTAGAACAGTCTTAGAACAGTGTTAGAACAGTCTTAGAACAGTGTTAGAACAGTGTTAGAACAGTCTTAGAACAGTGTTAGAACAGTATTAGAACAGAGTTAGAACAGACTTAGAACAGTGTTAGAACAGTCTTAGAACAGCCTTAGAACAGTCTTAGAACAGTGTTAGAACAGTGTTAGAACAGTGTTAGAACAGTGTTAGAACAGTGTTAGAACAGAGTTAGAACAGTGTTAGAACAGTCTTAGAACAGTGTTAGAACAGTCTAAGAACAGTGTTAGAACAGTGTTAGAAACAGTGTTAAAACAGTCTTAGAACAGTGTTAGAACAGTGTTAGAACAGTCTTAGAACAGTGTTAGAACAGTCTTAGAACAGTGTTAGAACAGTCTTAGAACAGAGTTAGAACAGAGTTAGAACAGTCTTAGAACAGAGTTAGAACAGTCTTAGAACAGTGTTAGAACAGTGTTAGAACAGTGTTAGAACATAGTTAGAACAGTGTTAGAACAGTGTTAGAACAGTCTTAGAATAGTGTTAGAACAGAGTTAGAACAGTGTTAGAACAGTCTTAGAACAGAGTTAGAACAGTCTTAGAACAGTGTTAGAAAAGTGTTAGAACAGTGTTAGAACAGTCTAAGAACAGTGTTAGAACAGTGTTACAAACAGTGTTAAAACAGTCTTAGAACAGTGTTAGAACAGTGTTAGAACAGTCTTAGAACAGTGTTAGAACAGTCTTAGAACAGTGTTAGAACAGTCTTAGAACAGAGTTAGAACAGAGTTAGAACAGTCTTAGAACAGTCTTAGAACAGAGTTAGAACAGTCTTAGAACAGTGTTAGAAAAGTGTTAGAACATAGTTAGAACAGTGTTAGAACAGTGTTAGAACAGAGTTAGAACAGTCTTAGAACAGAGTTAGAACAGTCTTAGAACAGTGTTAGAAAAGTGTTAGAACAGTGTTAGAACAGTCTAAGAACAGTGTTAGAACAGTGTTACAAACAGTGTTAAAACAGTCTTAGAACAGTGTTAGAACAGTGTTAGAACAGTCTTAGAACAGTGTTAGAACAGTCTTAGAACAGTGTTAGAACAGTCTTAGAACAGAGTTAGAACAGAGTTAGAACAGTCTTAGAACAGTCTTAGAACAGAGTTAGAACAGTCTTAGAACAGTGTTAGAAAAGTGTTAGAACAGTGTTAGAACAGTCATAGAATAGTGTTAGAACAGTCTTAGAACAGTCTTAGAACAGTGTTAGAGCAGTTTTAGAACAGAGTTAGAACAGTGTTAGAACAGTCTTAGAACAGTCTTAGAACAGTCTTAGAACAGTGTTAGAACAGTGTTAGAACAGTGTTAGAACAGTCTTAGAACAGTGTTAGAACAGTGTCAGAACAGAGTTAGAACAGTGTTGGAACAGTGTTAGAACAGTCTTAGAATAGTGTTAGAACAGAGTTAGAACAGTGTTAGAACAGTGTTAGAACAGTGTTAGAACAGTGTTAGAACAGAGTTAGAACAGTCTTAGAACAGTGTTAGAAAAGTGTTAGAACAGTGTTAGAACAGTCTTAGAACAGTCTTAGAACAGTCTTAGAACAGTGTTAGAACAGTTTTAGAACAGAGTTAGAACAGACTTTGAAAACTGTTAGAACAGTCTTAGAACAGTGTTAGAACAGTCTTAGAACAGTCTTAGAACAGTGTTAGAACAGTGTTAGAACAGTGTTAGAACAGTCTTAGAACAGTCTTAGAACAGTCTTAGAACAGTGTTAGAAAAGTGTTAGAACAGTGTTAGAACAGTCTAAGAACAGTGTTAGAACAGTGTTACAAACAGTGTTAAAACAGTCTTAGAACAGTGTTAGAACAGTGTTAGAACAGTCTTAGAACAGTGTTAGAACAGTCTTAGAACAGTGTTAGAACAGTCTTAGAACAGAGTTAGAACAGAGTTAGAACAGTCTTAGAACAGTCTTAGAACAGAGTTAGAACAGTCTTAGAACAGTGTTAGAAAAGTGTTAGAACAGTGTTAGAACAGTCATAGAATAGTGTTAGAACAGTCTTAGAACAGTCTTAGAACAGTGTTAGAGCAGTTTTAGAACAGAGTTAGAACAGTGTTAGAACAGTCTTAGAACAGTCTTAGAACAGTCTTAGAACAGTGTTAGAACAGTGTTAGAACAGTGTTAGAACAGTCTTAGAACAGTGTTAGAACAGTGTCAGAACAGAGTTAGAACAGTGTTGGAACAGTGTTAGAACAGTCTTAGAATAGTGTTAGAACAGAGTTAGAACAGTGTTAGAACAGTGTTAGAACAGTGTTAGAACAGTGTTAGAACAGAGTTAGAACAGTCTTAGAACAGTGTTAGAAAAGTGTTAGAACAGTGTTAGAACAGTCTTAGAACAGTCTTAGAACAGTCTTAGAACAGTGTTAGAACAGTTTTAGAACAGAGTTAGAACAGACTTTGAAAACTGTTAGAACAGTCTTAGAACAGTGTTAGAACAGTCTTAGAACAGTCTTAGAACAGTGTTAGAACAGTGTTAGAACAGTGTTAGAACAGTCTTAGAACAGTCTTAGAACAGTCTTAGAACAGTCTTAGAACAGAGTTAGAACAGTGTTAGAACAGTGTTAGAACAGTCTTAGAACAGTGTTAGAACAGAGTTAGAAGTGTTAGAACAGTGTTAGAACAGTGTTAGAAAAGTGTTAGAACAGTGTTAGAACAGTCTTAGAACAGTCTTAGAACAGTGTTAGAACAGTCTTAGAACAGTGTTAGAACAGTGTTAGAACAGTCTTAGAACAGTGTTAGAACAGTGTTAGAACAGTCTTAGAACAGTGTTAGAACAGTGTTAGAACAGTCTTAGAACAGTCTTAGAACAGTGTTAGAACAGTCTTAGAACAGTGTTAGAACAGTGTTAGAACAGTCTTAGAACAGTGTTAGAACAGTATTAGAACAGAGTTAGAACAGACTTAGAACAGTGTTAGAACAGTCTTAGAACAGCCTTAGAACAGTCTTAGAACAGTGTTAGAACAGTGTTAGAACAGTGTTAGAACAGTGTTAGAACAGTGTTAGAACAGAGTTAGAACAGTGTTAGAACAGTCTTAGAACAGTGTTAGAACAGTCTAAGAACAGTGTTAGAACAGTGTTAGAAACAGTGTTAAAACAGTCTTAGAACAGTGTTAGAACAGTGTTAGAACAGTCTTAGAACAGTGTTAGAACAGTCTTAGAACAGTGTTAGAACAGTCTTAGAACAGAGTTAGAACAGAGTTAGAACAGTCTTAGAACAGAGTTAGAACAGTCTTAGAACAGTGTTAGAACAGTGTTAGAACAGTGTTAGAACATAGTTAGAACAGTGTTAGAACAGTGTTAGAACAGTCTTAGAATAGTGTTAGAACAGAGTTAGAACAGTGTTAGAACAGTCTTAGAACAGAGTTAGAACAGTCTTAGAACAGTGTTAGAAAAGTGTTAGAACAGTGTTAGAACAGTCTAAGAACAGTGTTAGAACAGTGTTACAAACAGTGTTAAAACAGTCTTAGAACAGTGTTAGAACAGTGTTAGAACAGTCTTAGAACAGTGTTAGAACAGTCTTAGAACAGTGTTAGAACAGTCTTAGAACAGAGTTAGAACAGAGTTAGAACAGTCTTAGAACAGTCTTAGAACAGAGTTAGAACAGTCTTAGAACAGTGTTAGAAAAGTGTTAGAACAGTGTTAGAACAGTCATAGAATAGTGTTAGAACAGTCTTAGAACAGTCTTAGAACAGTGTTAGAGCAGTTTTAGAACAGAGTTAGAACAGTGTTAGAACAGTCTTAGAACAGTCTTAGAACAGTCTTAGAACAGTGTCAGAACAGAGTTAGAACAGTGTTGGAACAGTGTTAGAACAGTCTTAGAATAGTGTTAGAACAGAGTTAGAACAGTGTTAGAACAGTGTTAGAACAGTGTTAGAACAGTGTTAGAACAGAGTTAGAACAGTCTTAGAACAGTGTTAGAAAAGTGTTAGAACAGTGTTAGAACAGTCTTAGAACAGTCTTAGAACAGTGTTAGAACAGTGTTAGAACAGTCTTAGAACAGTCTTAGAACAGTGTTAGAACAGTCTTAGAACAGTGTTAGAACAGAGTTAGAACAGTGTTAGAACAGTGTTAGAACAGTCTTAGAATAGTGTTAGAACAGAGTTAGAACAGTCTTAGAACAGTTTTAGAACAGTCTTAGAACAGAGTTAGAACAGTCTTAGAACAGTGTTAGAACAGTGTTAGAACAGTCATAGAACAGTGTTAGAAAAGTGTTAGAACAGTCTTAGAACAGTCTTAGAACAGTTTTAGAACAGTGTTAAAACAGTGTTAGAACAGTGTTAGAACAGTCTTAGAACAGTGTTAGAACAGTGTTAGAACATAGTTAGAACAGTGTTAGAACAGTGTTAGAACAGTCTTAGAATAGTGTTAGAACAGAGTTAGAACAGTGTTAGAACAGTCTTAGAACAGAGTTAGAACAGCCTTAGAACAGAGTTAGAACAGTCTTAGAACAGTGTTAGAAAAGTGTTAGAACAGTGTTAGAACAGTCTTAGAACAGTCTTAGAACAGTGTTAGAACAGTGTTAGAACAGTCTTAGAACAGTCTTAGAACAGTGTTAGAACAGTGTTAGAACAGAGTTAGAACAGAGTTAGAACAGTCTTAGAACAGTCTTAGAACAGTTTTAGAACAGTCTTAGAACAGAGTTAGAACAGTCTTAGAACAGTGTTAGAACAGTGTTAGAACAGTCATAGAACAGTGTTAGAAAGTGTTAGAACAGTCTTAGAACAGTCTTAGAACAGTCTTAGAACAGTCTTAGAACAGTGTTAGAACAGTCTTACAACAGTCTTAGAACAGTCTTAGAACAGTGTTAGAACAGTTTTAGAACAGAGTTAGAACAGACTTTGAAAACTGTTAGAACAGTCTTAGAACAGTGTTAGAACAGTCTTAGAACAGTCTTAGAACAGTGTTAGAACAGTGTTAGAACAGTGTTAGAACAGTCTTAGAACAGTCTTAGAACAGTCTTAGAACAGTCTTAGAACAGAGTTAGAACAGTGTTAGAACAGTGTTAGAACAGTCTTAGAACAGTGTTAGAACAGAGTTAGAAGTGTTAGAACAGTGTTAGAACAGTGTTAGAAAAGTGTTAGAACAGTGTTAGAACAGTCTTAGAACAGTCTTAGAACAGTGTTAGAACAGTCTTAGAACAGTGTTAGAACAGTGTTAGAACAGTCTTAGAACAGTGTTAGAACAGTGTTAGAACAGTCTTAGAACAGTGTTAGAACAGTGTTAGAACAGTCTTAGAACAGTCTTAGAACAGTGTTAGAACAGTCTTAGAACAGTGTTAGAACAGTGTTAGAACAGTCTTAGAACAGTGTTAGAACAGTATTAGAACAGAGTTAGAACAGACTTAGAACAGTGTTAGAACAGTCTTAGAACAGCCTTAGAACAGTCTTAGAACAGTGTTAGAACAGTGTTAGAACAGTGTTAGAACAGTGTTAGAACAGTGTTAGAACAGAGTTAGAACAGTGTTAGAACAGTCTTAGAACAGTGTTAGAACAGTCTAAGAACAGTGTTAGAACAGTGTTAGAAACAGTGTTAAAACAGTCTTAGAACAGTGTTAGAACAGTGTTAGAACAGTCTTAGAACAGTGTTAGAACAGTCTTAGAACAGTGTTAGAACAGTCTTAGAACAGAGTTAGAACAGAGTTAGAACAGTCTTAGAACAGTCTTAGAACAGAGTTAGAACAGTCTTAGAACAGTGTTAGAAAAGTGTTAGAACAGTGTTAGAACAGTCATAGAATAGTGTTAGAACAGTCTTAGAACAGTCTTAGAACAGTGTTAGAGCAGTTTTAGAACAGAGTTAGAACAGTGTTAGAACAGTCTTAGAACAGTCTTAGAACAGTCTTAGAACAGTGTTAGAACAGTGTTAGAACAGTGTTAGAACAGTCTTAGAATAGTGTTAGAACAGAGTTAGAACAGTGTTAGAACAGTGTTAGAACAGAGTTAGAACAGTCTTAGAACAGTGTTAGAAAAGTGTTAGAACAGTGTTAGAACAGTCTTAGAACAGTCTTAGAACAGTGTTAGAACAGTGTTAGAACAGTCGTAGAACAGTCTTAGAACAGTGTTAGAACAGTGTTAGAACAGTGTTAGAACAGAGTTAGAACAGTGTTAGAACAGTGTTAGAACAGTCTTAGAATAGTGTTAGAACAGAGTTAGAACAGTGTTAGAACAGTCTTAGAACAGAGTTAGAACAGCCTTAGAACAGAGTTAGAACAGTCTTAGAACAGTGTTAGAAAAGTGTTAGAACAGTGTTAGAACAGTCTTAGAACAGTCATAGAACAGTGTTAGAAAAGTGTTAGAACAGTCTTAGAACAGTCTTAGAACAGTTTTAGAACAGTGTTAAAACAGTGTTAGAACAGTGTTAGAACAGTCTTAGAACAGTGTTAGAACAGTGTTAGAACATAGTTAGAACAGTGTTAGAACAGTGTTAGAACAGTCTTAGAATAGTGTTAGAACAGAGTTAGAACAGTGTTAGAACAGTCTTAGAACAGAGTTAGAACAGCCTTAGAACAGAGTTAGAACAGTCTTAGAACAGTGTTAGAAAAGTGTTAGAACAGTGTTAGAACAGTCTTAGAACAGTCTTAGAACAGTGTTAGAACAGTGTTAGAACAGTCTTAGAACAGTCTTAGAACAGTGTTAGAACAGTGTTAGAACAGAGTTAGAACAGAGTTAGAACAGTCTTAGAACAGTCTTAGAACAGTTTTAGAACAGTCTTAGAACAGAGTTAGAACAGTCTTAGAACAGTGTTAGAACAGTGTTAGAACAGTGTTAGAACAGTCTTAGAACAGTCTTAGAACAGTTTTAGAACAGTGTTAAAACAGTGTTAGAACAGTCTTAGAACAGTGTTAGAACAGTCTTACAACAGTCTTAGAACAGTGTTAGAACAGTGTTAGAACAGTCTTAGAACAGTGTTAGAACAGTGTTAGAACAGTCTTAGAACAGTGTTAGAACAGTGATAGAACAGTCTTAGAACAGTCTTAGAACAGTGTTAGAACAGTCTTAGAACAGTCTTAGAACAGTCTTAGAACAGAGTTAATACAGTCTTGGAACAGTGTTAGAACAGTGTTAGAACAGTCTTAGAACAGTGTTAGAACAGTCTTAGAACAGTCTTAGAACAGTGTAGGAACAGTTTTAGAACAGAGTTAGAACAGACTTAGAACAGTGTTAGAACAGTCTTAGAACAGTCTTAGAACAGTCTTAGAACAGTGTTAGAACAGTGTTAGAACAGTCTTAGAACAGTGTTAGAACAGTGATAGAACAGTCTTAGAACAGTCTTAGAACAGTCTTAGAACAGTCTTAGAACAGTCTTAGAACAGAGTTAGAACAGTCTTGGAACAGTGTTAGAACAGTGTTAGAACAGTCTTAGAACAGTGTTAGAACAGTCTTAGAACAGTGTAAGAACAGTTTTAGAACAGAGTTAGAACAGACTTAGAACAGTGTTAGAACAGTCTTAGAACAGTCTTAGAACAGTCTTAGAACAGTGTTAGAACAGTGTTAGAAAAGTGTTAGAACAGTGTTAGAACAGTCTTAGAATAGTGTTAGAACAGTCTTAGAACAGTCATAGAACAGTGTTAGAGCAGTTTTAGAACAGAGTTAGAACAGTGTTAGAACAGTGTTAGAACAGTCTTAGAACAGTCTTAGAACAGTGTTAGAACAGTGTTAGAACAGTGTTAGAACAGTCTTAGAACAGTGTTAGAACAGTGTCAGAACAGAGTTAGAACAGTGTTGGAACAGTGTTAGAACAGTCTTAGAATAGTGTTAGAACAGAGTTAGAACAGTGTTAGAACAGTGTTAGAACAGTCTTAGAACAGAGTTAGAACAGTCTTAGAACAGTCTTAGAACAGAGTTAGAACAGTCTTAGAACAGTGTTAGAACAGTGTTAGAACAGTCTTAGAACAGTCTTAGAACAGTGTTAGAACAGTGTTAGAACAGTCTTAGAACAGTCTTAGAACAGTGTTAGAACAGTGTTAGAACAGTGTTAGAACAGTGTTAGAACAGAGTTAGAACAGTGTTAGAACAGTGTTAGAACAGTCTTAGAATAGTGTTAGAACAGAGTTAGAACAGTCTTAGAACAGTTTTAGAACAGTCTTAGAACAGAGTTAGAACAGTCTTAGAACAGTGTTAGAAAAGTGTTAGAACAGTCTTAGAACAGTCTTAGAACAGTTTTAGAACAGTGTTAAAACAGTGTTAGAACAGTGTTAGAACAGTCTTAGAACAGTGTTAGAACAGTGTTAGAACATAGTTAGAACAGTGTTAGAACAGTGTTAGAACAGTGTTAGAACAGTCTTAGAATAGTGTTAGAACAGAGTTAGAACAGTGTTAGAACAGTCTTAGAACAGAGTTAGAACAGCCTTAGAACAGAGTTAGAACAGTCTTAGAACAGTGTTAGAAAAGTGTTAGAACAGTGTTAGAACAGTCTTAGAACAGTCTTAGAACAGTGTTAGAACAGTGTTAGAACAGTCTTAGAACAGTCTTAGAACAGTGTTAGAACAGTGTTAGAACAGAGTTAGAACAGAGTTAGAACAGTCTTAGAACAGTCTTAGAACAGTTTTAGAACAGTCTTAGAACAGAGTTAGAACAGTCTTAGAACAGTGTTAGAACAGTGTTAGAACAGTGTTAGAACAGTCTTAGAACAGTCTTAGAACAGTCTTAGAACAGTTTTAGAACAGTGTTAAAACAGTGTTAGAACAGTCTTAGAACAGTGTTAGAACAGTCTTACAACAGTCTTAGAACAGTGTTAGAACAGTGTTAGAACAGTCTTAGAACAGTGTTAGAACAGTGTTAAAACAGTCTTAGAACAGTGTTAGAACAGTGATAGAACAGTCTTAGAACAGTCTTAGAACAGTGTTAGAACAGTCTTAGAACAGTCTTAGAACAGTCTTAGAACAGAGTTAATACAGTCTTGGAACAGTGTTAGAACAGTGTTAGAACAGTCTTAGAACAGTGTTAGAACAGTCTTAGAACAGTCTTAGAACAGTGTAGGAACAGTTTTAGAACAGAGTTAGAACAGACTTAGAACAGTGTTAGAACAGTCTTAGAACAGTCTTAGAACAGTCTTAGAACAGTGTTAGAACAGTGTTAGAACAGTCTTAGAACAGTGTTAGAACAGTGATAGAACAGTCTTAGAACAGTCTTAGAACAGTCTTAGAACAGTCTTAGAACAGTCTTAGAACAGAGTTAGAACAGTCTTGGAACAGTGTTAGAACAGTGTTAGAACAGTCTTAGAACAGTGTTAGAACAGTCTTAGAACAGTGTAAGAACAGTTTTAGAACAGAGTTAGAACAGACTTAGAACAGTGTTAGAACAGTCTTAGAACAGTCTTAGAACAGTCTTAGAACAGTGTTAGAACAGTGTTAGAAAAGTGTTAGAACAGTGTTAGAACAGTCTTAGAATAGTGTTAGAACAGTCTTAGAACAGTCTTAGAACAGTGTTAGAGCAGTTTTAGAACAGAGTTAGAACAGTGTTAGAACAGTGTTAGAACAGTCTTAGAACAGTCTTAGAACAGTGTTAGAACAGTGTTAGAACAGTGTTAGAACAGTCTTAGAACAGTGTTAGAACAGTGTCAGAACAGAGTTAGAACAGTGTTGGAACAGTGTTAGAACAGTCTTAGAATAGTGTTAGAACAGAGTTAGAACAGTGTTAGAACAGTGTTAGAACAGTCTTAGAACAGAGTTAGAACAGTCTTAGAACAGTCTTAGAACAGAGTTAGAACAGTCTTAGAACAGTGTTAGAACAGTGTTAGAACAGTCTTAGAACAGTCTTAGAACAGTGTTAGAACAGTGTTAGAACAGTCTTAGAACAGTCTTAGAACAGTGTTAGAACAGTGTTAGAACAGTGTTAGAACAGTGTTAGAACAGAGTTAGAACAGTGTTAGAACAGTGTTAGAACAGTCTTAGAATAGTGTTAGAACAGAGTTAGAACAGTCTTAGAACAGTTTTAGAACAGTCTTAGAACAGAGTTAGAACAGTCTTAGAACAGTGTTAGAAAAGTGTTAGAACAGTCTTAGAACAGTCTTAGAACAGTTTTAGAACAGTGTTAAAACAGTGTTAGAACAGTGTTAGAACAGTCTTAGAACAGTGTTAGAACAGTGTTAGAACATAGTTAGAACAGTGTTAGAACAGTGTTAGAACAGTCTTAGAATAGTGTTAGAACAGAGTTAGAACAGTGTTAGAACAGTCTTAGAACAGAGTTAGAACAGTCTTAGAACAGAGTTAGAACAGTCTTAGAACAGTGTTAGAAAAGTGTTAGAACAGTGTTAGAACAGTCTTAGAACAGTCTTAGAACAGTCTTAGAACAGTCTTAGAACAGTGTTAGAACAGTGTTAGAACAGAGTTAGAACAGAGTTAGAACAGTCTTAGAACAGTCTTAGAACAGTTTTAGAACAGTCTTAGAACAGAGTTAGAACAGTCTTAGAACAGTGTTAGAACAGTGTTAGAACAGTCATAGAACAGTGTTAGAAAGTGTTAGAACAGTCTTAGAACAGTCTTAGAACAGTCTTAGAACAGTCTTAGAACAGTTTTAGAACAGTGTTAAAACAGTGTTAGAACAGTCTTAGAACAGTGTTAGAACAGTCTTACAACAGTCTTAGAACAGTGTTAGAACAGTGTTAGAACAGTCTTAGAACAGTGTTAGCACAGTGTTAGAACAGTCTTAGAACAGTGTTAGAACAGTCTTAGAACAGTGTTAGAACAGTGTTAGAACAGTCTTAGAACAGTGTTAGAACAGTGATAGAACAGTCTTAGAACAGTCTTAGAACAGTGTTAGAACAGTCTTAGAACAGTCTTAGAACAGTCTTAGAACAGAGTTAGAACAGTCTTGGAACAGTGTTAGAACAGTGTTAGAACAGTCTTAGAACAGTGTTAGAACAGTCTTAGAACAGTCTTAGAACAGTGTAGGAACAGTTTTAGAACAGAGTTAGAACAGACTTAGAACAGTGTTAGAACAGTCTTAGAACAGTCTTAGAACAGTCTTAGAACAGTGTTAGAACAGTGTTAGAACAGTCTTAGAACAGTGTTAGAACAGTGATAGAACAGTCTTAGAACAGTCTTAGAACAGACTTAGAACAGTCTTAGAACAGTCTTAGAACAGAGTTAGAACAGTCTTGGAACAGTGTTAGAACAGTGTTAGAACAGTCTTAGAACAGTGTTAGAACAGTCTTAGAACAGTCTTAGAACAGTGTAAGAACAGTTTTAGAACAGAGTTAGAACAGACTTAGAACAGTGTTAGAACAGTCTTAGAACAGTCTTAGAACAGTTTTAGAACAGTCTTAGAACAGTGTTAGAACAGTGTTAGAACATAGTTAGAACAGTGTTAGAACAGTGTTAGAACAGTCTTAGAATAGTGTTAGAACAGAGTTAGAACAGTGTTAGAACAGTCTTAGAACAGTCTTAGAACAGAGTTAGAACAGCCTTAGAACAGAGTTAGAACAGTCTTAGAACAGTGTTAGAAAAGTGTTAGAACAGTGTTAGAACAGTCTTAGAACAGTCTTAGAACAGTGTTAGAACAGTGTTAGAACAGTCTTAGAACAGTCTTAGAACAGTGTTAGAACAGTGTTAGAACAGAGTTAGAACAGAGTTAGAACAGTCTTAGAACAGTCTTAGAACAGTTTTAGAACAGTCTTAGAACAGAGTTAGAACAGTCTTAGAACAGTGTTAGAACAGTGTTAGAACAGTCATAGAACAGTGTTAGAAAGTGTTAGAACAGTCTTAGAACAGTCTTAGAACAGTCTTAGAACAGTCTTAGAACAGTTTTAGAACAGTGTTAAAACAGTGTTAGAACAGTCTTAAAACAGTGTTAGAACAGTCTTACAACAGTCTTAGAACAGTGTTAGAACAGTGTTAGAACAGTCTTAGAACAGTGTTAGAACAGTGTTAGAACAGTCTTAGAACAGTGTTAGAACAGTGATAGAACAGTCTTAGAACAGTCTTAGAACAGTGTTAGAACAGTCTTAGAACAGTCTTAGAACAGTCTTAGAACAGAGTTAGAACAGTCTTGGAACAGTGTTAGAACAGTGTTAGAACAGTCTTAGAACAGTGTTAGAACAGTCTTAGAACAGTCTTAGAACAGTGTAGGAACAGTTTTAGAACAGAGTTAGAACAGACTTAGAACAGTGTTAGAACAGTCTTAGAACAGTCTTAGAACAGTGTTAGAACAGTGTTAGAACAGTCTTAGAACAGTGTTAGAACAGTGATAGAACAGTCTTAGAACAGTCTTAGAACAGTCTTAGAACAGTCTTAGAACAGTCTTAGAACAGAGTTAGAACAGTCTTGGAACAGTGTTAGAACAGTGTTAGAACAGTCTTAGAACAGTGTTAGAACAGTCTTAGAACAGTCTTAGAACAGTGTAAGAACAGTTTTAGAACAGAGTTAGAACAGACTTAGAACAGTGTTAGAACAGTCTTAGAACAGTCTTAGAACAGTCTTAGAACAGTGTTAGAACAGTCTTAGAACAGTGTTAGAAAAGTGTTAGAACAGTGTTAGAACAGTCTTAGAATAGTGTTAGAACAGTCTTAGAACAGTCTTAGAACAGTGTTAGAGCAGTTTTAGAACAGAGTTAGAACAGTGTTAGAACAGTGTTAGAACAGTCTTAGAACAGTCTTAGAACAGTGTTAGAACAGTGTTAGAACAGTGTTAGAACAGTCTTAGAACAGTGTTAGAACAGTGTCAGAACAGAGTTAGAACAGTGTTGGAACAGTGTTAGAACAGTCTTAGAATAGTGTTAGAACAGAGTTAGAACAGTGTTAGAACAGTGTTAGAACAGTCTTAGAACAGAGTTAGAACAGTCTTAGAACAGTCTTAGAACAGACTTAGAACAGTCTTAGAACAGTGTTAGAACAGTGTTAGAACAGTCTTAGAACAGTCTTAGAACAGTGTTAGAACAGTGTTAGAACAGTCTTAGAACAGTCTTAGAACAGTGTTAGAACAGTGTTAGAACAGAGTTAGAACAGTGTTAGAACAGTGTTAGAACAGTCTTAGAATAGTGTTAGAACAGAGTTAGAACAGTCTTAGAACAGTGTTAGAAAAGTGTTAGAACAGTTTTAGAACAGTCTTAGAACAGAGTTAGAACAGTCTTAGAACAGTGTTAGAAAAGTGTTAGAACAGTCTTAGAACAGTCTTAGAACAGTTTTAGAACAGTGTTAAAACAGTGTTAGAACAGTGTTAGAACAGTCTTAGAACAGTGTTAGAACAGTGTTAGAACATAGTTAGAACAGTGTTAGAACAGTGTTAGAACAGTCTTAGAATAGTGTTAGAACAGAGTTAGAACAGTGTTAGAACAGTCTTAGAACAGAGTTAGAACAGTCTTAGAACAGAGTTAGAACAGTCTTAGAACAGTGTTAGAAAAGTGTTAGAACAGTGTTAGAACAGTCTTAGAACATTCTTAGAACAGTGTTAGAACAGTGTTAGAACAGTCTTAGAACAGTCTTAGAACAGTGTTAGAACAGTGTTAGAACAGAGTTAGAACAGAGTTAGAACAGTCTTAGAACAGTCTTAGAACAGTTTTAGAACAGTCTTAGAACAGAGTTAGAACAGTCTTAGAACAGTGTTAGAACAGTGTTAGAACAGTCATAGAACAGTGTTAGAAAGTGTTAGAACAGTCTTAGAACAGTCTTAGAACAGTCTTAGAACAGTCTTAGAACAGTTTTAGAACAGTGTTAAAACAGTGTTAGAACAGTCTTAGAACAGTGTTAGAACAGTCTTACAACAGTCTTAGAACAGTGTTAGAACAGTGTTAGAACAGTCTTAGAACAGTGTTAGAACAGTGTTAGAACAGTCTTAGAACAGTGTTAGAACAGTCTTAGAACAGTCTTAGAACAGTGTTAGAACAGTGTTAGAACAGTCTTAGAACAGTGTTAGAACAGTGATAGAACAGTCTTAGAACAGTCTTAGAACAGTGTTAAAACAGTGTTAGAACAGTGTTAGAACAGTCTTAGAACAGTGTTAGAACAGTGTTAGAACATAGTTAGAACAGTGTTAGAACAGTGTTAGAACAGTCTTAGAATAGTGTTAGAACAGAGTTAGAACAGTGTTAGAACAGTCTTAGAACAGAGTTAGAACAGTCTTAGAACAGAGTTAGAACAGTCTTAGAACAGTGTTAGAAAAGTGTTAGAACAGTGTTAGAACAGTCTTAGAACATTCTTAGAACAGTGTTAGAACAGTGTTAGAACAGTCTTAGAACAGTCTTAGAACAGTGTTAGAACAGTGTTAGAACAGAGTTAGAACAGAGTTAGAACAGTCTTAGAACAGTCTTAGAACAGTTTTAGAACAGTCTTAGAACAGAGTTAGAACAGTCTTAGAACAGTGTTAGAACAGTGTTAGAACAGTCATAGAACAGTGTTAGAAAGTGTTAGAACAGTCTTAGAACAGTCTTAGAACAGTCTTAGAACAGTTTTAGAACAGTGTTAAAACAGTGTTAGAACAGTCTTAGAACAGTGTTAGAACAGTCTTACAACAGTCTTAGAACAGTGTTAGAACAGTGTTAGAACAGTCTTAGAACAGTGTTAGAACAGTGTTAGAACAGTCTTAGAACAGTGTTAGAACAGTCTTAGAACAGTCTTAGAACAGTGTTAGAACAGTGTTAGAACAGTCTTAGAACAGTGTTAGAACAGTGATAGAACAGTCTTAGAACAGTCTTAGAACAGTGTTAGAACAGTCTTAGAACAGTCTTAGAACAGTCTTAGAACAGAGTTAGAACAGTCTTGGAACAGTGTTAGAACAGTGTTAGAACAGTCTTAGAACAGTGTTAGAACAGTCTTAAAACAGTCTTAGAACAGTGTAGGAACAGTTTTAGAACAGAGTTGGAACAGACTTAGAACAGTGTTAGAACAGTCTTAGAACAGTCTTAGAACAGTCTTAGAACAGTGTTAGAACAGTGTTAGAACAGTCTTAGAACAGTGTTAGAACAGTGATAGAACAGTCTTAGAACAGTCTTAGAACAGACTTAGAACAGTCTTAGAACAGTCTTAGAACAGAGTTAGAACAGTCTTGGAACAGTGTTAGAACAGTGTTAGAACAGTCTTAGAACAGTGTTAGAACAGTCTTAGAACAGTCTTAGAACAGTGTAAGAACAGTTTTAGAACAGAGTTAGAACAGACTTAGAACAGTGTTAGAACAGTCTTAGAACAGTCTTAGAACAGTCTTAGAACAGTGTTAGAACAGTCTTAGAACAGTGTTAGAACAGTGTTAGAACAGTGTTAGAACAGTGTTAGAACAGTCTTAGAACAGTGTTAGAACAGTGATAGAACAGTCTTAGAACAGTCTTAGAACAGACTTAGAACAGTCTTAGAACAGTCTTAGAACAGAGTTAGAACAGTCTTGGAACAGTGTTAGAACAGTGTTAGAACAGTCTTAGAACAGTGTTAGAACAGTCTTAGAACAGTCTTAGAACAGTGTAAGAACAGTTTTAGAACAGAGTTAGAACAGACTTAGAACAGTGTTAGAACAGTCTTAGAACAGTCTTAGAACAGTCTTAGAACAGTGTTAGAACAGTCTTAGAACAGTGTTAGAACAGTGTTAGAACAGAGTTAGAACAGTGTTAGAACAGTGTTAGAACAGTCTTAGAATAGTGTTAGAACAGAGTTAGAACAGTGTTAGAACAGTGTTAGAACAGTGTTAGAACAGTCTTAGAACAGAGTTAGAACAGTCTTAGAACAGTGTTAGAAAAGTGTTAGAACAGTGTTAGAACAGTCTTAGAACAGTGTTAGAACAGTCTTAGAACAGTCTTAGAACAGTGTTAGAACAGTCTTAGAACAGTCTTAGAACAGTCTTAGAACAGTCTTAGAACAGTTTTAGAACAGTCTTAGAACAGTCTTAGAACAGAGTTAGAACAGTCTTAGAACAGAGTTAGAACAGTCATAGAACAGTGTTAGAAAAGTGTTAGAACAGTCTTGGAACTGTTTTAGAACAGAATTAGAACAGTGTTAGAACAGTCTTAGAACAGTTTTAGAACAGTGTTAAAACAGTGTTAGAACAGTCTTAGAACAGTGTTAGAACAGTCTTACAACAGTCTTAGAACAGTGTTAGGACAGTGTTAGAACAGTCTTAGAACAGTGTTAGAACAGTCTTAGAACAGTGTTAGAACAGTCTTAGAACAGTCTTAGAACAGTGTAAGAACAGTTTTAGAACAGAGTTAGAACAGACTTAGAACAGTGTTAGAACAGTCTTAGAACAGTCTTAGAACAGTCTTAGAACAGTGTTAGAACAGTCTTAGAACAGTGTTAGAACAGTGTTAGAACAGAGTTAGAACAGTGTTAGAACAGTGTTAGAACAGTCTTAGAATAGTGTTAGAACAGAGTTAGAACAGTGTTAGAACAGTGTTAGAACAGTGTTAGAACAGTCTTAGAACAGAGTTAGAACAGTCTTAGAACAGTGTTAGAAAAGTGTTAGAACAGTGTTAGAACAGTCTTAGAACAGTGTTAGAACAGTCTTAGAACAGTCTTAGAACAGTGTTAGAACAGTCTTAGAACAGTCTTAGAACAGTCTTAGAACAGTCTTAGAACAGTTTTAGAACAGTCTTAGAACAGTCTTAGAACAGAGTTAGAACAGTCTTAGAACAGAGTTAGAACAGTCATAGAACAGTGTTAGAAAAGTGTTAGAACAGTCTTGGAACTGTTTTAGAACAGAATTAGAACAGTGTTAGAACAGTCTTAGAACAGTTTTAGAACAGTGTTAAAACAGTGTTAGAACAGTCTTAGAACAGTGTTAGAACAGTCTTACAACAGTCTTAGAACAGTGTTAGGACAGTGTTAGAACAGTCTTAGAACAGTGTTAGAACAGTCTTAGAACAGTGTTAGAACAGTCTTAGAACAGTGTTAGAACAGTGTTAGAACAGTCTTAGAACAGTCTTAGAACAGTGTTAGAACAGTCTTAGAACAGTCTTAGAACAGTGTTAAAACAGTGTTAGAACAGTCTTAGAACAGTGTTAGAACAGTCTTACAACAGTCTTAGAACAGTGTTAGGACAGTGTTAGAACAGTCTTAGAACAGTGTTAGAACAGTCTTAGAACAGTGTTAGAACAGTGTTAGAACAGTCTTACAACAGTCTTAGAACAGTGTTAGGACAGTGTTAGAACAGTCTTAGAACAGTGTTAGAACAGTCTTAGAACAGTGTTAGAACAGTCTTAGAACAGAGTTAGAACAGTCTTAGAACAGTGTTAGAAAAGTGTTAGAACAGTGTTAGAACAGTCTTAGAACAGTGTTAGAACAGTCTTAGAACAGTCTTAGAACAGTGTTAGAACAGTCTTAGAACAGTCTTAGAACAGTCTTAGAACAGTCTTAGAACAGTTTTAGAACAGTCTTAGAACAGTCTTAGAACAGAGTTAGAACAGTCTTAGAACAGAGTTAGAACAGTCATAGAACAGTGTTAGAAAAGTGTTAGAACAGTCTTGGAACTGTTTTAGAACAGAATTAGAACAGTGTTAGAACAGTCTTAGAACAGTTTTAGAACAGTGTTAAAACAGTCTTAGAACAGTCTTAGAACAGTGTTAGAACAGTCTTACAACAGTCTTAGAACAGTGTTAGGACAGTGTTAGAACAGTCTTAGAACAGTGTTAGAACAGTCTTAGAACAGTGTTAGAACAGTCTTAGAACAGTGTTAGAACAGTGTTAGAACAGTCTTAGAACAGTCTTAGAACAGTGTTAGAACAGTCTTAGAACAGTCTTAGAACAGTGTTAAAACAGTGTTAGAACAGTCTTAGAACAGTGTTAGAACAGTCTTACAACAGTCTTAGAACAGTGTTAGGACAGTGTTAGAACAGTCTTAGAACAGTGTTAGAACAGTCTTAGAACAGTGTTAGAACAGTGTTAGAACAGTCTTACAACAGTCTTAGAACAGTGTTGGGACAGTGTTAGAACAGTCTTAGAACAGTGTTAGAACAGTCTTAGAACAGTGTTAGAACAGTGTTAGAACAGTCTTAGAACAGTCTTAGAACAGTGTTAGAACAGTCTTAGAACAGTCTTAGAACAGTGTTAGAACAGTCTTAGAACAGTCTTAGAACAGTGTTAAAACAGTGTTAGAACAGTCTTAGAACAGTCTTAGAACAGTCTTAGAACAGTCTTAGAACAGTTTTAGAACAGTGTTAAAACAGTCTTAGAACAGTGTTAGAACAGTCTTAAAACAGTGTTAGAACAGTCTTAGAACAGTCTTAGAACAGTCTTAGAACAGTGTTAAAACAGTCTTAGAACAGTGTTAGAACAGTCTTAAAACAGTGTTAGAACAGTCTTAGAACAGTCTTAGAACAGTGTTAGAACAGAGTTAGAACAGTCTTAGAACAGTCTTAGAACAGTCTTAGAACAGTCTTAGAACAGTGTTAGAACAGTGATAGAACAGTCTTAGAACAGTCTTAGAACAGTCTTAGAACAGTGTTAAAACAGTCTTAGAACAGTGTTAGAACAGTCTTAAAACAGTGTTAGAACAGTCTTAGAACAGTCTTAGAACAGTGTTAGAACAGTCTTAAAACAGTGTTAGAACAGTCTTAGAACAGTCTTAGAACAGTCTTAGAACAGTGTTAAAACAGTCTTAGAACAGTGTTAGAACAGTCTTAAAACAGTGTTAGAACAGTCTTAGAACAGTCTTAGAACAGTGTTAGAACAGAGTTAGAACAGTCTTAGAACAGTCTTAGAACAGTCTTAGAACAGTCTTAGAACAGTGTTAGAACAGTGATAGAACAGTCTTAGAACAGTCTTAGAACAGTCTTAGAACAGTGTTAAAACAGTCTTAGAACAGTGTTAGAACAGTCTTAAAACAGTGTTAGAACAGTCTTAGAACAGTCTTAGAACAGTGTTAGAACAGTCTTAGAACAGTGTTAGAACAGAGTTAGAACAGTCTTAGAACAGTCTTAGAACAGTCTTAGAACAGTCTTAGAACAGTGTTAGAACAGTGATAGAACAGTCTTAGAACAGTCTTAGAACAGTGTTAGAACAGTGTTAGAACAGTCTTAGTGTAATGGCAGAAAATGGGTCATGTCATGTCATTCTAATGTTGTTTTAGGCCATGACATGTCACAGAATTAATATCTTTGTTGTTCTCCTGTGTGCAGATGGGATAAGAATATGAGGTCCTGATTATACTGAATATCTACTGTCCGGCGCCTCTTAATCATCAATTAATGCGTCAGGACCGGATTCAGTGTGGAAATGGTCTTTGATTAAACCTCTGAAGAGCTGGAACCGTCACAAACGTGATAGTCTGGTCTATCTCTTTTTGATCTGATTTGGGTTGTGATTATGTTATGTTTGTTACCACCTATAAAAGGTGTACTTTGTAACTTGTAAAGTTAGGTAGGGACAGAACGAACTTGTCTTAGGGAGAGTGAGGGTGTTTATCCACTGTGCACGTGAATAAACTTCCACCTTTTGAGAGAGACCGAGAGACTCTGTTTCTGCTTCAAGTTATTGCCTGGTTACTCTTTACTTGATCATTGTTTACAGGAAACTGCCGTAACAACAGTCTTAGAACAGTCTTAGGACAGTGTTAGAACAGTGTTAGAACAGTCTTAGAACAGTCTTAGAACAGTCTTAGAACAGTGTTAGAACAGTCTTAGAACAGTCTTAGAACAGTGTTAGAACAGTCTTAGAACAGTTAGAACAGTCTTAGAACAGTCTTAGAACAGTGTTAGAACAGTGTTAGAACATTGTTCGAACAGTCTTAGAACATTGTTAGAACAGTCTTAGAACAGTGTTAGAACAGTGTTAGAACAGTGTTAGAACATTGTTCGAACAGTGTTAGAACATTGTTCGAACAGTCTTAGAACATTGTTAGAACAGTCTTAGAACAGTGTTAGAACAGTGTTAGAACAGGCGTTCCATCATAAACTCACCTTCCTGGCGACGTCCTGCAGCTCGTCGTTGGCGGCGTTCAGACTCCGGCTCACGTTGCGGGCGTGGTTCACGGCACTTTTGGACGCGCTCACAGTTCCGTTACAGCCGTCGCCGCCGCACACCGCCGTTCCCGCCGCGTCCCGA
>NW_027315832.1:142500-163098 GCF_026437365.1 Eucyclogobius newberryi
TTCAGTACGTCTGTGGTTCGGTACCTGAGAACCCTGAGGTGAGCGGGTCTGTGGTTCAGTACGTCTGTGGTTCAGTACCTGAGAACCCTGAGGTGAGCGGGTCTGTGGTTCAGTACGTCTGTGGTTCGGTACGTGAGAACCCTGAGGTGAGCGGGTCTGTGGTTCAGTACGTCTGTGGTTCAGTACGTGAGAACCCTGAGGTGAGCGGGTCTGTGGTTCAGTACGTCTGTGGTTCAGTACCTGAGAACCCTGAGGTGAGCGGGTCTGTGGTTCAGTACGTCTGTGGTTCGGTACGTGAGAACCCTGAGGTGAGCGGGTCTGTGGTTCAGTACGTCTGTGGTTCAGTACCTGAGAACCCTGAGGTGAGCAGGTCGTGGAGCAGCTGCTGTTTGAGGCTCAGTGTCTGGTTCAGGTTCTTCAGTTCCTCCTCTAAGTCTCCGAGTCTCTGTCGCACTGACGCTTCCTGAGACGATGAGATGTTCAGATCTGCTCCGATCGCCATGAGTCGCCCGTCGGCCACCGCGATCTCCGCCCTGAGGGACAGACACGAGGGAAACCAGACACTACTTCATACTTTTATATATATCTATTTTTAGAAATATATATCTTTTTTTGTATTTTAAAGAACAAAAAAAGGCTTGCAAACATGAAAAAACACGACCATAGGAAGAAAAACAGACATCACTCTAAAGACATTCCACAAATCAATAAAAACATGACACAACTGAACTCAAACAAATCAAATTTGTCTGAAAGTCTGAGTCTGAAAGTGATTTTTTTTCCATTTGTCAAATTTCCAATATAATGTCTGTCCAGTCGATAATATAATACATCCATGGTCCAGTCCAATGGTGTGTTTTGTGTCATCCATTTTTTTGTGAGGGCCTTTCTTGCTTCTGCCAGGAGGGGGCACCAGAGAGAGCTGCGGTGTCCATGGCAGGAGTTGTGAGGCCCAAATACAGAGTCCTGAGGCCCAAATACAGAGTCCTGAGGCCCAAATACAGAGTCCTGAGGCCCAAACACAGAGTCCTGAGGCCCAAATACAGAGTCCTGAGGCCCAAACACAGAGTCTGAGGCCCAAAAACAGAATCCTGAGGCCCAAACACAGAGTCTGAGGCCCAAAAACAGAGTCATGAGGCCCAAACACAGAATCCTGAGGCCCAAACACAGAGTCCTGAGGCCCAAACACAGAGTCCTGAGGTCCAAACACAGAGTCCTGAGGCCCAAAGACAGAGTCCTGAGGCCCAAAGACAGAGTCCTGAGGCCCAAACACAGAGTCCTGAGGTCCAAACACAGAGTCCTGAGGCCCAAAGACAGAGTCCTGAGGCCCAAACACAGAGTCCTGAGGTCCAATCACAGAGTCCTGAGGCCCAAACACAGAGTCCTGAGGCCCAATCACAGAGTCCTGAGGTCCAAACACAGAGTCCTGAGGCCCAAAGACAGAGTCCTGAGGCCCAAACACAGAGTCCTGAGGTCCAAACACAGAGTCCTGAGGCCCAAAGACAGAGTCCTGAGGCCCAAACACAGAGTCCTGAGGTCCAATCACAGAGTCCTGAGGCCCAATCACAGAGTCCTGAGGCCCAAACACAGAGTCCTGAGACCCAATCACAGAGTCCTGAGGTCCAAACACAGAGTCCTGAGGCCCAATCACAGAGTCCTGAGGCCCAAACACAGAGTCATGAGGCCCAAACACAGAGTCCTGAGGCCCAATCACAGAGTCCTGAGGTCCAAACACAGAGTCCTGAGGCCCAATCACAGAGTCCTGAGGTCCAAATACAGAGTCCTGAGGCCCAAACACAGAGTCTGAGGCCCAAAAACAGAATCCTGAGGCCCAAACACAGAGTCTGAGGCCCAAAGACAGAGTCCTGAGGCCCAAACACAGAGTCCTGAGGCCCAATCACAGAGTCCTGAGGTCCAAACACAGAGTCCTGAGGTCCAAACACAGAGTCCTGAGGCCCAAAGACAGAGTCCTGAGGCCCAAACACAGAGTCCTGAGGTCCAATCACAGAGTCCTGAGGCCCAATCACAGAGTCCTGAGGTCCAAACACAGAGTCCTGAGGCCCAATCACAGAGTCCTGAGGCCCAATCACAGAGTCCTGAGGTCCAAACACAGAGTCCTGAGGTCCAAACACAGAGTCCTGAGAGACATGGACACTATGACATGGGCTTACAGAACATGTGCTTCTCCAGTGAAATGTACTTATATTTCCCACTCTTCATCCTCCAGAACAAAGTGACCCTCTCACTTCCTATTGACCTTTAATGTGTCATGTGACTGTCCAGACTCGTCATACATTTGTGTCCTTTAGATATTATTTCTATTGAAAGTTCAGGTTTATAAGATTTAATCAATATTTCAGTCAAAATGCTCTGATGGTCGTTATCATTATTCTTGGTTATAATAAGTCTTTATTTGTAAAAACCGGTTTCAAGTCAAAGGATTCTTTGACATGTCAAATCTTTTCATGTGATTCTCTTTTACATCTGGTGAAAAACCTTTGACCTTTTGTCCTCCAGACCTTGAGTCTCAGCTCAGTTCTATTTGTACAAAACCTTTGGTCATAAAACTTGACCAGTTTAAGTTTGTAACATTTGTGTTTAGTTTGTTCTGATCAGCTCCTTCCATGTTGTAAGAACAGATTTGAGCCAGGGATTCTTCACTTCCTCCTCATGACCCAAGCGTCTGTCATCTGCAGTAAGAACTGTACAGGAACCTCAGGCACCACATGACTCTCAGTATAAGACCTGTACAGGAACCTCAGGCACCACATGACTCTCAGTATAAGACCTGTACAGGAACCTCAGGCACCACATGACTCTCAGTATAAGAACTGTACAGGAACCCCCGGCACCACATGACTCTCAGTATAAGACCTGTACAGGAACCTCAGGCACCACATGACTCTCAGTATAAGACCTGTACAGGAACCTCAGGCACCACATGACTCTCAGTATAAGACCTGTACAGGAACCTCAGGCACCACATGACTCTCAGTATAAGACCTGTACAGGAACCTCAGGCACCACATGACTGTCAGTATAAGACCTGTACAGGAACCTCAGGCACCACATGACTGTCAGTATAAGACCTGTACAGGAACCTCAGGCACCACATGACTCTCAGTATAAGACCTGTACAGGAACCTCAGGCACCACATGACTCTCAGTATAAGACCTGTACAGGAACCTCAGGCACCACATGACTCTCAGTATAAGAACTGTACAGGAACCCCCGGCACCACATGACTCTCAGTATATGACCTGTACAGGAACCTCAGGCACCACATGACTCTCAGTATAAGACCTGTACAGGAACCTCAGGCACCACATGACTCTCAGTATAAGACCTGTACAGGAACCTCAGGCACCACATGACTCTCAGTATAAGACCTGTACAGGAACCTCAGGCACCACATGACTCTCAGTATAAGAACTGTACAGGAACCCCCGGCACCACATGACTCTCAGTATATGACCTGTACAGGAACCTCAGGCACCACATGACTCTCAGTATAAGGCCTGTACAGGAACCTCAGGCACCACATGACTCTCAGTATAAGACCTGTACAGGAACCTCAGGCACCACATGACTCTCAGTATAGGACCTGTACAGGAACCCCCGGCACCACATGACTCTCAGTATAAGACCTGTACAGGAACCTCAGGCACCACATGACTCTCAGTATAAGACCTGTACAGGAACCTCAGGCACCACATGACTCTCAGTATAAGACCTGTACAGGAACCTCAGGCACCACATGACTCTCAGTATAAGACCTGTACAGGAACCTCAGGCACCACATGACTGTCAGTATAAGACCTGTACAGGAACCTCAGGCACCACATGACTCTCAGTATAGGACCTGTACAGGAACCCCCGGCACCACATGACTCTCAGTATAAGACCTGTACAGGAACCTCAGGCACCACATGACTCTCAGTATAAGACCTGTACAGGAACCTCAGGCACCACATGACTCTCAGTATAAGACCTGTACAGGAACCTCAGGCACCACATGACTGTCAGTATAAGACCTGTACAGGAACCCCCGGCACCACATGACTCTCAGTATAAGACCTGTACAGGAACCTCAGGCACCACATGACTCTCAGTATAAGACCTGTACAGGAACCTCAGGCACCACATGACTCTCAGTATAAGACCTGTACAGGAACCTCAGGCACCACATGACTCTCAGTATAAGACCTGTACAGGAACCTCAGGCACCACATGACTCTCAGTATAAGACCTGTACAGGAACCTCAGGCACCACATGACTCTCAGTATAAGACCTGTACAGGAACCTCAGGCACCACATGACTCTCAGTATAAGACCTGTACAGGAACCTCAGGCACCACATGACTCTCAGTATAAGACCTGTACAGGAACCTCAGGCACCACATGACTCTCAGTATAAGACCTGTACAGGAACCCCCGGCACCACATGACTCTCAGTATAAGAACTGTACAGGAACCTCAGGCACCACATGACTCTCAGTATAAGACCTGTACAGGAACCTCAGGCACCACATGACTCTCAGTATAAGACCTGTACAGGAACCTCAGGCACCACATGACTCTCAGTATAAGACCTGTACAGGAACCTCAGGCACCACATGACTCTCAGTATAAGACCTGTACAGGAACCTCAGGCACCACATGACTCTCAGTATAAAACCTGTACAGGAACCCCCAGCACCACATGACTCTCAGTATAAGACCTGTACAGGAACCCCCGGCACCACATGACTCTCAGTATAAGACCTGTACAGGAACCTCAGGCACCACATGACTCTCAGTATAAGACCTGTACAGGAACCTCAGGCACCACATGACTCTCAGTATAAGACCTGTACAGGAACCCCCGGCACCACATGACTCTCAGTATAAGACCTGTACAGGAACCTCAGGCACCACATGACTCTCAGTATAAGACCTGTACAGGAACCTCAGGCACCACATGACTCTCAGTATAAGAACTGTACAGGAACCTCAGGCACCACATGACTCTCAGTATGAGACCTGTACAGGAACCTCAGGCACCACATGACTCTCAGTATAAGACCTGTACAGGAACCTCAGGCACCACATGACTCTCAGTATAAGACCATTGAGCACAACATTCTGGATCACACCAACAACGCTCTCATTTCACCTGAAATAAAGTCATTTTTCTCATCTTATCTTCTTTTGAGTATAATTTTTCTCCAGAATAGTTGATAGTTCTTTATGAAGTACCACACCTAAATATCTAAGAGATTCCGTTTGCCATTTAAATGGTTAGTTCTTCTAATAGACAGAGGGGGGTGTAAATGAAATGGAGATCCAGAATATCATGCATCACTTTAGGTTGGGTCAAATATAATAGAAGATCATCTGCAGCAGGTTTATGATCCGTCCCATCGATTGTGACTCTGTGAATTGTTTCTGATCGTCTGGTAAATTCAACCAATGATTTTACTTCTCGATGTTGGACCATCATAAAGAGCCCAATATCTTTATATAATTAGGTCGTCTATTTGAAATATGTTTAGTATTTGAAATAAATAAATCCAGCTACAAAATCAAATCCTTCTTCTCGTCCAAACTTATTCTTCCATCTTTGTTTGTTGTGTCTTGTGTGTGTCTCATTGTGTGTAACGATGGTCTTATGTCCTCTTGTGTGTCTCATTGTGTGTAAAGATGGTCTTATGTCGTCTTGTGTGTGTCTCATTGTGTGTAAAGATGGTCTTATGTCCTCTTGTGTGTGTCTCATTGTGTGTAAAGATGGTCTTATGTCCTCTTGTGTGTGTCTCATTGTGTGTAAAGATGGTCTTATGTCCTCTTGTGTGTCTCATTGTGTGTAAAGATGGTCTTATGTCGTCTTGTGTGTCTCATTGTGTGTAACGATGGTCTTATGTCCTCTTGTGTGTCTCATTGTGTGTAAAGATGGTCTTATGTCGTCTTGTGTGTGTCTCATTGTGTGTAAAGATGGTCTTATGTCCTCTTGTGTGTCTCATTGTGTGTAAAGATGGTCTTATGTCGTCTTGTGTGTGTCTCATTGTGTGTAAAGATGGTCTTATGTCGTCTTGTGTGTGTCTCATTGTGTGTAAAGATGGTCTTATGTCGTCTTGTGTGTGTCTCATTGTGTGTAAAGATGGTCTTATGTCGTCTTGTGTGTGTCTCATTGTGTGTAAAGATGGTCTTATGTCGTCTTGTGTGTGTCTCATTGTGTGTAAAGATGGTCTTATGTCCTGTTGTGTGTCTCATTGTGTGTAAAGATGGTCTTATGTCCTCTTGTGTGTCTCATTGTGTGTAACGATGGTCTTATGTCGTCTTGTGTGTGTCTCATTGTGTGTAAAGATGGTCTTATGTCGTCTTGTGTGTGTCTCATTGTGTGTAAAGATGGTCTTATGTCGTCTTGTGTGTGTCTCATTGTGTGTAAAGATGGTCTTATGTCGTCTTGTGTGTGTCTCATTGTGTGTAAAGATGGTCTTATGTCGTCTTGTGTGTGTCTCATTGTGTGTAAAGATGGTCTTATGTCCTCTTGTGTGTGTCTCATTGTGTGTAACGATGGTCTTATGTCGTCTTGTGTGTGTCTCATTGTGTGTAAAGATGGTCTTATGTCTTCTTGTGTGTCTCATTGTGTGTAAAGATGGTCTTATGTCCTCTTGTGTGTGTCTCATTGTGTGTAAAGATGGTCTTATGTCCTTTTGTGTGTGTCTCATTGTGTGTAAAGATGGTCTTATGTCGTCTTGTGTGTGTCTCATTGTGTGTAAAGATGGTCTTATGTCGTCTTGTGTGTGTCTCATTGTGTGTAAAGATGCTCTTATGTCGTCTTGTGTGTGTCTCATTGTGTGTAAAGATGGTCTTATGTCGTCTTGTGTGTCTCATTGTGTGTAACGATGGTCTTATGTCCTCTTGTGTGTGTCTCATTGTGTGTAAAGATGCTCTTATGTCCTCTTGTGTGTGTCTCATTGTGTGTAAAGATATGTCCTCTTATGTCCTCTTGTGTGTCTCATTGTGTGTAAAGATGGTCTTATGTCGTCTTGTGTGTGTCTCATTGTGTGTAACGATGGTCTTATGTCCTCTTGTGTGTCTCATTGTGTGTAAAGATGGTCTTATGTCGTCTTGTGTGTGTCTCATTGTGTGTAAAGATGGTCTTATGTCCTCTTGTGTGTGTCTCATTGTGTGTAAAGATGGTCTTATGTCCTCTTGTGTGTGTCTCATTGTGTGTAAAGATGGTCTTATGTCCTCTTGTGTGTCTCATTGTGTGTAAAGATGGTCTTATGTCTCTTGTGTGTGTCTCATTGTGTGTAAAGATGGTCTTATGTCGTCTTGTGTGTGTCTCATTGTGTGTAAAGATGGTCTTATGTCCTCTTGTGTGTGTCTCATTGTGTGTAACGATGCTCTTATGTCCTCTTGTGTGTGTCTCATTGTGTGTAAAGATGGTCTTATGTCGTCTTGTGTGTGTCTCATTGTGTGTAACGATGCTCTTATGTCCTCTTGTGTGTGTCTCATTGTGTGTAAAGATGGTCTTATGTCCTCTTGTGTGTGTCTCATTGTGTGTAATGATGGTCTTATGTCTCTTGTGTGTGTCTCATTGTGTGTAAAGATGGTCTTATGTCCTCTTGTGTGTGTCTCATTGTGTGTAAAGATGGTCTTATGTCCTCTTGTGTGTGTCTCATTGTGTGTAAAGATGGTCTTATGTCCTCTTGTGTGTGTCTCATTGTGTGTAATGATGGTCTTATGTCCTCTTGTGTGTCTCATTGTGTGTAAAGATGGTCTTATGTCCTCTTGTGTGTCTCATTGTGTGTAATGATGGTCTTATGTCTCTTGTGTCTTTGTGGATTGGTTTGGGAGGATTTGTTCCGTTCTTTTGGACATAATTGAGGTGAATAAACGATTCAGAACAGAAATAGTCTCTATGAGGCACAGTCCAGTCGCTCCTTCAGTTTTCAGGTATGAGAGACATAATCGCCACTTTCCAACTCGGAGGGATAATTTAGAAAATGTTGGTCCCTCTTGTAATATTTTTGTAAGATGATTTATTTCTTTACTTTTTCGCTGAGACAATGGCTATAATTTCACCTTTAGTTTTCCTCCAAAAAGGTCTCAATATCATTTGACATTTTGTCCTTAAACAAAAGGTCTTTAAGCATTGAACCTCCAACTGTGTTTTCACATCTGTCCTCCAAATCCAAACAAATGTAGAGCTGGATCTCTGAGGTCTCTGAGGTCTGAGGTCTCTGAGGTTCTCTTGTGTTGTAAAAGTATAAAGTGTAAAATATAAAGTATAAAGTATAAAGTATAAAGTATAAAGTAGATTTGTGGAGCACGTTTCATAAACAGAACAGAGAGAATTGTTGTGTAGTGTTGTATAGTGTTGTATAGTGTTGTGTAGTGTTGTATAGTGTTGTGTAGTGTTGTATAGTGTTATATTGTGTTGTATAGTGTTGTGTAGTGTTGTGTAGTGTTGTATAGTGTTGTGTAGTGTTGTATAGTGTTATATTGTGTTGTATAGTGTTGTGTAGTGTTGTGTAGTGTTGTATAGTGTTGTGTAGTGTTGTGTAGTGTTGTGTAGTGTTGTATAGTGTTGTATTGTGTTGTATAGTGTTGTATAGTGTTGTGTAGTGTTGTATAGTGTTGTGTAGTGTTGTGTAGTGTTGTGTAGTGTTGTATAGTGTTGTATTGTGTTGTATAGTGTTGTATAGTGTTGTGTAGTGTTGTATAGTGTTGTGTAGTGTTGTGTAGTGTTGTGTAGTGTTGTATAGTGTTGTGTAGTGTTGTATAGTGTTATATTGTGTTGTATAGTGTTGTGTAGTGTTGTGTAGTGTTGTATAGTGTTGTGTAGTGTTGTGTAGTGTTGTGTAGTGTTGTATAGTGTTGTATTGTGTTGTATAGTGTTGTATAGTGTTGTGTAGTGTTGTATAGTGTTGTGTAGTGTTGTGTAGTGTTGTGTAGTGTTGTATAGTGTTGTGTAGTGTTGTATAGTGTTATATTGTGTTGTATAGTGTTGTGTAGTGTTGTGTAGTGTTGTATAGTGTTGTGTAGTGTTGTGTAGTGTTGTGTAGTGTTGTATAGTGTTGTATTGTGTTGTATAGTGTTGTATAGTGTTGTGTAGTGTTGTGTAGTGTTGTGTAGTGTTGTGTAGTGTTGTATAGTGTTGTGTAGTGTTGTATAGTGTTATATTGTGTTGTATAGTGTTGTGTAGTGTTGTGTAGTGTTGTATAGTGTTGTGTAGTGTTGTGTAGTGTTGTGTAGTGTTGTATAGTGTTGTATTGTGTTGTATAGTGTTGTATAGTGTTGTGTAGTGTTGTGTAGTGTTGTGTAGTGTTGTGTAGTGTTGTGTAGTGTTGTATAGTGTTGTGTAGTGTTGTATAGTGTTATATTGTGTTGTATAGTGTTGTGTAGTGTTGTGTAGTGTTGTATAGTGTTGTGTAGTGTTGTGTAGTGTTGTGTAGTGTTGTATAGTGTTGTATTGTGTTGTATAGTGTTGTATAGTGTTGTGTAGTGTTGTATAGTGTTGTGTAGTGTTGTGTAGTGTTGTGTAGTGTTGTATAGTGTTGTATAGTGTTGTGTAGTGTTGTGTAGTGTTGTATAGTGTTGTATAGTGTTGTGTAGTGTTGTGTAGTGTTGTATAGTGTTGTGTAGTGTTGTGTAGTGTTGTATAGTGTTGTATAGTGTTGTGTAGTGTTGTGTAGTGTTGTATAGTGTTGTGTAGTGTTGTGTAGTGTTGTATTGTGTTGTATAGTGTTGTGTAGTGTTGTATTGTGTTGTATAGTGTTGTATAGTGTTGTATAGTGTTGTATAGTGTTGTGTTGTACTGTGTTGTATAGTGTTGTATAGTGTTGTGTAGTGTTGTACTGTGTTGTATAGTGTTGTATAGTGTTGAGTAGTGTTGTATAGTGTTGTATAGTGTAGTGTAGTGTTGTATAGTGTTGTGTAGTGTTGTACTGCGTTGTATAGTGTAGTGTTGTGTAGTGTTGTATAGTGTTGTGTAGTGTTGTGCTGTGTTGTATAGTGTAGTGTTGTGTAGTGTTGTATAGTGTTGTATAGTGTTGTGTAGTGTTGTGTAGTGTTGTATAGTGTTGTATAGTGTTGTGTAGTGTTGTGTAGTGTTGTATAGTGTTGCATAGTGTTGTGTAGTGTTGTATAGTGTTGCATAGTGTTGTGTAGTGTTGTGTAGTGTTGTGTAGTGTTGTATAGTGTTGTATAGTGTTGTGTAGTGTTGTATAGTGTTGTATAGTGTTGTATAGTGTTGTGTAGTTTTGTATAGTGTTGTGTAGTGTTGTGTAGTGTTGTATAGTGTTGTGTAGTGTTGTATAGTGTTGTATAGTGTTGTATAGTGTTGTATAGTGTTGTGTAGTGTTGTATAGTGTTGTATAGTGTTGTATAGTGTTTTATAGTGTTCTGTAGTGTTGTGTAGTGTTGTATAGTGTTGTGTAGTGTTGTGTAGTGTTGTATAGTGTTGTGTAGTGTTGTGTAGTGTTGTGTAGTGTTGTATAGTGTTGTGTAGTGTTGTGTAGTGTTGTATAGTGTTGTGTAGTGTTGTATAGTGTTGTATAGTGTTGTATAGTGTTGTATAGTGTTGTGTAGTGTTGTGTAGTGTTGTGTAGTGTTGTATAGTGTTGTATAGTGTTGTGTAGTGTTGTATAGTGTTGTATAGTGTTGTATAGTGTTGTATAGTGTTGTATAGTGTTGTATAGTGTTGTATAGTGTTGTGTAGTGTTGTGTAGTGTTGTATAGTGTTGTGTAGTGTTGTATAGTGTTGTATAGTGTTGTATAGTGTTGTATAGTGTTGTGTAGTGTTGTGTAGTGTTGTATAGTGTTGTGTAGTGTTGTACTGTGTTGTACAGTGTTGTACTGTGTTGTGTAGTGTTGTATAGTGTTGTATAGTGTTTTATAGTGTTGTGTAGTGTTGTGTAGTGTTGTATAGTGTTGTATAGTGTTGTGTAGCGTTGTATAGTGTTGTATTGTGTTGTATAGTGTTGTGTAGTGTTGTGTAGTGTTGTATAGTGTTGTGTAGTGTTGTACTGTGTTGTATAGTGTTGTATAGTGTTGTACTGTGTTGTATAGTGTTGTATAGTGTTTTGTAGTGTTGTATATTGTATAGTGTTGTGTAGTGTTGTATAGTGTTGTGTAGTGTTGTATAGTGTTGTACTGTGTTGTATAGTGTTGTGTAGTGTTGTATAGTGTTGTACTGTGTTGTATAGTGTTGTGTAGTGTTGTACTGTGTTGTATAGTGTTGTGTAGTGTTGTACTGTGTTGTACAGTGTTGTACTGTGTTGTATAGTGTTGTGTAGTGTTGTACTGTGTTGTATAGTGTTGTATAGTGTTGTATAGTGTTGTGTAGTGTTGTATAGTGTTGTGTAGTGTTGTATTGTGTTGTATAGTGTTATATTGTGTTGTATAGTGTTGTGTAGTGTTGTATTGTGTTGTACTGTGTTGTATAGTGTTGTGTAGTGTTGTATAGTGTTGTATAGTGTTGTATAGTTTTGTATAGTGTTGTATAGTGTTGTGTAGTTTTGTATAGTGTTGTATAGTGTTGTGTAGTGTTGTATATTGTATAGTGTTGTGTAGTGTTGTGTAGTGTTGTATAGTGTTGTGTAGTGTTGTGTAGTGTTGTACTGTGTTGTATAGTGTTGTGTAGTGTTGTACTGTGTTGTATAGTGTTGTGTAGTGTTGTACTGTGTTGTGTAGTGTTGTATTGTGTTGTATAGTGTTATATTGTGTTGTATAGTGTTGTGTAGTGTTGTATAGTGTTGTGTAGTGTTGTATAGTGTTGTATAGTGTTTTGTAGTGTTGTATATTGTATAGTGTTGTGTAGTGTTGTATAGTGTTGTATAGTGTTGTATAGTTTTGTATAGTGTTGTATAGTGTAGTGTAGTGTTGTATAGTGTTGTGTAGTTTTGTATAGTGTTGTATAGTGTTGTATAGTGTTGTATAGTTTTGTATAGTGTTGTATAGTGTAGTGTAGTGTTGTATAGTGTTGTGTAGTTTTGTATAGTGTTGTATAGTGTTGTGTAGTGTTTTATATTGTATAGTGTTGTGTAGTGTTGTATAGTGTTGTACTGTGTTGTATTGTGTTGTGTAGTGTTGTATTGTGTTGTATAGTGTTTTGTAGTGTTGTATATTGTATAGTGTTGTGTAGTGTTGTATAGTGTTGTATAGTGTTGTATAGTTTTGTATAGTGTTGTATAGTGTAGTGTAGTGTTGTATAGTGTTGTGTAGTTTTGTATAGTGTTGTATAGTGTTGTGTAGTGTTTTATATTGTATAGTGTTGTGTAGTGTTGTATAGTGTTGTACTGTGTTGTATAGTGTTGTGTAGTGTTGTATAGTTTTGTATAGTGTTGTATAGTGTAGTGTAGTGTTGTATAGTGTTGTGTAGTTTTGTATAGTGTTGTGTAGTGTTGTATAGTGTTGTATAGTGTTGTGTAGTGTTGTGTAGTGTTGTATAGTCTTGTGTAGTGTTGTATAGTGTTGTATAGTGTTGTATAGTGTTGTGTAGTGTTGTGTAGTGTTGTATAGTGTTGTATAGTGTTGTATAGTGTTGTGTAGTGTTGTATAGTGTTGTATATTGTTGTATAGTGTTGTATAGTGTTGTGTAGTGTTGTATAGTGTTGTATAGTGTTGTGTAGTGTTGTGTAGTGTTGTATAGTCTTGTGTAGTGTTGTGTAGTGTTGTGTAGTGTTGTATAGTCTTGTGTAGTGTTGTATAGTGTTGTATAGTGTTGTATAGTGTTGTGTAGTGTTGTGTAGTGTTGTATAGTGTTGTATAGTGTTGTGTAGTGTTGTATAGTGTTGTGTAGTGTTGTGTAGTGTTGTGTAGTGTTGTATAGTGTTGTGTAGTGTTGTGTAGTGTTGTATAGTGTTGTATAGTGTTGTGTAGTGTTGTGTAGTGTTGTATAGTCTTGTATAGTGTTGTATAGTGTTGTGTAGTGTTGTGTAGTGTTGTATAGTGTTGTATAGTGTTGTGTAGTGTTGTATAGTGTTGTGTAGTGTTGTATAGTGTTGTATATTGTTGTATAGTGTTGTATAGTGTTGTGTAGTGTTGTATAGTGTTGTGTTGTTATTGTGAGGCAGTTCCTCTACTGCCTCATAGTTGTTCATTTTCATTGTTTTTCCCCAACAAGTGGTTGAGATCATTGGTCAGTTCAGTGCAGGGTCAGTTCAGTGCAGGGTCAGTTCAGTGCAGGGTCAGTTCAGTGCAGGGTCAGTTCAGTGCAGGGTCAGTTCAGTGCAGGGTCAGTTCAGTGCAGGGTCAGTTCAGTGCAGGGTCAGTTCCCTGGAGGAGATTCTCTCCTTCTACATCATCGAGCTTCAGAGGAGGAAGATCACAAGTTCTTAAAACACTCTCTGAGAAATCTTTAGAGTTTATATAAAAAACAGCCGACATGTGACATGTGACATGTCACATGTGACATGTGACATGTGACATGTCACATGTGACATGTCACATGTCACATGTGACATGTGACATGTGACATGTGACATGTGACATGTGACATGTGACATGTGACATGTCACATGTCACATGTGACATGAAGTCTGATGCCAAAAACAAATAAATCACGTCACAATCAGAACCTTTTTTGTGGCCATGACCTGAACAGGCCCCATGAGGAGCAGGAGGTGTTAAGACCCTAAAGTCGGCCTCACACGTCTCGTTTCTTCGTGTGTGATTTCGCGGGCGAAGTCTCGTTTGCCTCATTTCTCACCTGATGTCATCGATGCTCTGAGCGATCAGCTGATGCGCCCGCTCCGTCTCGTTGCCCGTCACCAGAGCCTGGACCTGAGCGATCCTCCTCCACAGCTCGTTCACGCGGCTGTGGTTGGCTAAGGCCGCGCCTCCGGCCACGCCTCCCTCCAGGACGTTCTCCGCCGTCAGCAGCAGATGTTCCAGGTCACGTTTGAGCTGACACAGCAGGTCGTCCCAGAGCGCGAAGCAGGCGTGGCACGGCTGGCAGGACGGGAACACGCCGGAGTAACCGCGGGCGCACCCGTCACATCGAGGACCCGTTACTCCCTCACGACACAGACACGCCCCAGAGCTGCGGTCGCACTGAGGCGACTCAGAGCCCAGAGGGTGGCACCCACATTCTGATGGGGAGGAGAGAAGAAGAGTGAGGAGGAGAGAGGGGGAGAGAGGGGGAGAGGAGGAGAGAAGAAGAGTGAGGAGGAGAGAGGGGGAGAGAGGAGAGAGGAGGAGAGAAGAAGAGTGAGGAGGAGAGAGGGGGAGAGAGGGGGAGAGGAGGAGAGAAGAAGAGTGAGGAGGAGAGAGGGGGAGAGAGGAGAGAGGAGGAGAGAAGAAGAGTGAGGAGGAGAGAGGGGGAGAGAGGGGGAGAGGAGGAGAGAAGAAGAGTGAGGAGGAGAGAGGGGGAGAGAGGAGAGAGGAGGAGAGAAGAAGAGTGAGGAGGAGAGAGGGGGAGAGAGGAGAGAGGAGGAGAGAAGAAGAGTGAGGAGGAGAGAGGGGGAGAGAGGAGAGAGGAGGAGAGAAGAAGAGTGAGGAGGAGAGAGGGGGAGAGAGGGGGAGAGGAGGAGAGAAGAAGAGTGAGGAGGAGAGAGGGGGAGAGAGGAGAGAGGAGGAGAGAAGAAGAGTGAGGAGAGAGGAGGAGAGAGGGGGAGAGAGGAGAGAGGAGGAGAGAAGAAGAGTGAGGAGGAGAGAGGGGGAGAGAGGGGGAGAGAGGAGAGAGGAGGAGAGAAGAAGAGTGAGGAGGAGAGAGGGGGAGAGAGGGGGAGAGGAGGAGAGAAGAAGAGTGAGGAGGAGAGAGGGGGAGAGAGGGAGAGAGAAGAAGAGTTAGGAGGAGAGAGGGGGAGAGAGGGGGAGAGAAGAAGAGTGAGGAGGAGAGAGGGGAGAGAGGAGAGAGGAGGAGAGAAGAAGAGTGAGGAGGAGAGAGGGGGAGAGAGGAGAGAGGAGGAGAGAAGAAGAGTGAGGAGGAGAGAGGGGGAGAGAGGGGGAGAGAGGAGGAGAGAAGAAGAGTGAGGAGAGAGGAGGAGAGAGGGGGAGAGAGGAGAGAAGAAGAGTGAGGAGGAGAGAGGGGGAGAGAGGGGAGAGAGAGAAGAGTGAGGAGGAGAGAGGGGGAGAGAGGAGAGAGGAGGAGAGAAGAAGAGTGAGGAGGAGAGAGGGGGAGAGAGGAGAGAGGAGGAGAGAAGAAGAGTGAGGAGGAGAGAGGGGGAGAGAGGGGGAGAGGAGGAGAGAAGAAGAGTGAGGAGGAGAGAGGGGGAGAGAGGAGAGAGGAGGAGAGAAGAAGAGTGAGGAGGAGAGAGGGGGAGAGAGGGGGAGAGGAGGAGAGAAGAAGAGTGAGGAGGAGAGAGGGGGAGAGAGGAGAGAGGAGGAGAGAAGAAGAGTGAGGAGGAGAGAGGGGGAGAGAGGAGAGAGGAGGAGAGAAGAAGAGTGAGGAGGAGAGAGGGGGAGAGAGGAGAGAGGAGGAGAGAAGAAGAGTGAGGAGGAGAGAGGGGGAGAGAGGGGGAGAGGAGGAGAGAAGAAGAGTGAGGAGGAGAGAGGGGGAGAGAGGAGAGAGGAGGAGAGAAGAAGAGTGAGGAGAGAGGAGGAGAGAGGGGGAGAGAGGAGAGAAGAGTGAGGAGGAGAGAGGGGGAGAGAGGGAGAGAGAAGAAGAGTGAGGAGGAGAGAGGGGGAGAGAGGAGAGAGGAGGAGAAGAAGAGTGAGGAGGAGAGAGGGGGAGAGAGGAGAGAGGAGGAGAGAAGAAGAGTGAGGAGGAGAGAGGGGGAGAGAGGAGAGAGGAGGAGAGAAGAAGAGTGAGGAGGAGAGAGGGGGAGAGGGGGAGAGAGGAGAGAAGAGTGAGGAGGAGAGAGGGGGAGAGAGGAGAGAGGAGGAGAGAAGAGTGAGGAGAGAGGAGGAGAGAGGGGAGAGAGGAGAGAAGAGTGAGGAGGAGAGAGGGGGAGAGGAGGAGAGAAGAGAGTGGAGGAGAGAGGGGAGAGAGGGGGAGAGAGAAGAGTGAGGAGGAGAGAGGGGGAGAGGAGAGGAGAGAAGAAGAGTGAGGAGGAGAGAGGGGAGAGAGGAGAGAGGAGGAGAGAAGAAGAGTGAGGAGGAGAGAGGGGGAGAGAGGGGAGAGAGGAGGAGAGAAGAAGAGTGAGGAGAGGAGGAGAGAGGGGGAGAGAGGAGAGAAGAAGAGTGAGGAGGAGAGAGGGGGAGAGAGGGGAGAGAGAGAGTGAGGAGGAGAGAGGGGAGAGAGGAGAGAGAGGAGAGAGAAGAGTGAGGAGGAGAGAGGGGGAGAGAGGAGAGAGGAGGAGAGAGAAGAGTGAGGAGGAGAGGGGGAGAGAGGGGAGAGGAGGAGAGAAGAAGAGTGAGGAGGAGAGAGGGGGAGAGAGGAGAGGAGGAGAGAAGAAGAGTGAGGAGTGAGGGGGAGAGGGGGGAGAGGAGGTGAGAAGAGTGTGAGGAGAGTGGGGAGTGGAGGGGAGGAGAGAAGTGTGAGGTGAGAGGAGGAGAGAGGGGGAGAGAGGAGAGAAGAAGAGTGAGGAGGAGAGAGGGGGAGAGAGGGGGAGTGAGATGAGTGAGGAGGAGAGAGGGGGAGAGAGGAGGAGGAGGAGAAGAGAGTGAGGAGGAGAGAGGGGGAGAGTGGGGGAGAGGAGGAGAGAAGAAGAGTGAGGAGGAGAGAGGGGGGAGAGGAGGAGGAGGAGAGAAGAAGGTGAGGAGAGAGGGAGGAGAGAGGGGGAGAGAGGAGAGAAGAAGAGTGAGGGGGAGAGAGGGGAGAGAGGGGGTGAGAGAAGAGTGAGGAGGAGAGAGGGGGAGAGAGAGGAGGAGAGAGAGTGAGTGGGAGGAGAGAGGGGGAGTGAGGAGTGTGAGTGAGAGAGGAGGTGAGTGAGGGGGGAGTGAGGGGAGAGTTGAGTGAGGAGGAGAGAGGGGGAGAGAGGAGTGTGAGGAGGAGAGTGTGGGAGTGAGGGGGAGTGTGGAGAGAGAGTGTGTGGAGGTGTGAGGGGGAGAGGTGGAGAGAGGAGGGGAGAGAGGAGGTGTGTGGAGGAGAGGAGGAGGGGAGTGGGGGAGAGGGAGGAGAGAAGAAGAGTGAGGAGGAGAGAGGGGGAGAGAGGAGGAGGAGGTGAGAAGAGTGGTGGAGGAGAGGGGGGAGAGGAGGAGGAGGAGAGAAGAAGAGTGAGGAGGAGAGAGGGGGAGAGAGGGGAGAGGAGGAGAGAAGAAGTGTGGAGGAGAGAGGGGGAGAGGGAGAGAGGAGGAGAGAAGAGAGTGAGGGGAGGAGGAGAGAGGGGGAGAGAGGAGAGAGTGAGGAGAGAGAGGGGAGTGAGGAGAGGAGGTGAGGTGGTGAGGTGGAGGGGGAGAGAGGAGGAGAGGAGGAGAGAAGAGGAGGTGAGAGGGGGAGAGAGGAGAGAGGAGAGAGAGAGTGAGGAGGAGAGAGGGGGAGAGAGGAGTGAGAAGAGTGAGGAGAGAGAGGGAGAGAGGGGAGAGAAGAAGAGTGAGGTGGAGAGGGGGAGAGAGGAGAGAGGAGAGAGAAGAGTGAGGAGGAGAGAGGGGAGGGGGAGAGGAGGAGAGAAGAAGAGTGAGGAGGAGAGAGGGGGGAGAGGGAGTGGAGGAGGAAGAAGAGTGAGGTGGAGAGAGGGGGAGAGAGGAGAGAGGAGGAGAGAAGAAGAGTGAGGAGGAGAGAGGGGGAGAGGAGTGAGGAGGAGAGAAGAGTGAGGAGGAGAGTGGGGAGAGAGGAGAGGAGGTGAGAGAGAAGAGTGAGGAGGAGAGAGGGGGAGAGAGGAGAGAGGAGGAGAGAAGAAGAGTGAGGAGGAGAGAGGGGTGAGAGGGAGAGAGGAGGAGAGAAGAAGAGTGAGGAGGAGAGAGGGGGAGAGAGGAGAGAGGAGGAGAGAAGAAGAGTGAGGAGGAGAGAGGGGGAGAGAGGGAGAGGAGGAGAGAAGAAGAGTGAGGAGGTGAGAGGGGGAGAGAGAGAGAGGAGGAGAGAAGGAAGAGTGAGGTGAGAGGGGAGAGAGGGGGAGAGAGGAGAGAGAGAGTGAGGAGGGTGAGGGGAGAGGGGGAGAGAGAGTGAGGAGGAGAGAGGGGGGAGTGGGGGAGAGGAGTGTGAGGAGGAGAGGAGGTGGAGGAGGGTGAGGAGAGGAGAGGGGAGGTGTGGAGAGAGTGTAGGAGTGAGGGGGTGAGTGGGGGAGAGAGGTGGTGTGAGTGAGAGAGAGGTGAGAGAGGGGTGAGAGGAGGAGAGTGTGAGGAGGAGTGTGGGGGTGTGAGGGGGGAGAGAAGTGTGTGGAGGAGAGAGGGGGAGAGAGGAGAGAGGAGGAGAGAAGAAGAGTGAGGAGGAGAGAGGGGGTGAGAGGAGAGAGGTGGAGAGAAGAGAGAGGAGAGAGGGGGTGAGAGGGGAGAGGAGGAGTGAAGAGTGAGGAGGAGGAGGGGGAGTGAGGGGGAGAGAAGAGAGTGAGGAGGAGAGAGGGGGAGAGAGGGGGAGAGAGGAGAGAAGAGTGTGAGGAGGTGGAGTGGGGGAGAGAGGAGAGTGGTGGAGAGAAGAGAGTGTGAGGAGAGAGGGGAGAGAGGGGGAGAGTGGAGGGAGTGGGAGAGAGTGGGGGAGAGAGAGGTGGGGGAGAGAGGGGGAGAGGGAGTGAGGAGAGAGAGAGTGGGGAGAGAGAGGGGGAGAGAGGGGGAGAGGTGAGAGAGTGAGGAGGAGGAGGGGGTGAGAGGAGAGAGGAGGAGAGAAGAAGAGTGAGGAGGAGAGAGGGGGAGAGAGGAGAGAGGAGGAGAGAAGAAGAGTGAGGAGGAGAGGAGGGGAGAGAGGAGAGAGGAGGAGAGAAGAAGAGTGAGGAGGAGAGAGGGGGAGAGAGGAGAGAGGAGGAGAGAAGAAGAGTGAGGAGAGAGGAGGAGAGAGGGGGAGAGAGGAGAGAAGAAGAGTGAGGAGGAGAGAGGGGTGAGAGGGGGAGAGGAGGAGAGAAGAAGAGAGAGTGAGGAGGAGAGAGGGGGAGAGAGGAGAGAGGAGGAGAGAAGAAGAGTGAGGAGGAGAGAGGGGGAGAGAGGGGGAGAGGAGGAGAGAAGAAGAGTGAGGAGGAGAGAGGGGGAGAGAGGAGAGAGGAGGAGAGAAGAGTGAGGAGGAGAGAGGGGGAGAGAGGAGGAGAGGAGGAGAGAAGAAGAGTGAGGAGGAGAGAGGGGGAGAGGAGGAGAGGAGGAGAGAAGAAGAGTGAGGAGGAGAGAGGGGGAGAGAGGGGAGAGGAGGAGAGAAGAAGAGTGAGGAGGAGAGAGGGGGAGAGAGGAGAGAGGAGGAGAGAAGAAGAGTGAGGAGGAGAGAGGGGGAGAGAGGGGGAGAGGAGGAGAGAAGAAGAGTGAGGAGGAGAGAGGGGGAGAGAGGAGAGAGGAGGAGAGAAGAAGAGTGAGGAGGAGAGAGGAGAGAGGGGGAGAGAGGAGAGAAGAAGAGTGAGGAGGAGAGAGGGGGAGAGAGGGAGAGAGAAGAAGAGTGAGGAGGAGAGAGGGGGAGAGAGGAGAGAGGAGGAGAGAAGAAGAGTGAGGAGGAGAGAGGGGGAGAGAGGAGAGAGGAGGAGAGAAGAAGAGTGAGGAGGAGAGAGGGGGAGAGAGGGGAGAGAGGAGAGAGGAGGAGAGAAGAAGAGTGAGGAGGAGAGAGGGGGAGAGAGGGGAGAGGAGGAGAGAAGAAGAGTGAGGAGGAGAGAGGGGAAGAGGGAGAGAGAAGAAGAGTTAGGAGGAGAGAGGGGGAGAGAGGGGGAGAGAAGAAGAGAGGAGGAGAGAGGGGGAGAGAGGAGAGAGGAGGAGAGAAGAAGAGTGAGGAGGAGAGAGGGGGAGAGAGGAGAGAGGAGGAGAGAAGAAGAGTGAGGAGGAGAGAGGGGGAGAGAGGGAGAGAGGAGGAGAGAAGAAGAGTGAGGAGAGAGGAGGAGAGAGGGGAGAGAGGAGAGAAGAAGAGTGAGGAGGAGAGAGGGGGAGAGAGGGGAGAGAGAGAAGAGTTAGGAGGAGAGAGGGGGAGAGAGGAGAGAGGAGGAGAGAAGAAGAGTGAGGAGGAGAGAGGGGGAGAGAGGAGAGAGGAGAGAGAAGAAGAGTGAGGAGGAGAGAGGGGAGAGAGGGGAGAGGAGGAGAGAAGAAGAGTGAGGAGGAGAGAGGGGGAGAGAGGAGAGAGGAGGAGAGAGAAGAGTGAGGAGGAGAGAGGGGGAGGAGAGGGGAGAGGAGAGAGAAGAAGAGTGAGGAGAGAGAGGGGGAGAGAGGGAGAGGAGGAGAGAAGAAGAGTGAGGAGGAGAGAGGGGGAGAGAGGAGAGAGGAGGAGAGAAGAAGAGTGAGGAGGAGAGAGGGGGAGAGAGGAGAGAGGAGGAGAGAAGAAGAGTGAGGAGGAGAGAGGGGGAGAGAGGGGGAGAGGAGAGAAGAAGAGTGAGGAGGAGAGAGGGGGAGGAGAGGAGAGAGGAGGAGAGAAGAAGAGTGAGGAGAGAGGAGGGAGAGAGGGGGAGAGAGGAGAGAAGAAGAGTGAGGAGGAGAGAGGGGGAGAGAGGGAGAGAGAAGAAGAGTGAGGAGGAGAGAGGGGGAGAGAGGAGAGAGGAGGAGAGAGAAGAGTGAGGAGGAGAGAGGGGGAGAGAGGAGAGAGGAGGAGAGAAGAAGAGTGAGGAGGAGAGAGGGGAGAGAGGGAGAGAGGAGGAGAGAGAAGAGTGAGGAGGAGAGAGGGGAGAGAGGGGGAGAG
>NW_027315833.1:0-162778 GCF_026437365.1 Eucyclogobius newberryi
GGACTGGAGCAGAGGCTGTTCCCTCCATAAGTCACTTGTGGACTTTTCTTCATCTGATCTAAATCCTCCAAATATTTTTTACTGCTTCAGTTGATCTGAGTCATTCTAGCGTGTGTGAGGGGCGTGGCTAAAGCTAGTATGTGTGAGGGGCGTGCTAAAGCTAGTGTGTGTGAGGGGCGTGGCTAAAGCTAGTGTGTGTGAGGGGCGTGGCTAAAGCTAGTGTGTGTGAGGGGCGTGGCTAAAGCTAGTGTGTGTGAGGGGCGTGGCTAAAGCTAGTGTGTGTGAGGGGCGTGGCTAAAGCTAGTGTGTGTGAGGGACGTGGCTAAAGCTAGTGTGTGTGAGGGGACGTGGCTAAAGCTAGTGTGTGTGAGGGGCGTGGCTAAAGCTAGTGTGTGTGAGGGGCGTGGCTAAAGCTAGTGTGTGTGAGGGGCGTGGCTAAAGCTAGTGTGTGTGAGGGCGTGGCTAAAGCTAGTGTGTGTGAGGGCGTGGCTAAAGCTAGTGTGTGTGAGGGGCGTGGCTAAAGCTAGTGTGTGTGAGGGGCGTGGCTAAAGCTAGTGTGTGTGAGGGACGTGGCTAAAGCTAGTGTGTGTGAGGGGCGTGGCTAAAGCTAGTGTGTGTGAGGGCGTGGCTAAAGCTAGTGTGTGTGAGGGGCGTGGCTAAAGCTAGTGTGTGTGAGGGGCGTGGCTAAAGCTAGTGTGTGTGAGGGCGTGGCTAAAGCTAGTGTGTGTGAGGGGCGTGGCTAAAGCTAGTGTGTGTGAGGGGCGTGGCTAAAGCTAGTGTGTGTGAGGGGCGTGGCTAAAGCTAGTGTGTGTGAGGGACGTGGCTAAAGCTAGTGTGTGTGAGGGGCGTGGCTAAAGCTAGTGTGTGTGAGGGGCGTGGCTAAAGCTAGTGTGTGTGAGGGGCGTGGCTAAAGCTAGTGTGTGTGAGGGGCGTGGCTAAAGCTAGTGTGTGTGAGGGGCGTGGCTAAAGCTAGTGTGTGTGAGGGGCGTGTACAGTAACGTTTCTCTTGTTGCTTAGTAACCTGTTCTTCATGAAGACCACGCGTGACTTCAATGACGGTCACCTCTGGCTCTCGGTGGTCAATCGACCTTTGACCTCCAGCTTCTCCAGGGTCCAGAGAGTGTCCTGCTGCTTCTCTCTGCTGCTCTGCACCATGCTGACCTCACTCATGTTCTACGGCCTGCCCTCTGACCCCTCAGAGCAGGTCATGGACCTGGGTAAGACCAGGACCAGACCAGGACCTGGACCAGGACCAGGACCAGACCAGGACCAGACCAGGACTAAACTTCTGTGTTTGTGCAGGTCATTTTGAGTTCACGCTGCAGCAGTTCATCGTCGGGGTTCAGTCGTCTCTCGTCATGTTTCCTGTCAACATCCTGATCGTCAGTCTCTTCAGGTTCTCCAGGACCAGGACCTGGACCTGCTGCAGATCTGGACCAGACTCTGTGGAGCGCATTATCAAGGTGAACACTGAAGACTAAACCAGGTCTGAACCCGGACTAAACCAGGACTAAACCAGGACTAAACCAGGTCTAAACCAGGTCTGAACCCGGACTAAACCAGGACTAAACCAGGACTAAACCAGGACTAAACCAGGTCTAAACCAGGACTAAACCAGGTCTAAACCAGGTCTGAACCCGGACTAAACCAGGACTAAACCAGGACTAAACCAGGACTAAACCAGACTAAACCAGGACTAAACCAGGACTAAGCCAGGTCTAAACCAGGACTAAACCAGTTCCAAACCAGGACTAAACCAGGACTAAACCAGGACTAAACCAGGTCTAAACCAGGACTAAACCAGGACTAAACCAGGACTAAACCAGGACTAAACCCGGACTAAACCCGGACTAAACCAGGTCTAAACCAGGACTAAACCCGGACTAAACCAGGACTAAACCAGGTCTGAACCCGGACTAAACCAGGACTAAACCAGGTCTAAACCAGGACTAAACCAGGACTAAACCAGGACTAAACCAGGACTAAACCAGGTCTGAACCCGGACTAAACCAGGACTAAACCCGGACTAAACCAGGTCTGAACCCGGACTAAACCAGGACTAAACCAGGACTAAACCAGGACTAAACCAGGACTAAACCAGGACTAAACCAGGACTAAACCAGGTCTGAACCCGGACTAAACCAGGACTAAACCCGGACTAAACCAGGTCTGAACCCGGACTAAAACAGGACTAAACCAGGACTAAACCAGGACTAAACCAGGACTAAACCAGGACTAAACCAGGTCTAAACCAGGTCTGAACCAGGACTAAACCAGGACTAAACCAGGACTAAACCAGGTCTAAACCAGGTCTGAACCAGGACTAAACCAGTTCCAAACCAGGACTAAACCAGGACTAAACCAGGACTAAGCCAGGTCTAAACCAGGACTAAACCAGTTCCAAACCAGGACTAAACCAGGACTAAACCAGGACTAAACCAGGACTAAACCAGGACTAAACCAGGACTAAACCAGGTCTGAACCCGGACTAAACCAGGACTAAACCCGGACTAAACCAGGTCTGAACCCGGACTAAAACAGGACTAAACCAGGACTAAACCAGGACTAAACCAGGACTAAACCAGGACTAAACCAGGTCTAAACCAGGTCTGAACCAGGACTAAACCAGTTCCAAACCAGGACTAAACCAGGACTAAACCAGGACTAAGCCAGGTCTAAACCAGGACTAAACCAGTTCCAAACCAGGACTAAACCAGGACTAAACCAGGACTAAACCAGGACTAAACCAGGACTAAACCAGGACTAAACCAGGACTAAACCAGGTCTGAACCCGGACTAAACCAGGACTAAACCCGGACTAAACCAGGTCTGAACCCGGACTAAACCAGGACTAAACCAGGACTAAACCAGGACTAAACCAGGACTAAACCAGGACTAAACCAGGTCTAAACCAGGTCTGAACCAGGACTAAACCAGTTCCAAACCAGGACTAAACCAGGACTAAACCAGGACTAAGCCAGGTCTAAACCAGGACTAAACCAGGTCTAAACCAGGACTAAACCAGGACTAAACCAGGACTAAACCAGGACTAAACCAGGACTAAACCCGGACTAAACCCGGACTAAACCAGGTCTAAACCAGGACTAAACCCGGACTAAACCAGGACTAAACCAGGTCTGAACCCGGACTAAACCAGGACTAAACCAGGTCTAAACCAGGAATAAACCAGGACTAAACCAGGACTAAACCAGGACTAAACCAGGACTAAACCAGGTCTGAACCCGGACTAAACCAGGACTAAACCCGGACTAAACCAGGTCTGAACCCGGACTAAACCAGGACTAAACCAGGACTAAACCAGGACTAAACCAGGACTAAACCAGGACTAAGCCAGTTCCAAACCAGGACTAAACCAGTTCCAAACCAGGACTAAACCAGGACTAAACCAGGACTAAACCAGGTCTAAACCAGGACTAAACCAGGACTAAACCAGGACTAAACCAGGACTAAACCAGGACTAAACCCGGACTAAACCCGGACTAAACCAGGTCTAAACCAGGTCTGAACCAGGACTAAACCAGGACTAAACCAGGACTAAACCAGGACTAAACCAGGACTAAACCCGGACTAAACCCGGACTAAACCCGGACTAAACCCGGACTAAACCCGGACTAAACCCGGACTAAACCAGGACTGGTGAAGATGAAATACACTAAAATGACGGTTGTTTTGCAGAAAGTGTCTAAACTGGTCCAGTCTCTGTCCAAGTCCAGACTCAGACGACAGAAGGATTTGGACAAAGTTCTGTTGGAACTGGAAGAGTTTGTGTCACTGAGACTTGTGAAGAACACACTACACCAGGAGAAGAAAGGTCAAACACACACACACACACACACATAAAACACACACACACACACACATAAAACACACACATAAAACACACACATAAAACACACACATAAAACACACACACACACACATAAAACACACACACACACACACACACACACACATAAAACACACACACACACACACACACATAAAACACACACATAAAACACACACACACACATAAAACACACACACACACACACACACATAAAACACACACACACACACACACACATAAAACACACACACACACACACACACACATAAAACACACACACATAAAACACACACACACACACACACACACACATAAAACACACACACACACACACACATAAAACACACACACACACACACACATACACACATAAAACACACACACACACACACACACACACACATAAAACACACACATAAAACACACTCACACACATAAAACACACACACACACACACACATAAAACACACACACACACACACACACACACACATAAAACACACACACACACACACACACACACACATAAAACACACACATAAAACACACTCACACACACACATAAAACACACACACACACACACACACACACACATAAAACACACACATGTTCCGTCCCATCGAGTGAAACACCGTGAATTGTTTTTGATTGTTTAATAAATTTAACCAATGGTTCAAACATGAGGAGAGACCAGACACAGCCCTGTCTGACCCCTCTGTCCAGAGCAAACATGAGGAGAGACCAGACACAGCCCTGTCTGACCCCTCTGTCCAGAGCAAACATGAGGAGAGACCAGGCACAGCCCTGTCCGACCCCTCTGTCCAGAGGCAGTGACCATTGGTTTTAACTTTTAATGTTGGACAATCATAAAGAGCCCTGCAGCATAACGGGGATGAGAGAGGGGAGGACATGCAGCATAACGGGGGTACTATAGTACTACTATAGTACTATAGTACTATAGTACATACAATAAGTACAATATAAAGTATGTTGTGCAGTAGAAGTGACAGGGAGTGACAGGGAGTGACAGGGAGTGACAGGGAGTGACAGGGAGTGACAGGTGTTCATGAGGGAAAGAAACTGTTCTTATGACGGGAGGTTCTGGTCCTGAGGGGAGTGGCCTCCGGCCTGAGGGGAGTGGCCTCCTGCAGAGATGAAGTCTGCAGCCGATAACCTTCTCAGCAGAGGGCGCTGTAGTCTCTGTTTGGCCCTGTCTGTGGCTCCAGCGTACCACACAGTGATGGAGGAGGTGATGGAGGAGGTGATGGAGGAGGTGATGGAGGAGGTGATGGAGGAGGTGATGGAGGAGGTGATGGTGGTGCAGAGGGAGGAGTCCACAGAGCTCCAGGTTGTTACCGCTGCACCAGCCGCTCCACCTCCTGTAGACAGACTCATCCCAGTCCGAGATGAGACCGTCTTGGTGATGAGGGTGGTGTCGTCGGTGTCGTCATGGTGATGAGGGTGGTGTCGTCGTGGTGATGAGGGTGGTGTTGTCATGGTGATGAGGGTGGTGTCGTCATGGTGATGAGGGTGGTGTCGTCGTGGTGATGAGGGTGGTGTCGTCGTGGTGATGAGGGTGGTGTCGTCATGGTGATGAGGGTGGTGTCGTCGTGGTGATGTGGGTGGTGTAGTCATGGTGATGAGGGTGGTGTCGTCGTGGTGATGTGGGTGGTGTCGTCGTGGTGATGAGGGCGGTGTCGTCGTGGTGATGTGGGTGGTGTCGTCATGGTGATGAGGGTGGTGTCGTCGTGGTGATGTGGGTGGTGTCGTCGTGGTGATGAGGGCGGTGTCGTCATGGTGATGAGGGCGGTGTCGTCGTGGTGATGAGGGTGGTGTCGTCATGGTGATGAGGTGGTGTTGATCCTGGTGTAGGTTCCCGAGGAGTCCAGGTGCTGCAGGTGAAGTGGAGAGCCAGGTTGATGGTGTCGTCCACAGACCTGTTGGTTCTGTAGGTGAACTGCAGGAGGTCCAGCAGGAGGTCCAGCAGGAGGTCCAGCAGGGGGTCCAGCAGGAGGTCCAGCAGGGGGTCCAGCAGGGGGTCCAGCAGGAGGTCCAACAGGAGGTCCAGCAGGAGGTCCAGCAGGGGGTTCAGCAGGGGGTCCAGCAGGAGGTCCAGCAGGAGGTCCAGCAGGGGGTCCAGCAGGAGGTCCAGCAGGGGGTCCAGCAGGAGGTCCAACAGGGGATCCAGCAGGGGGTCCAGCAGGAGGTCCAACAGGAGGTCCAGCAGGAGGTCCAGCAGGGGGTCCAGCAGGGGGTCCAGCAGGAGGTACAACAGGGGATCCAGCAGGGGGTCCAGCAGGAGGTCCAACAGGAGGTCCAGTAGGGGGTCCAGTAGGGGGTCCAGCAGGAGGTCCAACAGGGGGTCCAGCAGGGGGTCCAGCAGGAGGTCCAACAGGGGGTCCAGTAGGGGGTCCAGCAGGAGGTCCAACAGGGGGTCCAGCAGGGGGTCCAGCAGGAGGTCCAGCAGGGGGTCCAGCAGGGGGTCCAGCAGGAGGTCCAACAGGGGATCCAGCAGGGGGTCAAGCAGGAGGTCCAACAGGAGGTCCAGTAGGGGGTCCAGTAGGGGGTCCAGCAGGAGGTCCAACAGGGGGTCCAGCAGGGGGTCCAGCAGGAGGTCCAACAGGGGGTCCAGTAGGGGGTCCAGCAGGAGGTCCAACAGGGGGTCCAGCAGGGGGTCCAGCAGGGGGTCCAGCAGGAGGTCCAACAGGGGATCCAGCAGGGGGTCCAGCAGGAGGTCCAACAGGAGGTCCAGTAGGGGGTCCAGTAGGGGGTCCAGCAGGAGGTCCAACAGGGGGTCCAGCAGGGGGTCCAGCAGGAGGTCCAACAGGGGGTCCAGTAGGGGGTCCAGCAGGAGGTCCAACAGGGGGTCCAGCAGGGGGTCCAGCAGGAGGTCCAACAGGAGGTCCAGTAGGGGGTCCAGTTGGGGGTCCAGCAGGAGGTCCAACAGGGGGTCCAGCAGGAGGTCCAACAGGGGGTCCAGTAGGGGTCCAGCAGGAGGTCCAACAGGGGGTCCAGCAGGAGGTCCAACAGGGGGTCCAGTAGGGGGTCCAGCAGGAGGTCCAACAGGGGATCCAGCAGGGGGTCCAGCAGGAGGTCCAACAGGAGGTCCAGTAGGGGGTCAAGTAGGGGGTCCAGCAGGAGGTCCAACAGGGGGTCCAGCAGGGGGTCCAGCAGGAGGTCCAACAGGAGGTCCAGTAGGGGGTCCAGTAGGGGGTCCAGCAGGAGGTCCAACAGGGGGTCCAGCAGGGGGTCCAGCAGGAGGTCCAACAGGGGGTCCAGCAGGGGGTCCAGCAGGAGGTCCAACAGGGGATCCAGCAGGGGGTCCAGCAGGAGGTCCAACAGGGGGTCCAGTAGGGGGTCCAGCAGGAGGTCCAACAGGGGGTCCAGCAGGGGGTCCAGCAGGAGGTCCAACAGGGGGTCCAGTAGGGGGTCCAGCAGGAGGTCCAACAGGGGGTCCAGCAGGGGGTCCAGCAGGAGGTCCAGCAGGGGGTCCAGCAGGGGGTCCAGCAGGAGGTCCAACAGGGGATCCAGCAGGGGGTCCAGCAGGAGGTCCAACAGGAGGTCCAGTAGGGGGTCCAGTAGGGGGTCCAGCAGGAGGTCCAACAGGGGGTCCAGCAGGGGGTCCAGCAGGAGGTCCAACAGGGGGTCCAGTAGGGGGTCCAGCAGGAGGTCCAACAGGGGGTCCAGCAGGGGGTCCAGCAGGAGGTCCAACAGGAGGTCCAGTAGGGGGTCCAGTTGGGGGTCCAGCAGGAGGTCCAACAGGGGGTCCAGCAGGAGGTCCAACAGGGGGTCCAGTAGGGGGTCCAGCAGGAGGTCCAACAGGGGGTCCAGCAGGAGGTCCAACAGGGGGTCCAGTAGGGGGTCCAGCAGGAGGTCCAACAGGGGATCCAGCAGGGGGTCCAGCAGGAGGTCCAACAGGAGGTCCAGTAGGGGGTCAAGTAGGGGGTCCAGCAGGAGGTCCAACAGGGGGTCCAGCAGGGGGTCCAGCAGGAGGTCCAACAGGAGGTCCAGTAGGGGGTCCAGTAGGGGGTCCAGCAGGAGGTCCAACAGGGGGTCCAGCAGGGGGTCCAGCAGGAGGTCCAACAGGGGGTCCAGTAGGGGGTCCAGCAGGAGGTCCAACAGGGGATCCAGCAGGGGGTCCAGCAGGAGGTCCAACAGGAGGTCCAGTAGGGGGTCAAGTAGGGGGTCCAGCAGGAGGTCCAACAGGGGGTCCAGCAGGGGGTCCAGCAGGAGGTCCAGCAGGAGGTCCAACAGGGGGTCCAGAAGGGGGTCTAGCAGGAGGTCCAACAGGGGCAGGAGGTCCAGTAGGGGGTCCAGCAGGAGGTCCAACAGGGGATCCAGCAGGGGATCCAGCAGGGGGTCCAGCAGGGGGTCCAGCAGGAGGTCCAACAGGAAGTCCAGTAGGGGGTCCAGTAGGGGGTCCAGCAGGAGGTCCAACAGGGGGTCCAGCAGGGGGTCCAGCAGGAGGTCCAACAGGGGGTCCAGTAGGGGGTCCAGCAGGAGGTCCAGTAGGGGGTCCAGCAGGAGGTCCAACAGGGGGTCCAGCAGGAGGTCCAACAGGAGGTCCAGTAGGGGGTCCAGTAGGGGGTCCAGCAGGAGGTCCAGCAGGAGGTCCAACAGGGGGTCCAGCAGGGGGTCCAGCAGGAGGTCCAACAGGGGGTCCAGTAGGGGGTCCAGCAGGAGGTCCAACAGGGGGTCCAGCATGAGGTCCAACAGGGGGTCCAGTAGGGGGTCCAGCAGGAGGTCCAACAGGGGGAGGGGGTCCAGCAGGGGGTCCAGTAGGGGGTCCAGTAGGGGGTCCAGCAGGGGGTCCAGCAAGGGGTCCAGTAGGGGGTCCAGCAGGAGGTCCAACAGGGGGTCCAGCAGGGGGTCCAGCAGGAGGTCCAACAGGGGGTCCAGTAGGGGGTCCAGCAGGAGGTCCAACAGGAGGTCCAGCAGGGGGTCCAGCAGGAGGTCCAACAGGGGGTTCAGTAGGGGGTCCAGCAGGAGGTCCAGCAGGAGATCCAACAGGGGGTCCAGCAGGGGGTCCAGCAGGAGGTCCAACAGGGGGTCCAGTAGGGGGTCCAGCAGGAGGTCCAACAGGGGGTCCAGTAGGGTGTCCAGCAGGAGGTCCAACAGGGGGTCCAGCAGGAGGTCCAACAGGAGGTCCAGTAGGGGGTCCAGTAGGGGGTCCAGTAGGGGGTCCAGCAGGAGGTCCAGCAGGAGGTCCAACAGGGGGTCCAGCAGGGGGTCCAGCAGGAGGTCCAACAGGGGGTCCAGTAGGGGGTCCAGCAGGAGGTCCAACAGGGGGTCCAGCAGGAGGTCCAACAGGGGGTCCAGTAGGGGGTCCAGCAGGAGGTCCAACAAGGGGAGGGGGTCCAGCAGGGGGTCCAGTAGGGGGTCCAGTAGGGGGTCCAGCAGGGGGTCCAGCAAGGGGTCCAGTAGGGGGTCCAGCAGGAGGTCCAACAGGGGGTCCAGCAGGGGGTCCAGCAGGAGGTCCAACAGGGGGTCCAGTAGGGGGTCCAGCAGGAGGTCCAACAGGGGGTCCAGCAGGGGGTCCAGCAGGAGGTCCAACAGGGGGTCCAGTAGGGGGTCCAGCAGGAGGTCCAACAGGGGGTCCAGCAGGGGGTCCAGCAGGAGGTCCAACAGGAGGTCCAGTAGGGGGTCCAGTAGGGGGTCCAGCAGGAGGTCCAACAGGGGGTCCAGTAGGGGGTCCAGCAGGAGGTCCAACAGGGGGTCCAGTAGGGGGTCCAGCAGGAGGTCCAACAGGGGATCCAGCAGGGGGTCCAGCAGGAGGTCCAACAGGGGGTCCAGCAGGGGGTCCAGCAGGAGGTCCAACAGGAGGTCCAGTAGGGGGTCCAGTAGGGGGTCCAGCAGGAGGTCCAACAGGGGGTCCAGCAGGGGGTCCAGCAGGAGGTCCAACAGGAGGTCCAGTAGGGGGTCCAGCAGGAGGTCCAACAGGGGGTCCAGCAGGGGGTCCAGCAGGAGGTCCAACAGGAGGTCCAGTAGGGGGTCCAGTAGGGGGTCCAGCAGGAGGTCCAACAGGGGGTCCAGCAGGGGGTCCAGCAGGAGGTCCAACAGGGGGTCCAGTAGGGGGGAGGTGAGAGACTTGAGGTGGGAGAGGACCATGTGCTCAAATGACTTCATGACCACAGACGTAGTCACAGGGAGGGCATCTGACACATTTGTCGTGTGCTTTCAGAAGCTGGTCCTGATCCCAGTGACAGTGAAGAGGAACTTTACTCTGAACTCTGTCGCCTGGAGAAGCAGCTCAGTGACATCACGCTGGACCAGAACCAGGACCAGAACCAGGACCAGAACCAGAAACCGAGCCGGACCAGACTCCTGAGACCCAAAGGACCGAATCTACAAAGCTTCAGCCAGAGCCTCAAGAGAGTCCAGGTCCTGAAGGAGAGACTGAGAGAAAAAGAGAACTACAGGTGAGGAGGACTACAGGTGAGGAGGACTGCAGGTGAGGAGAACTACAGGTGAGGAGAACTACAGGTGAGGAGGACTACAGGTGAGGAGAACTATAGGTGAGGAGAACTACAGGTGAGGAGGACTACAGGTGAGGAGAACTACAGGTGAGGAGAACTACAGGTGAGGAGGACTTCAGGTGAGGAGAACTACAGGTGAAGAGGACTACAGGTGAGGAGAACTACAGGTGAGGAGGACTAAAGGTGAGGAGGACTAAAGGTGAGGAGAACTACAGGTGAGGAGAACTACAGGTGAGGAGAACTAAAGGTGAGGAGAACTATAGGTGAGGAGAACTACAGGTGAGGAGGACTACTAGTGAGGGGGACTACTGGTGAAGAGGACTACAGGTGAGGAGAACTACAGGTGAGGAGAACTACAGGTGAGGAGGACTACAGGTGAGGAGGACTACAGGTGAGGAGAACTAAAGGTGAGGAGGACTACAGGTGAGGAGAACTATAGGTGAGGAGAACTACAGGTGAGGAGGACTACTGGTGAGGGGGACTACTGGTGAGGAGGACTACAGGTGAGGAGGACTACAGGTGAGGAGAACGACAGGTGAGGAGGACTACAGGTGAGGAGAACGACAGGTGAGGAGGACTACAGGTGAGGAGGACTACAGGTGAGGAGAACGACAGGTGAGGAGGACTACAGGTGAGGAGGACTACAGGTGAGGAGGACTACAGGTGAGGAGAACGACAGGTGAGGAGGACTACAGGTGAGGAGGACTACAGGTGAGGAGAACGGCAGGTGAGGAGAACTACAGGTGAGGAGAACTACAGGTGAGGAGAACTACAGGTGAGGAGAACTAAAGGTGAGGAGGACTACAGGTGAGGAGAACGGCAGGTGAGGAGGACTATAGGTGAGGAGAACTACAGGTGAGGAGAACTACAGGTGAGGAGGACTACAGTTGAGGAGGACTACAGGTGAGGAGGACTACAGGTGAGGAGAACTACAGGTGAGGAGAACTACAGGTGAGGAGGACTACAGGTGAGGAGGACTACAGGTGAGGAGGACTACAGGTGAGGAGAACTACAGGTGAGGAGAACTACAGGTGAGGAGGACTACAGGTTAGGAGGACTATAGGTGAGGAGAACTACAGGTGAGGAGAACTACAGGTGAGGAGGACTACAGGTGAGGAGAACTACAGGTGAGGAGAACTACAGGTGAGGAGAACTACAGGTGAGGAGGACTACAGGTGAGGAGAACTACAGGTGAGGAGAACTACAGGTGAGGAGGACTACAGGTGAGGAGAACTACAGGTGAGGAGAACTACAGGTGAGGAGGACTTCAGGTGAGGAGAACTACAGGTGAGGAGAACTACAGGTGAGGACTACAGGTGAGGAGAACTACAGGTGAGGAGGACTGCAGGTGAGGAGAACTATAGGTGAGGAGAACTACAGGTGAGGAGGACTACTGGTGAGAAGAACTACAGGTGAGAAGAACTACAGGTGAGGAGAACTACAGGTGAGGAGAACTACAGGTGAGGAGAACTACAGGTGAGGAGAACTCTGGTGAGGAGGACTACAGGTGAGGAGAACGACAGGTGAGGAGGACTACAGGTGAGGAGGACTGCAGGTGAGGAGAACTACAGGTGAGGAGAACTACAGGTGAGGAGGACTTCAGGTGAGGATAACTACAGGTGAGGAGGACTACAGGTGAGGAGGACTACATGTGAGGAGGACTACAGGTGAGGAGAACTATAGGTGAGGAGAATTACAGGTGAGGAGGACTACAGGTGAGAACTACAGGTGAGGAGAACTAAAGGTGAGGAGGACTACAGGTGAGGAGAACGACAGGTGAGGAGGACTACAGGTGAGGAGAACTACAGGTGAGGAGAACTAAAGGTGAGGAGAACTACAGGTGAGGAGAACTACAGGTGAGGAGGACTTCAGGTGAGGATAACTACAGGTGAGGAGGACTACAGGTGAGGAGAACTACAGGTGAGGAGGACTACAGGTGAGGAGAACTACAGGTGAGGAGGACTACAGGTGAGGAGAACTATAGGTGAGGAGAACTACAGGTGAGGAGGACTACTGGTGAGGGGGACTACGGGTGAGGAGAAATACAGGTGAGGAGAACTACAGGTGAGGAGGACTACAGGTGAGGAGAACTACAGGTGAGGAGAACTACAGGTGAGGAGAACTACAGGTGAGGAGGACTACAGGTGAGGAGAAATACAGGTGAGGAGGACTAAAGGTGAGGAGAACTACAGGTGAGGAGAACTAAAGGTGAGAAGAACTATAGGTGAGGAGAACTACAGGTGAGGAGGACTACTGGTGAGGGGGACTACTGGTGAGGAGGACTACTGGTGAGGAGAACTATAGGTGAGGAGAACTACAGGTGAGGAGGACTACTGGTGAGGGGGACTACTGGTGAGGAGAAATACAGGTGAGGAGAACTACAGGTGAGGAGGACTACAGGTGAGGAGAAATAGAGGTGAGGAGAACTACAGGTGAGGAGGACTACAGGTGAGGAGGACTACAGGTGAGGAGGACTACAGGTGAGGAGAACTACAGGTGAGGAGAACTACAGGTGAGGAGAACTACAGGTGAGGAGAACTACAGGTGAGGAGAACTACAGGTGAGGAGGAATACAGGTGAGGAGAACTACAGGTGAGGAGGACTACAGGTGAGGAGAACTACAGGTGAGGAGAACTAAAGGTGAGGAGAACTATAGGTGAGGAGAACTACAGGTGAGGAGGACTACTGGTGAGGGGGACTACTGGTGAGGAGGACTACAGGTGAGGAGAACTACAGGTGAGGAGAACTACAGGTGAGGAGGACTACAGGTGAGGAGAACTACAGGTGAGGAGAACTAAAGATGAGGAGAACTACAGGTGTGGAGAACTACAGGTGAGGAGGACTACAGGTGAGGAGAACTACAGGTGAGGAGGACTACAGGTGAGGAGAACTATAGGTGAGGAGAACTACTGGTGAGGAGGACTACTGGTGAGGGGGACTACTGGTGAGGAGGACTACAGGTGAGGAGGACTACAGGTGAGGAGAACGACAGGTGAGGAGGACTACAGGTGAGGAGAACTACAGGTGAGGAGAACTACAGGTGAGGAGGACTACAGGTGAGGAGGACTACAGGTGAGGAGGACTACAGGTGAGGAGAACGACAGGTGAGGAGGACTACATGTGAGGAGGACTACAGGTGAGGAGAACTATACGTGAGGAGAACTACAGGTGAGGAGGACTACAGGTGAGGAGAACTACAGGTGAGGAGAACTACAGGTGAGGAGGACTACAGGTGAGGAGAACTACAGGTGAGGAGGACTTCAGGTGAGGAGAACTACAGGTGAGGAGAACTACAGGTGAGGAGGACTACAGGTGAGGAGAACTACAGGTGAGGAGGACTACTGGTGAGGAGAACTATAGGTGAGGAGAACTACAGGTGAGGAGGACTACTGGTGAGGGGGACTACTGGTGAGGAGAAATACAGGTGAGGAGAACTACAGGTGAGGAGGACTACAGGTGAGGAGAAATACAGGTGAGGAGAACTACAGGTGAGGAGGACTACAGGTGAGGAGAACTACAGGTGAGGAGAACTACAGGTGAGGAGAACTACAGGTGAGGAGGACTACAGGTGAGGAGAAATAGAGGTGAGGAGAACTACAGGTGAGGAGGACTAAAGGTGAGGAGAACTATAGGTGAGGAGAACTAAAGGTGAGGAGAACTATAGGTGAGGAGAACTACAGGTGAGGAGGACTACTGGTGAGGGGGACTACTGGTGAGGAGGACTACAGGTGAGGAGAACTACAGGTGAGGAGAACTACAGGTGAGGAGAACTACAGGTGAGGAGGACTACAGGTGAGGAGAACTACAGGTGAGGAGGACTACAGGTGAGGAGGACTACAGGTGAGGAGGACTACAGGTGAGGAGGACTACAGGTGAGGAGAACTATAGGTGAGGAGAACTACAGGTGAGGAGGACTACAGGTGAGGAGGACTACAGGTGAGGAGGACTACAGGTGAGGAGAACTAAAGGTGAGGAGAACTACAGGTGAGGAGAACTACAGGTGAGGAGAACTACAGGTGAGGAGGACTACAGGTGAGGAGAACTACAGGTGAGGAGGACTACAGGTGAGGAGGACTACAGGTGAGGAGGACTACAGGTGAGGAGGACTACAGGTGAGGAGAACTATAGGTGAGGAGAACTACAGGTGAGGAGGACTACAGGTGAGGAGGACTACAGGTGAGGAGGACTACAGGTGAGGAGAACTAAAGGTGAGGAGAACTACAGGTGAGGAGAACTACAGGTGAGGAGAACTACAGGTGAGGAGAACTACAGGTGAGGAGAAATAGAGGTGAGGAGAACTACAGGTGAGGAGAACTACAGGTGAGGAGGACTAAAGGTGAGGAGGACTAAAGGTGAGGAGAACTACAGGTGAGGAGAACTAAAGGTGAGGAGAACTATAGGTGAGGAGAACTACTGGTCAGGGGGACTACTGGTGAGGAGGACTACAGGTGAGGAGAACTACAGGTGAGGAGAACTACAGGTGAGGAGGACTACAGGTGAGGAGAACTACAGGTGAGAACTACAGGTGAGGAGAACTACAGGTGAGGAGAACTACAGGTGAGGAGGACTACAGGTGAGGAGAACTACATGTGAGGAGGACTACAGGTGAGGAGAACTATAGGTGAGGAGAACTACAGGTGAGGAGGAATATTGGTGAGGGGGACTACAGGTGAGGAGAACGACAGGTGAGGAGGATTACATGTGAGGAGAACTACAGGTGAGGAGAACTAAAGGTGAGGAGAACTACAGGTGAGGAGGACTACAGGTGAGAACTACAGGTGAGGAGAACTACAGGTGAGGAGGACTACAGGTGAGAAGAACTATAGGTGAGGAGGACTACAGGTTAGGAGAAGTACAGGTGAGGAGGACTACAGGTGAGAACTACAGGTGAGGAGGACTACAGGTGAGGAGGACTACAGGTGAGGAGAACGACAGGTGAGGAGGACTACAGGTGAGGAGAACTACAGGTGAGGAGGACTACAGGTGAGGAGAACTACAGGTGAGGAGGACTACAGGTGAGGAGAACTACAGGTGAGGAGGACTACTGGTGAGGGGGGCTACTGGTGAGGAGAACTACAGGTGAGGAGAAATACAGGTGAGGAGGACTACAGGTGAGGAGAACTACAGGTGAGGAGAAATACAGGTGAGGAGAACTACAGGTGAGGAGAACTACAGGTGAGGAGGACTACAGGTGAGGAGAACTACAGGTGAGGAGGACTACAGGTGAGGAGAACTACAGGTGAGGAGGACTAAAGGTGAGGAGAACTACAGGTGAGGAGAACTACAGGTGAGGAGAACTACAGGTGAGGAGAACTACAGGTGAGGAGGACTACAGGTGAGGAGAACTACAGGTGAGGAGGACTACAGGTGAGGAGAACTACAGGTGAGGAGGACTACAGGTGAGGAGGACTACTGGTGAGGGGGACTACTGGTGAGGAGGACTACAGGTGAGGAGGACTACAGGTGAGGAGAACGACAGGTGAGGAGGACTAAAGGTGAGGAGGACTACAGGTGATGAGAACTACAGGTGAGGAGGACTAAAGGTGAGGAGAACTACAGGTGAGGAGGACTACAGGTGAGGAGAACTACAGGTGAGGAGAACTACAGGTGAGGAGGACTACAGGTGAGGAGGACTACAGGTGAGGAGGACTACAGGTGAGGAGAACGACAGGTGAGGAGGACTACATGTGAGGAGGACTACAGGTGAGGAGAACTATACGTGAGGAGAACTACAGGTGAGGAGGACTACAGGTGAGGAGAACTACAGGTGAGGAGGACTACAGGTGAGAACTACAGGTGAGGAGAACTACAGGTGAGGAGAACTACAGGTGAGGAGGACTTCAGGTGAGGAGAACTACAGGTGAGGAGAACTACAGGTGAGGAGGACTACAGGTGAGGAGGACTACAGGTGAGGAGAACTACAGGTGAGGAGAACTACAGGTGAGGAGAACTACAGGTGAGGGGGACTACAGGTGAGGGGGACTACAGGTGAGGAGAACTATAGGTGAGGAGGACTACTGGTGAGGAGAAATACAGGTGAGGAGAACTACAGGTGAGGAGGACTACAGGTGAGAAGAAATACAGGTGAGGAGAACTACAGGTGAGGAGAACTACAGGTGAGGAGGACTACAGGTGAGGAGAACTACAGGTGAGGAGAACTACAGGTGAGGAGAACTACAGGTGAGGAGAACTAAAGGTGAGGAGAACTACAGGTGAGGAGAACTAAAGGTGAGGAGAACTACAGGTGAGGAGAACTAAATGTGAGGAGAACTACAGGTGAGGAGAACTAAAGGTGAGGAGAACTATAGGTGAGGAGAACTACTGGTCAGGGGGACTACTGGTGAGGAGGACTACAGGTGAGGAGAACTACAGGTGAGGAGAACTACAGGTGAGGAGGACTACAGGTGAGGAGAACTACAGGTGAGGAGAACTAAAGGTGAGGAGAACTAAAGGTGAGGAGAACTACAGGTGAGGAGAACTACAGGTGAGGAGAACTACAGGTGAGGAGAACTACAGGTGAGGAGGACTACAGGTGAGGAGAACTACAGGTGAGGAGAACTACAGGTGAGGAGAACTACAGGTGAGGAGGACTACAGGTGAGAAGAACTATAGGTGAGGAGGACTACAGGTGAGGAGAACTGCAGGTGAGAAGGACTAAAGGTGAGGAGAACTACAGGTTAGGAGAAGTACAGGTGAGGAGGACTACAGGTGAGAACTACAGGTGAGGAGGACTACAGGTGAGGAGAACTAAAGGTGAGAACTACAGGTGAGAAGAACTACAGGTGAGGAGGATTACAGGTGAGGAGAACTACAGGTGAGGAGGACTAAAGGTGAGGAGAACTATAGGTGAGGAAAACTACAGGTGAGGAGGACTAAAGGTGAGGAGAACTATAGGTGAGGAAAACTACAGGTGAGGAGAACTACAGGTGAGGAGAACTACAGGTGAGGAGGACTACAGGTGAGGAGGACTACAGGTGAGGAGGACTACAGGTGAGGAGAACTACAGGTGAGGAGGACTACAGGTGAGGAGAACTACAGGTGAGGAGAACTACAGGTGAGGAGGACTACAGGTGAGGAGGACTTCAGGTGAGGAGAACTACAGGTGAGGAGAACTACAGGTGAGGAGGACTACAGGTGAGGAGGACTACAGGTGAGAAGAACTATAGGTGAGGAGAACTACAGGTGAGGAGGACTACTGGTGAGGGGGACTACAGGTGAGGAGAAATACAGGTGAGGAGAACTACAGGTGAGGAGGACTACAGGTGAGGAGAACTACAGGTGAGGAGAACTAAAGGTGAGGAGAACTACAGGTGAGGAGAACAACAGGTGAGGAGAACTACAGGTGAGGAGAACTACAGGTGAGGAGGACTACAGGTGAGAAGAACTACAGGTGAGAAGAACTACAGGTGATGAGAACTACAGGTGAGGAGAACTACAGGTGAGGAAGACTACAGGTGAGGAGAACTACAGGTGAGGAGAACTACAGGTGAGAAGAACTACAGGTGAGGAGGACTACAGGTGAGGAGAACGACAGGTGAGGAGGACTACAGGTGAGGAGGACTACAGGTGAGGAGAACTGCAGGTGAGGAGAACTACAGGTGAGGAGAACTACAGGTGAGGAGGACTACAGGTGAGGAGAACTACAGGTGAGGAGAACTACAGGTGAGGAGGACTACAGGTGAGGAGAACTACAGGTGAGGAGAACTACAGGTGAGGAGAACTACAGGTGAGGAGAATTACAGGTGAGGAGGACTTCAGGTGAGGAGGACTTCAGGTGAGGAGAACTACAGGTGAGGAGAACTACAGGTGAGGAGGACTACAGGTGAGGAGAACTACAGGTGAGGAGGACTACAGGTGAGGAGAACTATAGGTGAGGAGAACTACAGGTGAGGAGGACTACTGGTGAGGGGGACTACTGGTGAGGAGAAATACAGGTGAGGAGAACTACAGGTGAGGACTACAGGTGAGGAGAAATACAGGTGAGGAGGACTACAGGTGAGGAGAACTACAGGTGAGGAGAAATACAGGTGAGGAGGACTACAGGTGAGGAGAACTACAGATGAGGAGAACTAAAGGTGAGGAGAACTACAGGTGAGGAGAACTACAGGTGAGGAGAACTACAGGTGAGGAGAACTAAAGGTGAGGAGAAATACAGGTGAGGAGAAATACAGGTGAGGAGAACTACAGGTGAGGAGGACTACAGGTGAGGAGAACTACAGGTGAGGAGAACTACAGATGAGGAGAACTACAGGTGAGGAGAACTACAGGTGAGGAGAACTACAGGTGAGGAGGACTACAGGTGAGGAGAACTACAGGTGAGGAGAACTATAGGTGAGGAGAACTACAGGTGAGGAGGACTACTGGTGAGGGGGACTACTGGTGAGGAGGACAACAGGTGAGGACGACTACAGGTGAGGAGAACGACAGGTGAGGAGGACTACAGGTGAGGAGAACGACAGGTGAGGAGGACTACATGTGAGGAGGACTACAGGTGAGGAGAACGACAGGTGAGGAGAACTACAGGTGAGGAGGACTACAGGTGAGGAGAACTACAGGTGAGGAGAACTACAGGTGAGGAAGACTACAGGTGAGGAGAACTACATGTGAGGAGAACTACAGGTGAGGAGAACTACAGGTGAGGAGAACTACAGGTGAGGAAGACTACAGTTGAGGAGAACTACAGGTGAGGAGAACTACAGGTGAGGAGAACTACAGGTGAGGAGGACTACAGGTGAGGAGAACGACAGGTGAGGAGGACTACAGGTGAGGAGGACTACAGGTGAGGAGAACTGCAGGTGAGGAGGACTACAGGTGAGGAGAACTACAGGTGAGGATAACTACAGGTTAGGAGGACTACAGGTGAGGAGAACTACAGGTGAGGAGGACTACAGGTGAGGAGGACTACAGGTGAGGAGAACTACAGGTGAGGAGAACTACGGGTGAGGAGGACTACGGGTGAGGAGAACTACGGGTGAGGAGAACTAGTGGTGAGGAGGACTACAGGTGAGGAGAACTACAGGTGAGGAGAACTACAGGTGAGGAGGACTTCAGGTGAGGAAAACTACAGGTGAGGAGAACTACAGGTGAGGAGGACTACAGGTGAGGAGAACTACAGGTGAGGAGGACTACAGGTGAGGAGAACTATAGGTGAGGAGAACTACAGGTGAGGAGGACTACTGGTGAGGGGGACTACTGGTGAGGAGAAATACAGGTGAGGAGAACTACAGGTGAGGAGAACTACAGGTGAGGAGAACTACAGGAGAGGAGAACTACAGGTGAGGAGAAATACAGGTGAGGAGAACTACAGGTGAGGAGGACTACAGGTGAGGAGAACTACAGGTGAGGAGAACTACAGGTGAGGAGAACTACAGGTGAGGAGGACTACAGGTGAGAAGAACTACAGGTGAGGAGAACTACAGGTGAGGAGGACTACAGGTGAGGATAACTACAGGTCAGGAGGACTACAGGTGAGGAGAACTACAGGTGAGGAGGACTACAGGTGAGGAGAACTACAGGTGAGGACAACTACAGGTGAGGAGGACTGCAGATGAGGAGAACTGTTTGGGTTCCCTCTCCTTAAACAGCCTCATCTCCCCCTCAGCCTCCCGCGCCTCCCCCCGAGGCGGGCGCTCCCCTGGTGGTGTGTGTATGTGGCCTGGCTGCTCGTGGCTGCCTCCTCCTGTGTTTCGGGGTACTACACCATGCTCTACGGACTCAAGTTTGGGAAAGAGAAGTCTATCAGCTGGCTCGTGTCCATGAGCGTGTCCTTCTTCCAGAGCCTGCTGCTCATCCAGCCTCTCAAGGTGAGTCCAGACCCTGAAGTCCAGACCCTCAAGTCCAGACCCTGAAGTCCAGATCCTCAAGCCCAGACCCTGAAGTCCAGATCCTCAAGCCCAGACCCTCAAGTCCAGATCCTCAAGCCCAGACCCTCAAGTCCAGATCCTCAAAGTCCAGACCCTCCTCTGTGTTCTTTAGGTGGTGGGTCTGGCTGTGTTCTTCGCTCTGGTGGTGAAGAAGGTGGAGGACGAGGACCTGGGGGACGTCCAGATCCACAAAGACTCAAGTAAAAAAAACACTTTACTTCACAAACAAAGAGTAAACGTCTTCATTTACTGCATGATTACGACCGCTGTGGCTGTTCTTCTGACCGCTGTGGGTGTTGTTCTGACCGCTGTGGGTGTTGTTCTGACCGCTGTGGGTGTTGTTCTGACCGCTGTGGGTGTTGTTCTGACCTCTGTGGCTGTTGTTCTGACCGCTGTGGGTGTTGTTCTGGCCGCTGTGGGTGTTGTTCTGACCGCTGTGGGTGTTGTTCTGACCTCTGTGGCTGTTGTTCTGACCGCTGTGGGTGCTCCTCTGACCGCTGTGGGTGTTCTTCTTACCGCTGTGGGTGTTGTTCTGACCGCTGTGGCTGTTGTTCTGACCGCTGTGGCTGTTGTTCTGACCGCTGTGGGTGTTGTTCTGACCGCTGTGGGTGTTGTTCTGGCCGCTGTGGGTGTTGTTCTGACCGCTGTGGGTGTTGTTCTGACCTCTGTGGCTGTTGTTCTGACCGCTGTGGGTGCTCCTCTGACCGCTGTGGGTGTTCTTCTTACCGCTGTGGGTGTTGTTCTGACCGCTGTGGCTGTTGTTCTGACCGCTGTGGCTGTTGTTCTGACCGCTGTGGGTGTTGTTCTGACCGCTGTGGGTACTCTTCTGACCGCTGTGGGTGTCCTTCTGACCGCTGTGGGTGTTTTTCTGACCGCTGTGGGTGTTGTTCTGACCGCTGTGGCTGTTCATCTGACCGCTGTGGGTGCTCTTCTGACCGCTGTGGGTGTTGTTCTGACCGCTGTGGGTGTTGTTCCGACCGCTGTGGGTGTTGTTCTGACCGCTGTGGCTGTTCTTCTGACCGCTGTGGGTGTTGTTCTGACCGCTGTGGGTACTCTTCTGACCGCTGTGGGTGTCCTTCTGACCGCTGTGGGTGTTTTTCTGACCGCTGTGGGTGTTGTTCTGACCGCTGTGGCTGTTCATCTGACCGCTGTGGGTGCTCTTCTGACCGCTGTGGGTGTTGTTCTGACCGCTGTGGGTGTTGTTCCGACCGCTGTGGGTGTTGTTCTGACCGCTGTGGCTGATGTTCTGACCGCTGTGGCTGTTCTTCTGACCGCTGTGGGTGCTCTTCTGACCGCTGTGGGTGTTGTTCTGACCGCTGTGGGTGTTCTTCTGACCGCTGTGGGTGCTCTTCTGACCGCTGTGGCTGTTGTTCTGACCGCTGTGGCTGTTCTTCTGACCGCTGTGGCTGTTGTTCTGACCGCTGTGGGTGTTCTTCTGACCGCTGTGGGTGTTGATCTGATCGCTGTGGGTGTTCTTCTGACCGCTGTGGGTGTTGATCTGACCGCTGTGGGTGTTGTTCTGACCGCTGTGGGTGTTGTTCTGACCGCTGTGGGTGTTGTTTTGACCGCTGTGGCTGTTCTTCTGACCGCTGTGGGTGTTCTTCTGACCGCTGTGGGTGTTGTTCTGACCACTGTGGGTGTTGTTCTGACCGCTGTGGGTGCTGATCTGACCGTTGTAGGTGTTCTTCTGCCCGCTGTGGCTGTTCTTCTGACCGCTGTGGGTGTTGTTCTGACCACTGTGGCTGTTCTTCTGACCGCTGTGGCTGTTGTTCTGACCGCTGTGGCTGTTGTTCTGACCGCTGTGGCTGTTCTTCTGACTGCTCTGGGTGTTGTTCTGACCGCTGTGGCTGTTGTTCTGACCGCTGTGGGTGTTGTTCTGACCTTCTGACCGCTGTGGCTGTTCTTCTGACCGCTGTGGGTGTTGTTCTGACCACTGTGGCTGTTCTTCTGACCGCTGTGGCTGTTGTTCTGACCGCTGTGGCTGTTGTTCTGACCGCTGTGGCTGTTCTTCTGACTGCTCTGGGTGTTGTTCTGACCGCTGTGGATGTTCTTCTGACCCCTGTGGCTGTTGTTCTGACCGCTGTGGCTGTTGTTCTGACCGCTGTGGCTGTTGTTCTGACCGCTGTGGCTGTTGTTCTGACCGCTGTGGATGTTCTTCTGACCCCTGTGGCTGTTGTTCTGACCGCTGTGGCTGTTCTTCTGACCGCTGTGGCTGTTGTTCTGACCGCTGTGGGTGTTCTTCTGACCGTTGTGGGTGTTGTTTTGACCGCTGTGGCTGTTCTTCTGACCGCTGTGGGTGTTCTTCTGACCGCTGTGGGTGTTGATCTGATCGCTGTGGGTGTTCTTCTGACCGCTGTGGGTGTTGATCTGACCGCTGTGGGTGTTGTTCTGACCGCTGTGGGTGTTGTTCTGACCGCTGTGGGTGTTGTTTTGACCGCTGTGGCTGTTCTTCTGACCGCTGTGGGTGTTCTTCTGACCGCTGTGGGTGTTGTTCTGACCACTGTGGGTGTCCTTCTGACCGCTGTGGGTGTTTTTCTGACCGCTGTGGGTGTTGTTCTGACCGCTGTGGCTGTTCATCTGACCGCTGTGGGTGTCCTTCTGACCGCTGTGGGTGTTTTTCTGACCGCTGTGGGTGTTGTTCTGACCGCTGTGGCTGTTCATCTGACCGCTGTGGGTGCTCTTCTGACCGCTGTGGGTGTTGTTCTGACCGCTGTGGGTGTTGTTCCGACCGCTGTGGGTGTTGTTCTGACCGCTGTGGCTGTTCTTCTGACCGCTGTGGGTGTTGTTCTGACCGCTGTGGGTACTCTTCTGACCGCTGTGGGTGTCCTTCTGACCGCTGTGGGTGTTTTTCTGACCGCTGTGGGTGTTGTTCTGACCGCTGTGGCTGTTCATCTGACCGCTGTGGGTGCTCTTCTGACCGCTGTGGGTGTTGTTCTGACCGCTGTGGGTGTTGTTCCGACCGCTGTGGGTGTTGTTCTGACCGCTGTGGCTGATGTTCTGACCGCTGTGGCTGTTCTTCTGACCGCTGTGGGTGCTCTTCTGACCGCTGTGGGTGTTGTTCTGACCGCTGTGGCTGTTCTTCTGACCGCTGTGGCTGTTGTTCTGACCGCTGTGGGTGTTCTTCTGACCGCTGTGGGTGTTGATCTGACCGCTGTGGGTGTTGTTCTGACCGCTGTGGGTGTTGTTCTGACCGCTGTGGGTGTTGTTTTGACCGCTGTGGCTGTTCTTCTGACCGCTGTGGGTGTTCTTCTGACCGCTGTGGGTGTTGTTCTGACCACTGTGGGTGTTGTTCTGACCGCTGTGGGTGCTGATCTGACCGTTGTAGGTGTTCTTCTGCCCGCTGTGGCTGTTCTTCTGACTGCTCTGGGTGTTGTTCTGACCGCTGTGGCTGTTGTTCTGACCGCTGTGGGTGTTGTTCTGACCTTCTGACCGCTGTGGCTGTTCTTCTGACCGCTGTGGGTGTTGTTCTGACCACTGTGGCTGTTCTTCTGACCGCTGTGGCTGTTGTTCTGACCGCTGTGGCTGTTGTTCTGACCGCTGTGGCTGTTGTTCTGACCGCTGTGGCTGTTGTTCTGACCGCTGTGGCTGTTGTTCTGACCGCTGTGGATGTTCTTCTGACCCCTGTGGCTGTTGTTCTGACCGCTGTGGCTGTTCTTCTGACCGCTGTGGCTGTTGTTCTGACCGCTGTGGGTGTTCTTCTGACCGCTGTGGCTGTTCTTCTGACCGCTGTGGGTGTTGTTCTGACCACTGTGGCTGTTCTTCTGACCGCTGTGGCTGTTGTTCTGACCGCTGTGGCTGTTGTTCTGACCGCTGTGGCTGTTGTTCTGACCGCTGTGGCTGTTGTTCTGACCGCTGTGGATGTTCTTCTGACCCCTGTGGCTGTTCTTCTGACCTGTTTTCCAGATTCGGGTGCCAGAGAGACAAACATGAGTCTGTACAAACCTCCTCCTGCTGGCGACATCGAGAAGATGAAGAGGAACCGAGAGAAGGAGCAGAAGGCCTACGCTCTGCTCACTGAAATCCTGGGTACGTGACACCAGGGGGCGCTCTGTGTCTGTGTGTTGATGTGTTCTGCGTTTCATCGTACGTGACACCAGGGGGCGCTCTGTGTCTGTGTGTTTTCAGCCTACGTGTGCTTTATGTGGATGCTCCTGCTCTTGGCCTACGGTCAGCGAGATCCAAACGCCTTTTACTTGAACCGTCACATCCTCGGCTCCTTCAGACCTGCTGAAGACCAGAGTCTGAGCCTGGAGCAGGTCTTCCTCTGGACCCAGAGCACCGTGCTGCCCAGCCTCTACGGACCCTACCCAGGTATGGACCCTACCCAGGTATGGACCCTACACAGGTACCACAGCCTCTTCCTGGGCTAGTGTTGGATCAGGAACCAGTTGACCGCTCAGTCCGCTGGAGACTGACTTTTATTGAAGACACTAAAAAGCATGTTCCCTGAGAAATTAAGAGCTGCGTTACTCCAGAACACTTCGTTAGTCCAGAATACTTTGTTAGTCCAGAATACTGCGTTACTCCAGAACACTTTGTTAGTCCAGAATACTGCGTTACTCCAGAATACTGTGTTACTCCAGAACACTTCGTTAGTCCAGAATACTGCGTTACTCCAGAAAACTTTGTTAGTCCAGAATACTGCGTTACTCCAGAATACTGCGTTACTCCAGAATACTGCTTTACTCCAGAACACTTTGTTAGTCCAGAATACTTTGTTACTCCAGAACACTGCGTTACTCCAGAATACTGCGTTACTCCAGAATACTGCGTTACTCCAGAACTCTGCGTTACTCCAGAACACGGCGTAACTGCAGAATACTGCGTTACTCCAGAATACGGCGTAACTCTAGAATACTGCGTTACTCCAGAATACTGCGTTACTCCAGAATCCTGTGTTACTCCAGAAAACGGCGTTTCTCCAGAATACTGTGTTACCCCAGAATACTGCGTTACTCCAGAACACTGCGTTACTCCAGAATATGGCATAACTCAAGAATACTGCGTTACTCCAGAATACGGCGTAAATCTAGAATACTGCGTTACTCCAGAATACTGCGTTACTCCAGAATCCTGTGTTACTCCAGAAAACGGCGTTTCTCCAGAATACTGTGTTACCCCAGAATACTGCGTTACTCCAGAACACTGCGTTACTCCAGAATATGGCATAACTCAAGAATACTGCGTTACTCCAGAATACGGCGTAAATCTAGAATACTGCGTTACTCCAGAATCCTGTGTTACTCCAGAAAACTGCGTAACTCCAGAATACGGCGTTACTCCATAATACTGTGTTACTCCAGAATACTGCATCACTCCAGAATACTGCGTAACCCCAGAATCCTGCGTTACTCCAGAATACTGCGTAACTCCAGAATACTGCGTTACTCCAGAATCCTGCGTTACTCCAGAATCCTGCGTTACTCCAGAATCCTCCGTTACTCCAGAATACTCCGTAACTCCAGAACCCTGCGTAACTCTAGAACACTGCGTAACTCCAGAATACTGCGTTGCTCCAGAATCCTGCGTAACTCCAGAATCCTGTGTTACTCCAGAAAACTGCGTAACTCCAGAATACTGCGTCACTCCAGAACATTACTTAACTCCAGAACCCTGCGTTACTCCAGAACCCTGCGTAACTCTAGAACACTGCGTAACTCCAGCATACTGCGTTACTCCAGAATCCTGCGTAACTCAAGAATCCTGCGTAACTCCAGAATACTGCGTCATTCCAGGATACTGCGTTACTCCAGAATACTGCATTACCCCAGAATAATGAGTTACTCCAGAATACTGCGTTACTCCAGAATATTGCGTAACTCCAGAATACTGCATTACTCCAGAATCCTGCGTAACTCCAGAATACAGCGTTACTCCAGAATATTGCGTAACTCCAGAACCCTGCGTTACTCCAGAACCCTGCTTAACTCTAGAACACTGCGTAACTCCAGAATACGGCGTTACTCCATAATACTGCGTAACTCCAGAATCCTGCGTTACTCCAGAATACTCCGTAACTCCAGAACCCTGCGTTACTCCAGAACCCTGCGTAACTCTAGAACACTGCGTAACTCCAGAATACTGCGTTGCTCCAGAATCCTGCGTAACTCCAGAATCCTGTGTTACTCCAGAAAACTGCGTAACTCCAGAATACTGCGTCACTCCAGAACACTACGTAACTCCAGAACCCTGCGTTACTCCAGAACCCTGCGTAACTCTAGAACACTGCGTAACTCCAGCATACTGCGTTACTCCAGAATCCTGCGTAACTCAAGAATCCTGCGTAACTCCAGAATACTGCGTCATTCCAGGATACTGCGTTACTCCAGAATACTGCATTACCCCAGAATAATGAGTTACTCCAGAATACTGCGTTACTCCAGAATATTGCGTAACTCCAGAATATTGCGTAACTCCAGAATACTGCATTACTCCAGAATCCTGCGTAACTCCAGAATACAGCGTTACTCCAGAATATTGCGTAACTCCAGAACCCTGCGTTACTCCAGAACCCTGCTTAACTCTAGAACACTGCGTAACTCCAGAATACGGCGTTACTCCATAATACTGCGTAACTCCAGAATACCGCGTCACTCCAGAATACTACGTAACTCCAGAACCCTGCTTAACTCTAGAACACTGCGTAACTCCAGAACCCTGCGTAACTCTAGAACACTGCGTAACTCCAGAATACTGCGTTACTCCAGAATCCTGCGTAACTCCAGAATACTGCGTTACTCCAGAATCCTGCGTAACTCAAGAATCCTGCGTAACTCCAGAATACTGCGTCACTCCAGGATACTGCGTTACTCCAGAATATGGCATTACCCCAGAATAATGAGTTACTCCAGAATACTGCGTTACTCCAGAATACTGCATTACTCCAGAATCCTGCGTAACTCCAGAATACTGCGTTACTCCAGAATATTGCTTAACTCCAGAATATTGCGTAACTCCAGAATACTGCATTACTCCAGAATATTGCGTAACTCCAGAATATTGCGTAACACCAGAATACTGCATTACTCCAGAATCCTGCGTAACTCCAGAATCCTGCGTTACTCCAGAATACTGCGTTACTCCAGAATCCTGCGTTACTCCAGAATCCTGTGTTACTCCAGAAAACTGCGTAACTCCAGAATACGGCGTTACTCCATAATACTGCGTAACTCCAGAATACTGCGTCACTCCAGAATACTACGTAACTCCAGAACCCTGCGTTACTCCAGAACCCTACGTAACTCTAGAACACTGCGTAACTCCAGAATACTGCGTTACTCCAGAATCCTACGTAACTCAAGAATCCTGCGTAACTCCAGAATACGGCATTACCCCAGAATAATGAGTTACTCCAGAAAATTGCGTAACTCCAGAATATTGCGTAACTCCAGAATACGGCATTACTCCAGAATCCTGCGTAACTCCAGAATCCTGCGTTACTCCAGAATCCTGCGTTACTCCAGAATACTGCGTTACTCCAGAATCCTGCGTTACTCCAGAATACTCCGTAACTCCAGAACCCTGCGTTACTCCAGAACCCTGCGTAACTCTAGAACACTGCGTAACTCCAGAATACTGCGTTGCTCCAGAATCCTGCGTAACTCCAGAATCCTGTGTTACTCCAGAAAACTGCGTAACTCCAGAATACTGCGTCACTCCAGAACACTACGTAACTCCAGAACCCTGCGTTACTCCAGAACCCTGCGTAACTCTAGAACACTGCGTAACTCCAGCATACTGCGTTACTCCAGAATCCTGCGTAACTCAAGAATCCTGCGTAACTCCAGAATACTGCGTCATTCCAGGATACTGCGTTACTCCAGAATACTGCATTACCCCAGAATAATGAGTTACTCCAGAATACTGCGTTACTCCAGAATATTGCGTAACTCCAGAATATTGCGTAACTCCAGAATACTGCATTACTCCAGAATCCTGCGTAACTCCAGAATACAGCGTTACTCCAGAATATTGCGTAACTCCAGAACCCTGCGTTACTCCAGAACCCTGCTTAACTCTAGAACACTGCGTAACTCCAGAATACGGCGTTACTCCATAATACTGCGTAACTCCAGAATACCGCGTCACTCCAGAATACTACGTAACCCCAGAACCCTGCGTTACTCCAGAACCCTGCGTAACTCTAGAACACTGCGTAACTCCAGAATACTGCGTTACTCCAGAATCCTGCGTAACTCAAGAATCCTGCGTAACTCCAGAATACTGCGTCACTCCAGGATACTGCGTTACTCCAGAATATGGCATTACCCCAGAATAATGAGTTACTCCAGAATACTGCGTTACTCCAGAATACTGCATTACTCCAGAATCCTGCGTAACTCCAGAATACTGCGTTACTCCAGAATATTGCTTAACTCCAGAATATTGCGTAACTCCAGAATACTGCATTACTCCAGAATATTGCGTAACTCCAGAATATTGCGTAACACCAGAATACTGCATTACTCCAGAATCCTGCGTAACTCCAGAATCCTGCGTTACTCCAGAATCCTGCGTTACTCCAGAATCCTGTGTTACTCCAGAAAACTGCGTAACTCCAGAATACGGCGTTACTCCAGAATACGGCGTTACTCCATAATACTGCGTAACTCCAGAATACTGCGTCACTCCAGAATACTACGTAACTCCAGAACCCTGCGTTACTCCAGAACCCTACGTAACTCTAGAACACTGCGTAACTCCAGAATACTGCGTTACTCCAGAATCCTACGTAACTCAAGAATCCTGCGTAACTCCAGAATACGGCATTACCCCAGAATAATGAGTTACTCCAGAATATTGCGTAACTCCAGAATACGGCATTACTCCAGAATCCTGCGTAACTCCAGAATCCTGCGTTACTCCAGAATCCTGCGTTACTCCAGAATACTGCGTTACTCCAGAATCCTGCGTTACTCCAGAATCCTGCGTTACTCCAGAATACTGCGTTACTCCAGAATACTGCGTTACTCCAGAATCCTGCGTAACTCCAGAATACTGTGTTACTCCAGAATACCGCGTAACTCCAGAATCCTGTGTTACTCCAGAACACTGCGTTACTCCAGAACTCTGCGTTACTCTAGAACACTGCATAACTCCAGAATACTGCGTTACTCCAGAATCCTGCGTTACTCCAGAATCCTGCGTAACTCCAGAATCCTGCGTCACTCCAGAATACTGCGTTACTCCAGAATACTGCATTACCCCAGAATAATGAGTTACTCCGGAATGCTGCGTTACTCCAGAATCCTGCCTTACTCGAGAATACTGTGTTACTCCAGACCACTGCGTTACTCCAGAATACTGCGTTACTCCAGAATCCTGCGTTACTCCAGAATCCTGCGTTACTCCAGAATACTGCGGTACTCCAGAATACTGCGTTACTCCAGAGTACTGCGTTACTCCAGAATACTGCGTAACTCCAGAATACTGTGTTACTCCAGAACACTGCGTTACTCCAGAATCCTGCGTTACTCCAGAATACTGTGTTACTCCAGAACACTGTGTTACTCCAGAACACTGTGTTACTCCTGAACCCTGCGTTACTCTAGAATACTGCGTTACTCCAGAATACTGCATTACCCCCAGAATAATGAGTTACTCCGGAATACTGCGTTACTCCAGAATCCGGCGTTACTCCAGAATACTGCGGTACTCCAGAATACTGCGTAACTCCAGAATACTGCGTTACTCCAGAATACTGTGTTACTCCAGAACACTGCGTTACTCCAGAACACTGCGTTACTCCTGAACCCTGCGTTACTCTAGAACACTGCGTCACTCCCGAATACTGCATTACCTCAGAATACTTTGGACATGTATTTACTTACAGGACACTGATCATCTGTATTAACACGTATTAGTAACGATTTGAATACTTAGAATACTTTGTCTTTGAAGTGCAGAAGTGTAAAAACACGACATTGGATTAAAACATCTTTGTGTCGTTTGTGTTGCACTGATTAAAGAAGAAGAATCACACGTTTTAAAGAAGCGAGAGATGATTCGGAGCCTGAAAGTCTCACGTTGTGTTTCCCCGTTCCTCCTCCACCTGTGTATTTTGTGTATTTTGTGTATTTTGTGTATTTTGTGCTTGTTCCTGCTGAAGCTCGGGTCCTCAGGATTTAATTGGCCCTCAGAGACTCGCCTGAACGTTCAGTGGATTTAAAGAGCTAAACTGTGGATAAATGATCTCGTGAGATAATCTGGATTTAATGAGGAGTTTGTCTAAAGTGGTTTGAGACGCTGCCTTTTTGAAACATGAGTCATAATAATAATAATGAATCCTTTTGTTTTTGGACTACATCCTCAGATGCTCGCTGCAGGAGTTTAAAACACAGTGTGTAACTTTTCCTTCTTATATTGGTGCTGTTCAAACGTGTGTCATGTGCCTCAGAGTGAGTCATGGTCTGAGCCAGGTTCAAAGTGGGACAAAAGTGACTGACGGGGAAATGAAACACTCTGTCTCAGGTTTCATCACGGACGGAAACTCGTTCCTGGTTGGTTCGGCTCGGCTCCGTCAGCTCCGTGTACAGGGCCCCTCGTGTCGGGCCCCCGAAGCTCTGCACTTCCACGGAGACTGTAACCCCACGTACTCCTGGGACTGGGAGGACACTGGCTCCTACAGCCCACGATGGGCCGCGCCGAGCAACTGCACCAGTGACGAGAGCGCCCCCTGTGGGAACAGCACTGGCCCCTGGACGTACCAGAGCCAGGAGCAGCTGAGGGCCGCGCCGTTCTGGGGCCGAAGTGTCTTGTACAAAGGAGGAGGGTTTGTTACAGAGCTTGGACCAAACCTGCAGAACGCCGCCAGGTAAGACTGCTTTAGACTAGTTTAGACTGGTTTAGAATATATTTGCAGTACTCTGCAGCACTTGTACTCTGTATATTTGCAGTACTCTGCAGCACTTGTACTCTGTATATTTGCAGTACTCTGCAGCACTTGTACTCTGTATATTTGCAGTACTCTGCAGCACTTGTACTCTGTATATTTGCAGTACTCTGCAGCACTTGTACTCTGTGTATTTGCAGTACTCTGCAGTACTTGTACTCTGTGTATTTGCAGTACTCTGCAGCACTTGTACTCTGTGTATTTGCAGTACTCTGCAGCACTTGTACTCTGTATATTTGCAGTACTCTGCAGCACTTGTACTCTGTATATTTGCAGTACTCTGCAGCACTTGTACTCTGTATATTTGCAGTACTCTGCAGCACTTGTACTCTGTATATTTGCAGTACTCTGCAGCACTTGTACTCTGTATATTTGCAGTACTCTGCAGCACTTGTACTCTGTATATTTGCAGTACTCTGCAGCACTTGTACTCTGTGTATTTGCAGTACTCTGCAGTACTTGTACTCTGTGTATTTGCAGTACTCTGCAGCACTTGTACTCTGTGTATTTGCAGTACTCTGCAGCACTTGTACTCTGTATATTTGCAGTACTCTGCAGCACTTGTACTCTGTATATTTGCAGTACTCTGCAGCACTTGTACTCTGTATATTTGCAGTACTCTGCAGCACTTGTACTCTGTATATTTGCAGTACTCTGCAGCACTTGTACTCTGTATATTTGCAGTACTCTGCAGCACTTGTACTCTCTGCGCTGGCTGGACTCGCTCACACGGGCCGTGTTTGTTGAGTTCACGGTTTACAACGCCAACGTGAACCTGTTCTGTTTAGTGACGCTGCTGCTGGAGGCGCCGGACGCCACAGGTCAGTATAAACTCATTTTTAGTATTTATTATTATATATTTATTATTGGGCCCGAGCGCCACAAGCTGGCGAGAGGCCTATTAACCTCGTAAGGCCGCGCTCGCCCACTTCCAAACACTCACTAACGCACTCCTTCACTCACGCACGCCCCGTGCATACTAATTAGTAGTAGGAAAATGGAACATTACCGTTGTAAACGGGCAAAGCCCGTGCAAAAGAGCACACTAAACGAGCACTTTACATTTCGCGGTCGTCATCCCAATATAAAGCACTCATTTGCCCTAAGTAGCTCACGAATACGTTCCATCTCCTGCATGTTCGGTTCATATAAACATGTAATGCAAAAATTGAACATTATTACTGTTTAGAGGGCCAAAAACACAAAGTGGGCGGAGCCCACTCAAAATTAACGAAAGTACCCGTCAGTGACCAGGGACCCACACCATGAGGTAGGAAAGCGCGAGCACTTTCCCAAAATGTATAGTTTATGATATTTGAAAAATGGGAAACATTGTTTTCGCATCGGAATATTCTTCTTTCTTTCTTCTCTATTTTTCACCCAGTGAAAATTGACGAAAAGTCACAAAAATTTGCACACCTCTAAAAATCGTGCCTCTCTACATTCTGGCTATTTCCCTTTTCTAAAATAAAAAAAATTGGCGCGTCAGCGCCCCCAAATGTACCAAAAATGCATTGAGAGATGGGAAATGACCCAAAAATGATCTGATCGTAGAATCATGAAATTTGGCGCAGAGGTAGATGGTGACAAGAGAAGTAAAAAATATTATCACGGCAACGCCGTCCACCCAACCAAATGTCGGCCATATTGCTTCAAAAATGGCTAAGCATGACTCAGGAGTTTTTCCAAACGTCGTACTTTTATGAACTCCTCCCGGGGCGTTGGCTCTAAAAAGCTGAAATTGTGTGAAAATGCTACTGAGGAGTGGGACATCTAAAGTTATTAAATGACATTGACCCTGTCACGGTCTCTGAGCGGTGAAGCCACAAACTGTAGCTAGAATTTCAGAAATCTCTCAAATGTAACATTTCTGCCGTTTGCGCAGATAAAGTCCGAATTGCGTCAAATTAGAATCAGTTGTTAAACTCTTTGCCCTAAACCTACTTGAGGTGAAATAAATTAATTTGGCGCCACAGCGCCCCCTACAGATTTTATATGGAGGTTAAATGTTTAGTTTTGCGAAATTATATGAAATTTGACACAAAACTCAATTTTGGCCCCATCAAAAAAGTCAATGACTCATGTCATAGTTGTTATGGCGTTGCCGTAGCGATGACCAAAACCTCCCATATTATTCCAATGGGGAAATCGCCAGAACATGTTTACACTTTAGACTTTCACAAACTCCTCCCCCTCAGGGCGTTAGACATATGAACCTGAAATGTGGTGAGACTCATCTTCAGGGGTAAAAGTTATTCACATTTTTATTCTAAGAGTCACGGTGTCTGTGCAGCAGAGCCGCACATTTTGCCAAGAATTCAAAATAAAATTGCTTTTTGATGTAAAACAAAGGGGAGAAGATGTGACAGCGTCACAGATTCAGCAGTAGGCGTAATAAAAGGACAATTGGGGCGCGTTAGCCACGCCCCCTCCTATTGCGGCGTGGCGGCGGCTTGGCGAGGGCCGATCATTGCCGCTTGCGGCTATATTTACCTTTTATTATTGTGAGGACAGAAGTATAAGGCCTAAACAGCAGAGGTCGGATCTGAGTATCTGCTGTTATTAAGCGTTCACATTCTCATGTTTCTTCAGGAGCGTTCACATTCTCTTGTTTTTCTTCAGGAGCGTTCACATTCTCATGTTTCTTCAGGAGCGTTCACATTCTTGTGTTTCTTCTGGAGCGTTCACATTCTCGTGTTTCTTCGGGAGCGTTCACATTCTCATGTTTTCTTCAGGAGCGTTAACATTCTCATGTTGTCTTCAGGAGCGTTCACATTCTTGTTTCTTCAGGAGCGTTCACATTCTCGTGTTTCTTCAGGAGCGTTCACATTCTCATGTTTTTCTTCAGAAGCGTTCACATTCTTGTGTTTCTTCTGGAGCGTTCACATTCTCGTGTTTCTTCAGGAGCGTTCACATTCTCTTGTTTTTCTTCAGGAGCGTTCACATTCTTGTGTTTCTTCTGGAGCGTTCACATTCTCGTGTTTCTTCAGGAGCGTTCACATTCTTGGGTTTCTTCAGGAGCGTTCACATTCTCGTGATTCTTCAGGAGCGTTCACATTCTCATGTTTTCTTCAGGAGCGTTCACATTCTTGTGTTGTCTTCAGGAGCGTTCACATTCTTGCATTTCTTCAGGAGCGTTCACATTCTCGTGTTTCTTTGGAGCGTTCACATTCTCATGTTTCTTCAGAAGCGTTCACATTCTCGTGTGTCTTCAGGAGCGTTCACATTCTTGTGTTGTCTTCAGGAGCGTTCACATTCTTGTGTATCTTCAAGAGCGTTCACATTCTCATTTTCTTCAGGAGCGTTCACATTCTCATGTTTCTTCAGGAGCGTTCACATTCTCATGTTTTCTTCAGGAGCGTTCACATTCTTGTTTTCTTCAAGAGCGTTCACATTCTTGTTTTGCTTCAGGAGCGTTCACATTCTTGTGTTTATTCAGGGGCGTTCACATTCTTGTATTTCTTCAAGAGCGTTCACATTCTCATGTTTCTTCAGGAGCGTTCACATTCTTGTGTTTCTTCAGGAGCGTTCACATTCTTGTGTTTTTTCAGGAGCGTTCACATTCTTGTGTTTCTTCAGGAGCGTTCACATTCTCGTGTTTCTTCAGGAGCGTTCACATTCTTGTGTTTCTTCAGGAGCGTTCACATTCTCGTGTTTTTTCAGGAGCGTTCACATTCTCGTGTTTCTTCAGGAGCGTTCACATTCTCGTGTTTTCTTCAGGAGCGTTCACATTCTTGTGTTTTCTTCAGGAGCGTTCACATTCTTGTGTTTTCTTCAGGAGCGTTCACATTCTTGTGTTTCTTCAGGAGCGTTCACATTCTTGTGTTTTCTTCAGGAGCGTTCACATTCTTGTGTTTCTTCAGGAGCGTTCACATTCTTGTTTTTCTTCAGGAGCGTTCACATTCTTGTGTTTCTTCAGGGGGGTTCACATTCTTGTGTTTTCTTCAGGAGCGTTCACATTCTTGAGTTTCTTCAGGAGCGTTCACATTCTCTTGTTTCTTCAGGAGCGTTCACATTCTCATGTTTCTTCAGGAGCGTTCACATTCTTGTCTTTCTTCAGGAGCGTTCACATTCTCATGTTTCTTCAGGAGCATTCACGTTCTCATATTTCTTCAGGAGCGTTCACATTCTTGTGTTTCTTCAGGAGCGTTCACATTCTTGTTTTTCATCAGGAGCGTTCACATTCTAGTGTTGTCTTCAGGAGCGTTCACATTCTCGTATTTCTTCAGGAGCGTTCACATTCTCGTCTTTGTTCAGGAGCGTTCACATTCTCGTGTTGTCTTCAGGAGCGTTCACATTCTAGTGTTTCTTCAGGAGCGTTCACATTCTCGTGTTTTTTCAGGAGCGTTCACATTCTCGTTTCTTCAGGAGCGTTCACATTCTCGTGTTTTTTCAGCAGCGTTCACATTCTCGTGTTGTCTTCAGGAGCGTTCACATTTTCGTGTTTCTTCAGGAGCGTTCACATTCTTGTGTTTTCTTCAGGAGCGTTCACATTCTCGTGTTTTTTCAGGAGCGTTCACATTCTCGTGTTTTCTTCAGGAGCGTTCACATTCTTGTGTTTTCTTCAGGAGCGTTCACATTCTCGTGTTTTTTCAGGAGCGTTCACATTCTCGTGTTTTCTTCAGGAGCGTTCACATTCTTGTGTTTCTTCAGGAGCGTTCACATTCTTGTGTTTCTTCAGGAGCGTTCACATTCTTGTTTTTCTTCAGGAGCGTTCACATTCTCGTGTTTCTTCAGGAGCGTTCACATTCTCGTGTTGTCTTCAGGAGCGTTCACATTCTCATGTTTCTTCAGGAGCGTTCACATTCTCGTGTTGTCTTCAGGAGCGTTCACATTTTCTTGTTTCTTCAGGAGCGTTCACATTCTCATGTTTCTTCAGGAGCGTTCACATTCTCATGTTTCTTCAGGAGCATTCACATTCTCGTATTTTCTTCAGGGCCGTTCTCATTCTCGTGTTTTCTTCAGGAGCATTCACATTCTTGTGTTTCTTCAGGAGCGTTCACATTCTCGTATTTTCTTCAGGAGCGTTCACATTCTTGTGTTTCTTCAGGAGCGTTCACATTCTCGTGTTTTCTTCAGGAGCGTTCACATTCTTGTTTTTCTTCAGGAGCGTTAACATTCTCGTGTTTCTTCAGAAGCGTTCACATTCTTGTTTTTCTTCAGGAGCGTTCACATTCTTATATTTCTTCAGGAGCGTTCACATTCTTGTGTTTCTTCAGGAGCGTTCACATTCTCATGTTTCTTCAGGAGCGTTAACATTCTTGTGTTTCTTCAGGAGCGTTCACATTCTCGTATTTTTTTCAGGAGCGTTCACATTCTCATGTTTCTTCAGGAGCGTTCACATTCTTGTGTTTCTTCTGGAGCGTTCACATTCTCGTGTTTCTTCAGGAGCGTTCACATTCTCTTGTTTTTCTTCAGGAGCGTTCACATTCTCATGTTTCTTCAGGAGCGTTCACATTCTTGTGTTTCTTCTGGAGCGTTCACATTCTCGTGTATCTTCAGGAGCGTTCACATTCTTGGGTTTCTTCAGGAGCGTTCACATTCTCGTGATTCTTCAGGAGCGTTCACATTCTCATGTTTTCTTCAGGAGCGTTCACATTCTTGTGTTGTCTTCAGGAGCGTTCACATTCTTGCTTTTCTTCAGGAGCGTTCACATTCTCGTGTTTCTTTGGAGCGTTCACATTCTCATGTTTCTTCAGGAGCGTTCACATTCTCGTGTGTCTTCAGGAGCGTTCACATTCTTGTGTTGTCTTCAGGAGCGTTCACATTCTTGTGTATCTTCAGGAGCGTTCACATTCTCATTTTCTTCAGGAGCGTTCACATTCTCGTGTTTCTTCAGGAGCGTTCACATTCTTGTGTTTCTTCAGGAGCGTTCACATTCTTGTTTTCTTCAAGAGCGTTCACATTCTTGTTTTGCTTCAGGAGCGTTCACATTCTTGTGTTTCTTCAGGGGCGTTCACATTCTTGTATTTCTTCAAGAGCGTTCACATTCTCATGTTTCTTCAGGAGCGTTCACATTCTTGTGTTTCTTCAGGAGCGTTCACATTCTTGTGTTTTTTCAGGAGCGTTCACATTCTTGTGTTTCTTCAGGAGCGTTCACATTCTCGTGTTTCTTCAGGAGCGTTCACATTCTTGTGTTTCTTCAGGAGCGTTCACATTCTCGTGTTTTTTCAGGAGCGTTCACATTCTCGTGTTTCTTCAGGAGCGTTCACATTCTCGTGTTTTCTTCAGGAGCGTTCACATTCTTGTGTTTTCTTCAGGAGCGTTCACATTCTTGTGTTTTCTTCAGGAGCGTTCACATTCTCGTATTTTCTTCAGGAGCGTTCACATTCTTGTGTTTCTTCAGGAGCGTTCACATTCTCGTGTTTTCTTCAGGAGCGTTCACATTCTCATGTTTCTTCAGGAGCATTCACGTTCTCATATTTCTTCAGGAGCGTTCACATTCTCGTGTTTTCTTCAGGAGCGTTCACATTCTTGTTTTTCTTCAGGAGCGTTAACATTCTCGTGTTTCTTCAGAAGCGTTCACATTCTTGTTTTTCTTCAGGAGCGTTCACATTCTTATATTTCTTCAGGAGCGTTCACATTCTTGTGTTTCTTCAGGAGCGTTCACATTCTCATGTTTCTTCAGGAGCGTTAACATTCTTGTGTTTCTTCAGGAGCGTTCACATTCTCGTATTTTTTTCAGGAGCGTTCACATTCTCATGTTTCTTCAGGAGCGTTCACATTCTTGTGTTTCTTCTGGAGCGTTCACATTCTCGTGTTTCTTCAGGAGCGTTCACATTCTCTTGTTTTTCTTCAGGAGCGTTCACATTCTCATGTTTCTTCAGGAGCGTTCACATTCTTGTGTTTCTTCTGGAGCGTTCACATTCTCGTGTTTCTTCAGGAGCGTTCACATTCTTGGGTTTCTTCAGGAGCGTTCACATTCTCGTGATTCTTCAGGAGCGTTCACATTCTCATGTTTTCTTCAGGAGCGTTCACATTCTTGTGTTGTCTTCAGGAGCGTTCACATTCTTGCATTTCTTCAGGAGCGTTCACATTCTCGTGTTTCTTTGGAGCGTTCACATTCTCATGTTTCTTCAGGAGCGTTCACATTCTCGTGTGTCTTCAGGAGAGTTCACATTCTTGTGTTGTCTTCAGGAGCGTTCACATTCTTGTGTATCTTCAGGAGCGTTCACATTCTCATTTTCTTCAGGAGCGTTCACATTCTCGTGTTTCTTCAGGAGCGTTCACATTCTTGTGTTTCTTCAGGAGCGTTCACATTCTTGTTTTCTTCAAGAGCGTTCACATTCTTGTTTTGCTTCAGGGGCGTTCACATTCTTGTTTTCTTCAAGAGCGTTCACATTCTCATGTTTCTTCAGGAGCGTTCACATTCTTGTGTTTCTTCAGGAGCGTTCACATTCTTGTGTTTTTTCAGGAGCGTTCACATTCTTGTGTTTCTTCAGGAGCGTTCACATTCTCGTGTTTCTTCAGGAGCGTTCACATTCTTGTGTTTCTTCAGGAGCGTTCACAATCTCGTGTTTTTTCAGGAGCGTTCACATTCTCGTGTTTCTTCAGGAGCGTTCACATTCTTGTTTTCTTCAGGAGCGTTCACATTCTTGTGTTTTCTTCAGGAGCGTTCACATTCTTGTGTTTTCTTCAGGAGCGTTCACATTCTTTTGTTTCTTCAGGAGCGTTCACATTCTTGTGCTTTCTTCAGGAGCGTTCACATTCTTGTGTTTCTTCAGGAGCGTTCACATTCTTGTTTTTCTTCAGGAGCGTTCACATTCTTGTGTTTCTTCAGGAGCGTTCACATTCTTGTGTTTTCTTCAGGAGCGTTCACATTCTTGAGTTTCTTCAGGAGCGTTCACATTCTCTTGTTTCTTCAGGAGCGTTCACATTCTCATGTTTCTTCAGGAGCGTTCACATTCTTGTCTTTCTTCAGGAGCGTTCACATTCTCATGTTTCTTCAGGAGCATTCACGTTCTCATATTTCTTCAGGAGCGTTCACATTCTTGTGTTTCTTCAGGAGCGTTCACATTCTTGTTTTTCATCAGGAGCGTTCACATTCTCGTGATGTCTTCAGGAGCGTTCACATTCTTGTGTTTTCTTCAGGAGCGTTCACATTCTCGTGTTTTCTTCAGGAGCGTTCACATTCTCGTGATGTCTTCAGGAGCGTTCACATTCTCATGTTTTCTTCAGGAGCGTTCACATTCTTGTGTTTCTTCAGGAGCGTTCACATTCTAGTGTTTCTTCAGGAGCGTTCACATTCTCGTGTTTCTTCAGGAGCGTTCACATTCTCGTGTTTTTTCAGGAGCGTTCACATTCTCGTTTCTTCAGGAGCGTTCACATTCTCGTGTTTCTTCAGGAGCGTTCACATTCTCGTGTTTTTTCAGGAGCGTTCACATTTTCGTTTCTTCAGGAGCGTTCACATTCTCGTGTTTTTTCAGCAGCGTTCACATTCTCGTGTTGTCTTCAGGAGCGTTCACATTTTTGTCTTTCTTCAGGAGCGTTCACATTCTCATGTTTCTTCAGGAGCGTTCACATTCTCGTGTTTTTTCAGGAGCGTTCACATTCTCGTGTTTTCTTCAGGAGCGTTCACATTCTCTTGTTTCTTCAGGAGCGTTCACATTCTTGTGTTTCTTCAGGAGCGTTCACATTCTCATGTTTCTTCAGGAGCATTCACATTCTCATATTTCTTCAGGAGCGTTCACATTCTTGTGTTTCTTCAGGAGCGTTCACATTCTTGTGTTTCTTCAGGAGCGTTCACATTCTCGTGTTTTCTTGAGGAACGTTCACATTCTTGTGTTTCTTCAGGAGCGTTCACATTCTCTTGTTTCTTCAGGAGCGTTCACATTCTCATGTTTCTTCAGGAGCGTTCACATTCTCGTGTTTCTTCAGGAGCATTCACGTTCTCATATTTCTTCAGGAGCGTTCACATTCTCGTGTTTCTTCGGGAGCGTTCACATTCTCATGTTTTCTTCAGGAGCGTTCACATTCTCATGTTGTCTTCAGGAGCGTTCACATTCTTGTTTCTTCAGGAGCGTTCACATTCTTGGGTTTCTTCAGGAGCGTTCACATTCTCTTGTTTTTCTTCAGGAGCGTTCACATTCTCATGTTTCTTCAGGAGCGTTCACATTCTTGTGTTTCTTCTGGAGCGTTCACATTCTCGTGTTTCTTCAGGAGCGTTCACATTCTCTTGTTTTTCTTCAGGAGCGTTCACATTCTCATGTTTCTTCAGGAGCGTTCACATTCTTGTGTTTCTTCTGGAGCGTTCACATTCTCGTGTTTCTTCAGGAGCGTTCACATTCTTGGGTTTCTTCAGGAGCGTTCACATTCTCATGTTTCTTCAGGAGCGTTCACATTCTTGTGTTTCTTCTGGAGCGTTCACATTCTCGTGTTTCTTCAGGAGCGTTCACATTCTCTTGTTTTTCTTCAGGAGCGTTCACATTCTCATGTTTCTTCAGGAGCGTTCACATTCTTGTGTTTCTTCTGGAGCGTTCACATTCTAGTGTTTCTTTGGAGCGTTCACATTCTCGTGTGTCTTCAGGAGCGTTCACATTCTTGTGTTGTCTTCAGGAGCGTTCACATTCTTGTGTATCTTCAGGAGCGTTCACATTCTCATTTTCTTCAGGAGCGTTCACATTCTCATGTTTCTTCAGGAGCGTTCACATTCTTGTGTTTCTTCAGGAGCGTTCACATTCTTGTTTTCTTCAAGAGCGTTCACATTCTTGTTTTGCTTCAGGAGCGTTCACATTCTTGTGTTTCTTCAGGGGCGTTCACATTCTTGTATTTCTTCAAGAGCGTTCACATTCTCATGTTTCTTCAGGAGCGTTCACATTCTTGTGTTTCTTCAGGAGCGTTCACATTCTTGTGTTTTTTCAGGAGCGTTCACATTCTTGTGTTTCTTCAGGAGCGTTCACATTCTCGTGTTTCTTCAGGAGCGTTCACATTCTTGTGTTTCTTCAGGAGCGTTCACATTCTCGTGTTTTTTCAGGAGCGTTCACATTCTCGTGTTTCTTCAGGAGCGTTCACATTCTCGTGTTTTCTTCAGGAGCGTTCACATTCTTGTGTTTTCTTCAGGAGCGTTCACATTCTTGTGTTTTTTCAGGAGCGTTCACATTCTTGTGTTTCTTCAGGAGCGTTCACATTCTTGTGTTTTCTTCAGGAGCGTTCACATTCTAGTGTTGTCTTCAGGAGCGTTCACATTCTCGTATTTCTTCAGGAGCGTTCACATTCTCGTCTTTGTTCAGGAGCGTTCACATTCTCGTGTTGTCTTCAGGAGCGTTCACATTCTAGTGTTTCTTCAGGAGCGTTCACATTCTCGTGTTTTTTCAGGAGCGTTCACATTCTCGTGTTTTTTCAGCAGCGTTCACATTCTCGTGTTGTCTTCAGGAGCGTTCACATTTTCGTGTTTCTTCAGGAGCGTTCACATTCTTGTGTTTTCTTCAGGAGCGTTCACATTCTCGTGTTTTTTCAGGAGCGTTCACATTCTCGTGTTTTCTTCAGGAGCGTTCACATTCTTGTGTTTTCTTCAGGAGCGTTCACATTCTCGTGTTTTTTCAGGAGCGTTCACATTCTCGTGTTTTCTTCAGGAGCGTTCACATTCTTGTGTTTCTTCAGGAGCGTTCACATTCTTGTGTTTCTTCAGGAGCGTTCACATTCTTGTTTTTCTTCAGGAGCGTTCACATTCTCGTGTTTATTCAGGAGCGTTCACATTCTCGTGTTGTCTTCAGGAGCGTTCACATTCTCATGTTTCTTCAGGAGCGTTCACATTCTCATGTTTCTTCAGGAGCATTCACATTCTCGTATTTTCTTCAGGAGCGTTCACATTTTCGTGTTTCTTCAGGAGCGTTCACATTCTTGTGTTTTCTTCAGGAGCGTTCACATTCTCGTGTTTTTTCAGGAGCGTTCACATTCTCGTGTTTTCTTCAGGAGCGTTCACATTCTTGTGTTTTCTTCAGGAGCGTTCACATTCTCGTGTTTTTTCAGGAGCGTTCACATTCTCGTGTTTTCTTCAGGAGCGTTCACATTCTTGTGTTTCTTCAGGAGCGTTCACATTCTTGTGTTTCTTCAGGAGCGTTCACATTCTTGTTTTTCTTCAGGAGCGTTCACATTCTCGTGTTTATTCAGGAGCGTTCACATTCTCGTGTTGTCTTCAGGAGCGTTCACATTCTCATGTTTCTTCAGGAGCGTTCACATTCTCATGTTTCTTCAGGAGCATTCACATTCTCGTATTTTCTTCAGGGCCGTTCTCATTCTCGTGTTTTCTTCAGGAGCATTCACATTCTTGTGTTTCTTCAGGAGCGTTCACATTCTCGTATTTTCTTGAGGAGCGTTCACATTCTTGTGTTTCTTCAGGAGCGTTCACATTCTCGTGTTTTCTTCAGGAGCGTTCACATTCTTGTTTTTCTTCAGGAGCGTTAACATTCTCTTGTTTCTTCAGAAGCGTTCACATTCTTGTTTTTCTTCAGGAGCGTTCACATTCTTATATTTCTTCAGGAGCGTTCACATTCTTGTGTTTCTTCAGGAGCGTTCACATTCTCATGTTTCTTCAGGAGCGTAACATTCTTGTGTTTCTTCAGGAGCGTTCACATTCTCGTATTTTTTTCAGGAGCGTTCACATTCTCATGTTTCTTCAGGAGCGTTCACATTCTTGTGTTTCTTCTGGAGCGTTCACATTCTCGTGTTTCTTCAGGAGCGTTCACATTCTCTTGTTTTTCTTCAGGAGCGTTCACATTCTCATGTTTCTTCAGGAGCGTTCACATTCTTGTGTTTCTTCTGGAGCGTTCACATTCTCGTGTTTCTTCAGGAGCGTTCACATTCTCGTGATTCTTCAGGAGCGTTCACATTCTCATGTTTTCTTCAGGAGCGTTCACATTCTTGTGTTGTCTTCAGGAGCGTTCACATTCTTGCATTTCTTCAGGAGCGTTCACATTCTCGTGTTTCTTTGGAGCGTTCACATTCTCATGTTTCTTCAGGAGCGTTCACATTCTTGTGTTGTCTTCAGGAGCGTTCACATTCTTGTGTATCTTCAGGAGCGTTCACATTCTCATTTTCTTCAGGAGCGTTCACATTCTCGTGTTTCTTCAGGAGCGTTCACATTCTCATGTTTTCTTCAGGAGCGTTCACATTCTTGTGTTTCTTCAGGAGCGTTCACATTCTTGTTTTCTTCAAGAGCGTTCACATTCTTGTTTTGCTTCAGGAGCGTTCACATTCTTGTGTTTCTTCAGGGGCGTTCACATTCTTGTATTTCTTCAAGAGCGTTCACATTCTCATGTTTCTTCAGGAGCGTTCACATTCTTGTGTTTCTTCAGGAGCGTTCACATTCTTGTGTTTCTTCAGGAGCGTTCACATTCTTGTGTTTTTTCAGGAGCGTTCACATTCTTGTGTTTCTTCAGGAGCGTTCACATTCTCGTGTTTCTTCAGGAGCGTTCACATTCTTGTGTTTCTTCAGGAGCGTTCACATTCTCGTGTTTTTTCAGGAGCGTTCACATTCTCGTGTTTCTTCAGGAGCGTTCACATTCTCGTGTTTTCTTCAGGAGCGTTCACATTCTTGTGTTTTCTTCAGGAGCGTTCACATTCTTGTGTTTTCTTCAGGAGCGTTCACATTCTTGTGTTTTCTTCAGGAGCGTTCACATTCTTGTGTTTCTTCAGGAGCGTTCACATTCTTGTTTTTCTTCAGGAGCGTTCACATTCTTGTGTTTCTTCAGGGGGGTTCACATTCTTGTGTTTTCTTCAGGAGCGTTCACATTCTTGAGTTTCTTCAGGAGCGTTCACATTCTCTTGTTTCTTCAGGAGCGTTCACATTCTCATGTTTCTTCAGGAGCGTTCACATTCTTGTCTTTCTTCAGGAGCGTTCACATTCTCATGTTTCTTCAGGAGCATTCACGTTCTCATATTTCTTCAGGAGCGTTCACATTCTTGTGTTTCTTCAGGAGCGTTCACATTCTTGTTTTTCATCAGGAGCGTTCACATTCTAGTGTTGTCTTCAGGAGCGTTCACATTCTCGTGATGTCTTCAGGAGCGTTCACATTCTCGTATTTCTTCAGGAGCGTTCACATTCTCGTCTTTGTTCAGGAGCGTTCACATTCTCGTGTTGTCTTCAGGAGCGTTCACATTCTAGTGTTTCTTCAGGAGCGTTCACATTCTCGTGTTTCTTCAGGAGCGTTCACATTCTCGTATTTTTTCAGGAGCGTTCACATTCTCGTTTCTTCAGAAGCGTTCACATTCTCGTGTTTTTTCAGCAGCGTTCACATTCTCGTGTTGTCTTCAGGAGCGTTCACATTTTTGTCTTTCTTCAGGAGCGTTCACATTCTTGTGTTTCTTCAGGAGCGTTCACATTCTTGTGTTTCTTCAGGAGCGTTCACATTCTCGTATTTCTTCAGGAGCGTTCACATTCTCGTCTTTCTTCAGGAGCGTTCACATTCTCGTCTTTCTTCAGGAGCGTTCACATTCTCGTGTTGTCTTCAGGAGCGTTCACATTCTTGTGTTTCTTCAGGAGCGTTCACATTCTCTTGTTTCTTCAGGAGCGTTCACATTCTTGTTTTTCTTCAGGAGCGTTCACATTCTCGTGATTCTTCAGGAGAGTTCACATTCTTGTGTTTTCTTCAGGAGCGTTCACATTCTCGTGTTTCTTCAGGAGCGTTCACATTCTCGTGTTGTCTTCAGGAGCGTTCACATTCTCATGTTTCTTCAGGAGCGTTCACATTCTCGTGTTGTCTTCAGGAGCGTTCACATTCTCTTGTTTCTTCAGGAGCATTCACATTCTTGTGTTTCTTCAGGAGCGTTCACATTCTCGTATTTCCTTCAGGAGCGTTCTCATTCTTGTTTTTCTTCAGGAGCGTTCACATTCTCATGTTTTCTTCAGGAGCGTTCACATTCTTGTTTTTCTTCAGGAGCGTTAACATTCTCGTGTTTCTTCAGAAGCGTTCACATTCTTGTTTTTCTTCAGGAGCGTTCACATTCTCATGTTTTCTTCAGGAGCGTTCACATTCTTGTGTTTCTTCAGGAGCGTTCACATTCTCATGTTTCTTCAGGAGCATTCACGTTCTCATATTTCTTCAGGAGCATTCACGTTCTCATATTTCTTCAGAAGCGTTCACATTCTTGTTTTTCATCAGGAGCGTTCACATTCTCGTGTTGTCTTCAGGAGCGTTCACATTCTTGTTTTTCATCAGGAGCGTTCACATTCTCGTGTTGTCTTCAGGAGCGTTCACATTGTCGTGATGTCTTCAGGAGCGTTCACATTCTCGTGTTTTCTTCAGGAGCGTTCACATTCTTGTATTTCTTCAGGGGCGTTCACATTCTGGTGTTTCTTCAGGAGCGTTCACATTCTCGTGTTTCTTCAGGAGCGTTAACATTCTTGTGTTTCTTCAGGAGCGTTCACATTCTCGTATTTTTTTTTGGGGCGTTCACATTCTCATGTTTTCTTCAGGAGCGTTCACATCCTCGTATTTCTTCAGGAGTGTTCACATTCTCGTCTTTCTTCAGGAGCGTTCACATTCTCGTCTTTCTTCAGGAGCGTTCACATTCTCGTGTTTTTTCAGGAGCGTTCACATTCTCGTGTTTTCTTCAGGAGCGTTCACATTCTTGTGTTTTCTTCAGGAGCGTTCACATTCTCGTGTTTTTTCAGGAGCGTTCACATTCTCGTGTTTTCTTCAGGAGTGTTCACATTCTTGTGTTTCTTCAGGAGCGTTCACATTCTTGTGTTTCTTCAGGAGCGTTCACATTCTTGTTTTTCTTCAGGAGCGTTCACATTCTCGTGTTTATTCAGGAGCGTTCACATTCTCGTGTTGTCTTCAGGAGCGTTCACATTCTCATGTTTCTTCAGGAGCGTTCACATTCTCATGTTTCTTCAGGAGCATTCACATTCTCGTATTTTCTTCAGGGCCGTTCTCATTCTCGTGTTTTCTTCAGGAGCATTCACATTCTTGTGTTTCTTCAGGAGCGTTCACATTCTCGTATTTTCTTGAGGAGCGTTCACATTCTTGTGTTTCTTCAGGAGCGTTCACATTCTCGTGTTTTCTTCAGGAGCGTTCACATTCTTGTTTTTCTTCAGGAGCGTTAACATTCTCTTGTTTCTTCAGAAGCGTTCACATTCTTGTTTTTCTTCAGGAGCGTTCACATTCTTATATTTCTTCAGGAGCGTTCACATTCTTGTGTTTCTTCAGGAGCGTTCACATTCTCTTGTTTTTCTTCAGGAGCGTTCACATTCTCATGTTTCTTCAGGAGCGTTCACATTCTTGTGTTTCTTCTGGAGCGTTCACATTCTCGTGTTTCTTCAGGAGCGTTCACATTCTCGTGATTCTTCAGGAGCGTTCACATTCTCATGTTTTCTTCAGGAGCGTTCACATTCTTGTGTTGTCTTCAGGAGCGTTCACATTCTTGCATTTCTTCAGGAGCGTTCACATTCTCGTGTTTCTTTGGAGCGTTCACATTCTCATGTTTCTTCAGGAGCGTTCACATTCTTGTGTTGTCTTCAGGAGCGTTCACATTCTTGTGTATCTTCAGGAGCGTTCACATTCTCATTTTCTTCAGGAGCGTTCACATTCTCGTGTTTCTTCAGGAGCGTTCACATTCTCATGTTTTCTTCAGGAGCGTTCACATTCTTGTGTTTCTTCAGGAGCGTTCACATTCTTGTTTTCTTCAAGAGCGTTCACATTCTTGTTTTGCTTCAGGAGCGTTCACATTCTTGTGTTTCTTCAGGGGCGTTCACATTCTTGTATTTCTTCAAGAGCGTTCACATTCTCATGTTTCTTCAGGAGCGTTCACATTCTTGTGTTTCTTCAGGAGCGTTCACATTCTTGTGTTTTTTCAGGAGCGTTCACATTCTTGTGTTTCTTCAGGAGCGTTCACATTCTCGTGTTTCTTCAGGAGCGTTCACATTCTTGTGTTTCTTCAGGAGCGTTCACATTCTCGTGTTTTTTCAGGAGCGTTCACATTCTCGTGTTTCTTCAGGAGCGTTCACATTCTCGTGTTTTCTTCAGGAGCGTTCACATTCTTGTGTTTTCTTCAGGAGCGTTCACATTCTTGTGTTTTCTTCAGGAGCGTTCACATTCTTGTGTTTTCTTCAGGAGCGTTCACATTCTTGTTTTTCTTCAGGAGCGTTCACATTCTTGTGTTTCTTCAGGGGGGTTCACATTCTTGTGTTTCTTCAGGGGGGTTCACATTCTTGTGTTTTCTTCAGGAGCGTTCACATTCTTGAGTTTCTTCAGGAGCGTTCACATTCTCTTGTTTCTTCAGGAGCGTTCACATTCTCATGTTTCTTCAGGAGCGTTCACATTCTTGTCTTTCTTCAGGAGCGTTCACATTCTCATGTTTCTTCAGGAGCATTCACGTTCTCATATTTCTTCAGGAGCGTTCACATTCTTGTGTTTCTTCAGGAGCGTTCACATTCTTGTTTTTCATCAGGAGCGTTCACATTCTAGTGTTGTCTTCAGGAGCGTTCACATTCTCGTGATGTCTTCAGGAGCGTTCACATTCTCGTATTTCTTCAGGAGCGTTCACATTCTCGTCTTTGTTCAGGAGCATTCACATTCTCGTGTTGTCTTCAGGAGCGTTCACATTCTAGTGTTTCTTCAGGAGCGTTCACATTCTCGTGTTTCTTCAGGAGCGTTCACATTCTCGTGTTTTTTCAGGAGCGTTCACATTCTCGTTTCTTCAGGAGCGTTCACATTCTCGTGTTTTTTCAGCAGCGTTCACATTCTCGTGTTGTCTTCAGGAGCGTTCACATTTTTGTCTTTCTTCAGGAGCGTTCACATTCTTGTGTTTCTTCAGGAGCGTTCACATTCTTGTGTTTCTTCAGGAGCGTTCACATTCTCGTATTTCTTCAGGAGCGTTCACATTCTCGTCTTTCTTCAGGAGCGTTCACATTCTCGTCTTTCTTCAGGAGCGTTCACATTCTCGTGTTGTCTTCAGGAGCGTTCACATTCTTGTGTTTCTTCAGGAGCGTTCACATTCTCTTGTTTCTTCAGGAGCGTTCACATTCTTGTTTTTCTTCAGGAGCGTTCACATTCTCGTGATTCTTCAGGAGCGTTCACATTCTTGTGTTTCTTCAGGGGGGTTCACATTCTTGTGTTTTCTTCAGGAGCGTTCACATTCTTGAGTTTATTCAGGAGCGTTCACATTCTTGTGTTTCTTCTGGAGCGTTCACATTCTCGTGTTTCTTCAGGAGCGTTCACATTCTCGTGATTCTTCAGGAGCGTTCACATTCTCATGTTTTCTTCAGGAGCGTTCACATTCTTGTGTTGTCTTCAGGAGCGTTCACATTCTTGCATTTCTTCAGGAGCGTTCACATTCTCGTGTTTCTTTGGAGCGTTCACATTCTCATGTTTCTTCAGGAGCGTTCACATTCTTGTGTTGTCTTCAGGAGCGTTCACATTCTTGTGTATCTTCAGGAGCGTTCACATTCTCATTTTCTTCAGGAGCGTTCACATTCTCGTGTTTCTTCAGGAGCGTTCACATTCTCATGTTTTCTTCAGGAGCGTTCACATTCTTGTGTTTCTTCAGGAGCGTTCACATTCTTGTTTTCTTCAAGAGCGTTCACATTCTTGTTTTGCTTCAGGAGCGTTCACATTCTTGTGTTTCTTCAGGGGCGTTCACATTCTTGTATTTCTTCAAGAGCGTTCACATTCTCATGTTTCTTCAGGAGCGTTCACATTCTTGTGTTTCTTCAGGAGCGTTCACATTCTTGTGTTTTTTCAGGAGCGTTCACATTCTTGTGTTTCTTCAGGAGCGTTCACATTCTCGTGTTTCTTCAGGAGCGTTCACATTCTTGTGTTTCTTCAGGAGCGTTCACATTCTCGTGTTTTTTCAGGAGCGTTCACATTCTCGTGTTTCTTCAGGAGCGTTCACATTCTCGTGTTTTCTTCAGGAGCGTTCACATTCTTGTGTTTTCTTCAGGAGCGTTCACATTCTTGTGTTTTCTTCAGGAGCGTTCACATTCTTGTGTTTTCTTCAGGAGCGTTCACATTCTTGTGTTTCTTCAGGAGCGTTCACATTCTTGTTTTTCTTCAGGAGCGTTCACATTCTTGTGTTTCTTCAGGGGGGTTCACATTCTTGTGTTTTCTTCAGGAGCGTTCACATTCTTGAGTTTCTTCAGGAGCGTTCACATTCTCTTGTTTCTTCAGGAGCGTTCACATTCTCATGTTTCTTCAGGAGCGTTCACATTCTTGTCTTTCTTCAGGAGCGTTCACATTCTCATGTTTCTTCAGGAGCATTCACGTTCTCATATTTCTTCAGGAGCGTTCACATTCTTGTGTTTCTTCAGGAGCGTTCACATTCTTGTTTTTCATCAGGAGCGTTCACATTCTAGTGTTGTCTTCAGGAGCGTTCACATTCTCGTGATGTCTTCAGGAGCGTTCACATTCTCGTATTTCTTCAGGAGCGTTCACATTCTCGTCTTTGTTCAGGAGCGTTCACATTCTCGTGTTGTCTTCAGGAGCGTTCACATTCTAGTGTTTCTTCAGGAGCGTTCACATTCTCGTGTTTTCTTCAGGAGCGTTCACATTCTCTTGTTTCTTCAGGAGCGTTCACATTCTTGTGTTTCTTCAGGAGCGTTCACATTCTCATGTTTCTTCAGGAGCATTCACATTCTCATATTTCTTCAGGAGCGTTCACATTCTTGTGTTTCTTCAGGAGCGTTCACATTCTTGTGTTTCTTCAGGAGCGTTCACATTCTCGTGTTTTCTTGAGGAACGTTCACATTCTTGTGTTTCTTCAGGAGCGTTCACATTCTCTTGTTTCTTCAGGAGCGTTCACATTCTCATGTTTCTTCAGGAGCGTTCACATTCTCGTGTTTCTTCAGGAGCATTCACGTTCTCATATTTCTTCAGGAGCGTTCACATTCTCGTGTTTCTTCGGGAGCGTTCACATTCTCATGTTTTCTTCAGGAGCGTTCACATTCTCATGTTGTCTTCAGGAGCGTTCACATTCTTGTTTCTTCAGGAGCGTTCACATTCTTGGGTTTCTTCAGGAGCGTTCACATTCTCTTGTTTTTCTTCAGGAGCGTTCACATTCTCATGTTTCTTCAGGAGCGTTCACATTCTTGTGTTTCTTCTGGAGCGTTCACATTCTCGTGTTTCTTCAGGAGCGTTCACATTCTCTTGTTTTTCTTCAGGAGCGTTCACATTCTCATGTTTCTTCAGGAGCGTTCACATTCTTGTGTTTCTTCTGGAGCGTTCACATTCTCGTGTTTCTTCAGGAGCGTTCACATTCTTGGGTTTCTTCAGGAGCGTTCACATTCTCATGTTTCTTCAGGAGCGTTCACATTCTTGTGTTTCTTCTGGAGCGTTCACATTCTCGTGTTTCTTCAGGAGCGTTCACATTCTCTTGTTTTTCTTCAGGAGCGTTCACATTCTCATGTTTCTTCAGGAGCGTTCACATTCTTGTGTTTCTTCTGGAGCGTTCACATTCTAGTGTTTCTTTGGAGCGTTCACATTCTCGTGTGTCTTCAGGAGCGTTCACATTCTTGTGTTGTCTTCAGGAGCGTTCACATTCTTGTGTATCTTCAGGAGCGTTCACATTCTCATTTTCTTCAGGAGCGTTCACATTCTCATGTTTCTTCAGGAGCGTTCACATTCTTGTGTTTCTTCAGGAGCGTTCACATTCTTGTTTTCTTCAAGAGCGTTCACATTCTTGTTTTGCTTCAGGAGCGTTCACATTCTTGTGTTTCTTCAGGGGCGTTCACATTCTTGTATTTCTTCAAGAGCGTTCACATTCTCATGTTTCTTCAGGAGCGTTCACATTCTTGTGTTTCTTCAGGAGCGTTCACATTCTTGTGTTTTTTCAGGAGCGTTCACATTCTTGTGTTTCTTCAGGAGCGTTCACATTCTCGTGTTTCTTCAGGAGCGTTCACATTCTTGTGTTTCTTCAGGAGCGTTCACATTCTCGTGTTTTTTCAGGAGCGTTCACATTCTCGTGTTTCTTCAGGAGCGTTCACATTCTCGTGTTTTCTTCAGGAGCGTTCACATTCTTGTGTTTTCTTCAGGAGCGTTCACATTCTTGTGTTTTTTCAGGAGCGTTCACATTCTTGTGTTTCTTCAGGAGCGTTCACATTCTTGTGTTTTCTTCAGGAGCATTCACATTCTAGTGTTGTCTTCAGGAGCGTTCACATTCTCGTATTTCTTCAGGAGCGTTCACATTCTCGTCTTTGTTCAGGAGCGTTCACATTCTCGTGTTGTCTTCAGGAGCGTTCACATTCTAGTGTTTCTTCAGGAGCGTTCACATTCTCGTGTTTTTTCAGGAGCGTTCACATTCTCGTGTTTTTTCAGCAGCGTTCACATTCTCGTGTTGTCTTCAGGAGCGTTCACATTTTCGTGTTTCTTCAGGAGCGTTCACATTCTTGTGTTTTCTTCAGGAGCGTTCACATTCTCGTATTTTTTCAGGAGCGTTCACATTCTCGTGTTTTCTTCAGGAGCGTTCACATTCTTGTGTTTTCTTCAGGAGCGTTCACATTCTCGTGTTTTTTCAGGAGCGTTCACATTCTCGTGTTTTCTTCAGGAGCGTTCACATTCTTGTGTTTCTTCAGGAGCGTTCACATTCTTGTGTTTCTTCAGGAGCGTTCACATTCTTGTTTTTCTTCAGGAGCGTTCACATTCTCGTGTTTATTCAGGAGCGTTCACATTCTCGTGTTGTCTTCAGGAGCGTTCACATTCTCATGTTTCTTCAGGAGCGTTCACATTCTCATGTTTCTTCAGGAGCATTCACATTCTCGTATTTTCTTCAGGAGCGTTCACATTTTCGTGTTTCTTCAGGAGCGTTCACATTCTTGTGTTTTCTTCAGGAGCGTTCACATTCTCGTGTTTTTTCAGGAGCGTTCACATTCTCGTGTTTTCTTCAGGAGCGTTCACATTCTTGTGTTTTCTTCAGGAGCGTTCACATTCTCGTGTTTTTTCAGGAGCGTTCACATTCTCGTGTTTTCTTCAGGAGCGTTCACATTCTCGTGTTTATTCAGGAGCGTTCACATTCTCGTGTTGTCTTCAGGAGCGTTCACATTCTCATGTTTCTTCAGGAGCGTTCACATTCTCATGTTTCTTCAGGAGCATTCACATTCTCGTATTTTCTTCAGGGCCGTTCTCATTCTCGTGTTTTCTTCAGGAGCATTCACATTCTTGTGTTTCTTCAGGAGCGTTCACATTCTCGTATTTTCTTGAGGAGCGTTCACATTCTTGTGTTTCTTCAGGAGCGTTCACATTCTCGTGTTTTCTTCAGGAGCGTTCACATTCTTGTTTTTCTTCAGGAGCGTTAACATTCTCTTGTTTCTTCAGAAGCGTTCACATTCTTGTTTTTCTTCAGGAGCGTTCACATTCTTATATTTCTTCAGGAGCGTTCACATTCTTGTGTTTCTTCAGGAGCGTTCACATTCTCATGTTTCTTCAGGAGCGTAACATTCTTGTGTTTCTTCAGGAGCGTTCACATTCTCGTATTTTTTTCAGGAGCGTTCACATTCTCATGTTTCTTCAGGAGCGTTCACATTCTTGTGTTTCTTCTGGAGCGTTCACATTCTCGTGTTTCTTCAGGAGCGTTCACATTCTCTTGTTTTTCTTCAGGAGCGTTCACATTCTCATGTTTCTTCAGGAGCGTTCACATTCTTGTGTTTCTTCTGGAGCGTTCACATTCTCGTGTTTCTTCAGGAGCGTTCACATTCTCGTGATTCTTCAGGAGCGTTCACATTCTCATGTTTTCTTCAGGAGCGTTCACATTCTTGTGTTGTCTTCAGGAGCGTTCACATTCTTGCATTTCTTCAGGAGCGTTCACATTCTCGTGTTTCTTTGGAGCGTTCACATTCTCATGTTTCTTCAGGAGCGTTCACATTCTTGTGTTGTCTTCAGGAGCGTTCACATTCTTGTGTATCTTCAGGAGCGTTCACATTCTCATTTTCTTCAGGAGCGTTCACATTCTCGTGTTTCTTCAGGAGCGTTCACATTCTCATGTTTTCTTCAGGAGCGTTCACATTCTTGTGTTTCTTCAGGAGCGTTCACATTCTTGTTTTCTTCAAGAGCGTTCACATTCTTGTTTTGCTTCAGGAGCGTTCACATTCTTGTGTTTCTTCAGGGGCGTTCACATTCTTGTATTTCTTCAAGAGCGTTCACATTCTCATGTTTCTTCAGGAGCGTTCACATTCTTGTGTTTCTTCAGGAGCGTTCACATTCTTGTGTTTCTTCAGGAGCGTTCACATTCTTGTGTTTTTTCAGGAGCGTTCACATTCTTGTGTTTCTTCAGGAGCGTTCACATTCTCGTGTTTCTTCAGGAGCGTTCACATTCTTGTGTTTCTTCAGGAGCGTTCACATTCTCGTGTTTTTTCAGGAGCGTTCACATTCTCGTGTTTCTTCAGGAGCGTTCACATTCTCGTGTTTTCTTCAGGAGCGTTCACATTCTTGTGTTTTCTTCAGGAGCGTTCACATTCTTGTGTTTTCTTCAGGAGCGTTCACATTCTTGTGTTTTCTTCAGGAGCGTTCACATTCTTGTGTTTCTTCAGGAGCGTTCACATTCTTGTTTTTCTTCAGGAGCGTTCACATTCTTGTGTTTCTTCAGGGGGGTTCACATTCTTGTGTTTTCTTCAGGAGCGTTCACATTCTTGAGTTTCTTCAGGAGCGTTCACATTCTCTTGTTTCTTCAGGAGCGTTCACATTCTCATGTTTCTTCAGGAGCGTTCACATTCTTGTCTTTCTTCAGGAGCGTTCACATTCTCATGTTTCTTCAGGAGCATTCACGTTCTCATATTTCTTCAGGAGCGTTCACATTCTTGTGTTTCTTCAGGAGCGTTCACATTCTTGTTTTTCATCAGGAGCGTTCACATTCTAGTGTTGTCTTCAGGAGCGTTCACATTCTCGTGATGTCTTCAGGAGCGTTCACATTCTCGTATTTCTTCAGGAGCGTTCACATTCTCGTCTTTGTTCAGGAGCGTTCACATTCTCGTGTTGTCTTCAGGAGCGTTCACATTCTAGTGTTTCTTCAGGAGCGTTCACATTCTCGTGTTTCTTCAGGAGCGTTCACATTCTCGTATTTTTTCAGGAGCGTTCACATTCTCGTTTCTTCAGGAGCGTTCACATTCTCGTGTTTTTTCAGCAGCGTTCACATTCTCGTGTTGTCTTCAGGAGCGTTCACATTTTTGTCTTTCTTCAGGAGCGTTCACATTCTTGTGTTTCTTCAGGAGCGTTCACATTCTTGTGTTTCTTCAGGAGCGTTCACATTCTCGTATTTCTTCAGGAGCGTTCACATTCTCGTCTTTCTTCAGGAGCGTTCACATTCTCGTCTTTCTTCAGGAGCGTTCACATTCTCGTGTTGTCTTCAGGAGCGTTCACATTCTTGTGTTTCTTCAGGAGCGTTCACATTCTCTTGTTTCTTCAGGAGCGTTCACATTCTTGTTTTTCTTCAGGAGCGTTCACATTCTCGTGATTCTTCAGGAGAGTTCACATTCTTGTGTTTTCTTCAGGAGCGTTCACATTCTCGTGTTTCTTCAGGAGCGTTCACATTCTCGTGTTGTCTTCAGGAGCGTTCACATTCTCATGTTTCTTCAGGAGCGTTCACATTCTCGTGTTGTCTTCAGGAGCGTTCACATTCTCTTGTTTCTTCAGGAGCATTCACATTCTTGTGTTTCTTCAGGAGCGTTCACATTCTCGTATTTCCTTCAGGAGCGTTCTCATTCTTGTTTTTCTTCAGGAGCGTTCACATTCTCATGTTTTCTTCAGGAGCGTTCACATTCTTGTTTTTCTTCAGGAGCGTTAACATTCTCGTGTTTCTTCAGAAGCGTTCACATTCTTGTTTTTCTTCAGGAGCGTTCACATTCTCATGTTTTCTTCAGGAGCGTTCACATTCTTGTGTTTCTTCAGGAGCGTTCACATTCTCATGTTTCTTCAGGAGCATTCACGTTCTCATATTTCTTCAGGAGCATTCACGTTCTCATATTTCTTCAGAAGCGTTCACATTCTTGTTTTTCATCAGGAGCGTTCACATTCTCGTGTTGTCTTCAGGAGCGTTCACATTCTTGTTTTTCATCAGGAGCGTTCACATTCTCGTGTTGTCTTCAGGAGCGTTCACATTGTCGTGATGTCTTCAGGAGCGTTCACATTCTCGTGTTTTCTTCAGGAGCGTTCACATTCTTGTATTTCTTCAGGGGCGTTCACATTCTGGTGTTTCTTCAGGAGCGTTCACATTCTCGTGTTTCTTCAGGAGCGTTAACATTCTTGTGTTTCTTCAGGAGCGTTCACATTCTCGTATTTTTTTTTGGGGCGTTCACATTCTCATGTTTTCTTCAGGAGCGTTCACATCCTCGTATTTCTTCAGGAGTGTTCACATTCTCGTCTTTCTTCAGGAGCGTTCACATTCTCGTCTTTCTTCAGGAGCGTTCACATTCTCGTGTTTTTTCAGGAGCGTTCACATTCTCGTGTTTTCTTCAGGAGCGTTCACATTCTTGTGTTTTCTTCAGGAGCGTTCACATTCTCGTGTTTTTTCAGGAGCGTTCACATTCTCGTGTTTTCTTCAGGAGTGTTCACATTCTTGTGTTTCTTCAGGAGCGTTCACATTCTTGTGTTTCTTCAGGAGCGTTCACATTCTTGTTTTTCTTCAGGAGCGTTCACATTCTCGTGTTTATTCAGGAGCGTTCACATTCTCGTGTTGTCTTCAGGAGCGTTCACATTCTCATGTTTCTTCAGGAGCGTTCACATTCTCATGTTTCTTCAGGAGCATTCACATTCTCGTATTTTCTTCAGGGCCGTTCTCATTCTCGTGTTTTCTTCAGGAGCATTCACATTCTTGTGTTTCTTCAGGAGCGTTCACATTCTCGTATTTTCTTGAGGAGCGTTCACATTCTTGTGTTTCTTCAGGAGCGTTCACATTCTCGTGTTTTCTTCAGGAGCGTTCACATTCTTGTTTTTCTTCAGGAGCGTTAACATTCTCTTGTTTCTTCAGAAGCGTTCACATTCTTGTTTTTCTTCAGGAGCGTTCACATTCTTATATTTCTTCAGGAGCGTTCACATTCTTGTGTTTCTTCAGGAGCGTTCACATTCTCTTGTTTTTCTTCAGGAGCGTTCACATTCTCATGTTTCTTCAGGAGCGTTCACATTCTTGTGTTTCTTCTGGAGCGTTCACATTCTCGTGTTTCTTCAGGAGCGTTCACATTCTCGTGATTCTTCAGGAGCGTTCACATTCTCATGTTTTCTTCAGGAGCGTTCACATTCTTGTGTTGTCTTCAGGAGCGTTCACATTCTTGCATTTCTTCAGGAGCGTTCACATTCTCGTGTTTCTTTGGAGCGTTCACATTCTCATGTTTCTTCAGGAGCGTTCACATTCTTGTGTTGTCTTCAGGAGCGTTCACATTCTTGTGTATCTTCAGGAGCGTTCACATTCTCATTTTCTTCAGGAGCGTTCACATTCTCGTGTTTCTTCAGGAGCGTTCACATTCTCATGTTTTCTTCAGGAGCGTTCACATTCTTGTGTTTCTTCAGGAGCGTTCACATTCTTGTTTTCTTCAAGAGCGTTCACATTCTTGTTTTGCTTCAGGAGCGTTCACATTCTTGTGTTTCTTCAGGGGCGTTCACATTCTTGTATTTCTTCAAGAGCGTTCACATTCTCATGTTTCTTCAGGAGCGTTCACATTCTTGTGTTTCTTCAGGAGCGTTCACATTCTTGTGTTTTTTCAGGAGCGTTCACATTCTTGTGTTTCTTCAGGAGCGTTCACATTCTCGTGTTTCTTCAGGAGCGTTCACATTCTTGTGTTTCTTCAGGAGCGTTCACATTCTCGTGTTTTTTCAGGAGCGTTCACATTCTCGTGTTTCTTCAGGAGCGTTCACATTCTCGTGTTTTCTTCAGGAGCGTTCACATTCTTGTGTTTTCTTCAGGAGCGTTCACATTCTTGTGTTTTCTTCAGGAGCGTTCACATTCTTGTGTTTTCTTCAGGAGCGTTCACATTCTTGTGTTTCTTCAGGAGCGTTCACATTCTTGTTTTTCTTCAGGAGCGTTCACATTCTTGTGTTTCTTCAGGGGGGTTCACATTCTTGTGTTTTCTTCAGGAGCGTTCACATTCTTGAGTTTCTTCAGGAGCGTTCACATTCTCTTGTTTCTTCAGGAGCGTTCACATTCTCATGTTTCTTCAGGAGCGTTCACATTCTTGTCTTTCTTCAGGAGCGTTCACATTCTCATGTTTCTTCAGGAGCATTCACGTTCTCATATTTCTTCAGGAGCGTTCACATTCTTGTGTTTCTTCAGGAGCGTTCACATTCTTGTTTTTCATCAGGAGCGTTCACATTCTAGTGTTGTCTTCAGGAGCGTTCACATTCTCGTGATGTCTTCAGGAGCGTTCACATTCTCGTATTTCTTCAGGAGCGTTCACATTCTCGTCTTTGTTCAGGAGCATTCACATTCTCGTGTTGTCTTCAGGAGCGTTCACATTCTAGTGTTTCTTCAGGAGCGTTCACATTCTCGTGTTTCTTCAGGAGCGTTCACATTCTCGTGTTTTTTCAGGAGCGTTCACATTCTCGTTTCTTCAGGAGCGTTCACATTCTCGTGTTTTTTCAGCAGCGTTCACATTCTCGTGTTGTCTTCAGGAGCGTTCACATTTTTGTCTTTCTTCAGGAGCGTTCACATTCTTGTGTTTCTTCAGGAGCGTTCACATTCTTGTGTTTCTTCAGGAGCGTTCACATTCTCGTATTTCTTCAGGAGCGTTCACATTCTCGTCTTTCTTCAGGAGCGTTCACATTCTCGTCTTTCTTCAGGAGCGTTCACATTCTCGTGTTGTCTTCAGGAGCGTTCACATTCTTGTGTTTCTTCAGGAGCGTTCACATTCTCTTGTTTCTTCAGGAGCGTTCACATTCTTGTTTTTCTTCAGGAGCGTTCACATTCTCGTGATTCTTCAGGAGCGTTCACATTCTTGTGTTTCTTCAGGGGGGTTCACATTCTTGTGTTTTCTTCAGGAGCGTTCACATTCTTGAGTTTATTCAGGAGCGTTCACATTCTTGTGTTTCTTCTGGAGCGTTCACATTCTCGTGTTTCTTCAGGAGCGTTCACATTCTCGTGATTCTTCAGGAGCGTTCACATTCTCATGTTTTCTTCAGGAGCGTTCACATTCTTGTGTTGTCTTCAGGAGCGTTCACATTCTTGCATTTCTTCAGGAGCGTTCACATTCTCGTGTTTCTTTGGAGCGTTCACATTCTCATGTTTCTTCAGGAGCGTTCACATTCTTGTGTTGTCTTCAGGAGCGTTCACATTCTTGTGTATCTTCAGGAGCGTTCACATTCTCATTTTCTTCAGGAGCGTTCACATTCTCGTGTTTCTTCAGGAGCGTTCACATTCTCATGTTTTCTTCAGGAGCGTTCACATTCTTGTGTTTCTTCAGGAGCGTTCACATTCTTGTTTTCTTCAAGAGCGTTCACATTCTTGTTTTGCTTCAGGAGCGTTCACATTCTTGTGTTTCTTCAGGGGCGTTCACATTCTTGTATTTCTTCAAGAGCGTTCACATTCTCATGTTTCTTCAGGAGCGTTCACATTCTTGTGTTTCTTCAGGAGCGTTCACATTCTTGTGTTTTTTCAGGAGCGTTCACATTCTTGTGTTTCTTCAGGAGCGTTCACATTCTCGTGTTTCTTCAGGAGCGTTCACATTCTTGTGTTTCTTCAGGAGCGTTCACATTCTCGTGTTTTTTCAGGAGCGTTCACATTCTCGTGTTTCTTCAGGAGCGTTCACATTCTCGTGTTTTCTTCAGGAGCGTTCACATTCTTGTGTTTTCTTCAGGAGCGTTCACATTCTTGTGTTTTCTTCAGGAGCGTTCACATTCTTGTGTTTTCTTCAGGAGCGTTCACATTCTTGTGTTTCTTCAGGAGCGTTCACATTCTTGTTTTTCTTCAGGAGCGTTCACATTCTTGTGTTTCTTCAGGGGGGTTCACATTCTTGTGTTTTCTTCAGGAGCGTTCACATTCTTGAGTTTCTTCAGGAGCGTTCACATTCTCTTGTTTCTTCAGGAGCGTTCACATTCTCATGTTTCTTCAGGAGCGTTCACATTCTTGTCTTTCTTCAGGAGCGTTCACATTCTCATGTTTCTTCAGGAGCATTCACGTTCTCATATTTCTTCAGGAGCGTTCACATTCTTGTGTTTCTTCAGGAGCGTTCACATTCTTGTTTTTCATCAGGAGCGTTCACATTCTAGTGTTGTCTTCAGGAGCGTTCACATTCTCGTGATGTCTTCAGGAGCGTTCACATTCTCGTATTTCTTCAGGAGCGTTCACATTCTCGTCTTTGTTCAGGAGCGTTCACATTCTCGTGTTGTCTTCAGGAGCGTTCACATTCTAGTGTTTCTTCAGGAGCGTTCACATTCTCGTGTTTCTTCAGGAGCGTTCACATTCTCGTGTTTTTTCAGGAGCGTTCACATTCTCGTTTCTTCAGGAGCGTTCACATTCTCGTGTTTTTTCAGCAGCGTTCACATTCTCGTGTTGTCTTCAGGAGCGTTCACATTTTTGTCTTTCTTCAGGAGCGTTCACATTCTTGTGTTTCTTCAGGAGCGTTCACATTCTTGTGTTTCTTCAGGAGCGTTCACATTCTCGTATTTCTTCAGGAGCGTTCACATTCTCGTCTTTCTTCAGGAGCGTTCACATTCTCGTCTTTCTTCAGGAGCGTTCACATTCTCGTGTTGTCTTCAGGAGCGTTCACATTCTTGTGTTTCTTCAGGAGCGTTCACATTCTCTTGTTTCTTCAGGAGCGTTCACATTCTTGTTTTTCTTCAGGAGCGTTCACATTCTCGTGATTCTTCAGGAGAGTTCACATTCTTGTGTTTTCTTCAGGAGCGTTCACATTCTCGTGTTTCTTCAGGAGCGTTCACATTCTCGTGTTGTCTTCAGGAGCGTTCACATTCTCATGTTTCTTCAGGAGCGTTCACATTCTCGTGTTGTCTTCAGGAGCGTTCACATTCTCTTGTTTCTTCAGGAGCATTCACATTCTTGTGTTTCTTCAGGAGCGTTCACATTCTCGTATTTCCTTCAGGAGCGTTCTCATTCTTGTTTTTCTTCAGGAGCGTTCACATTCTCATGTTTTCTTCAGGAGCGTTCACATTCTTGTTTTTCTTCAGGAGCGTTAACATTCTCGTGTTTCTTCAGAAGCGTTCACATTCTTGTTTTTCTTCAGGAGCGTTCACATTCTCATGTTTTCTTCAGGAGCGTTCACATTCTTGTGTTTCTTCAGGAGCGTTCACATTCTCATGTTTCTTCAGGAGCATTCACGTTCTCATATTTCTTCAGGAGCATTCACGTTCTCATATTTCTTCAGAAGCGTTCACATTCTTGTTTTTCATCAGGAGCGTTCACATTCTCGTGTTGTCTTCAGGAGCGTTCACATTCTTGTTTTTCATCAGGAGCGTTCACATTCTCGTGTTGTCTTCAGGAGCGTTCACATTGTCGTGATGTCTTCAGGAGCGTTCACATTCTCGTGTTTTCTTCAGGAGCGTTCACATTCTTGTATTTCTTCAGGGGCGTTCACATTCTGGTGTTTCTTCAGGAGCGTTCACATTCTTGTGTTTCTTCAGGAGCGTTAACATTCTTGTGTTTCTTCAGGAGCGTTCACATTCTCGTATTTTTTTTTGGGGCGTTCACATTCTCATGTTTTCTTCAGGAGCGTTCACATTCTCGTATTTCTTCAGGAGTGTTCACATTCTCGTCTTTCTTCAGGAGCGTTCACATTCTCGTCTTTCTTCAGGAGCGTTCACATTCTCTTGTTTCTTCCGGAGCGTTCACATTCTCATGTTTCTTCAGGAGCGTTCACATTCTCGTTTTTTCTTGAGGAACGTTCACGATCTTGTGTTTCTTCAGGAGCGTTCACATTCTTTTGTTTCTTCAGGAGCGTTCACATTCTTGTTTTTCTTCAGGAGCGTTCACATTCTCGTGTTTCTTCAGGGGCGTTCACATTCTCATGTTTTCTTTAGGAGCGTTCACATTCTCATGTTTTCTTCAGGAGCGTTCACATTCTTGTGTTTCTTCAGGAGCGTTCACATTCTCGTGTTTTCTTCAGGAGTGTTCACATTCTCGTGTTTTCTTCAGGAGTGTTCACATTCTTGTTTTTCTTCAGGAGCGTTCACATTCTTGTGTTTCTTCAGGAGCGTTCACATTCTTGTTTTTCTTCAGGAGCGTTCACATTCTCGTGATTCTTCAGGAGAGTTCACATTCTTGTGTTTTCTTCAGGAGCGTTCACATTCTCATGTTTCTTCAGGAGCGTTCACATTCTCGTGTTGTCTTCAGGAGCGTTCACATTCTCATGTTTCTTCAGGAGCGTTCACATTCTCGTGTTGTCTTCAGGAGCATTCACATTCTTGTGTTTCTTCAGGAGCGTTCACATTCTCGTATTTTCTTCAGGAGCGTTCACATTCTTGTTTTTCTTCAGGAGCATTCACATTGTTGTGTTTCTTCAGGAGCATTCACATTCTTGTGTTTCTTCAGGAGCGTTCACATTCTCGTATTTTCTTCAGGAGCGTTCTCATTCTTGTTTTTCTTCAGGAGCGTTAACATTCTCGTGTTTCTTCAGAAGCGTTCACATTCTTGTTTTTCTTCAGGAGCGTTCACATTCTCATGTTTTCTTCAGGAGCGTTCACATTCTTGTGTTTCTTCAGGAGCGTTCACATTCTCATGTTTCTTCAGGAGCATTCACGTTCTCATATTTCTTCAGGAGCGTTCACATTCTTGTGTTTCTTCAGGAGCGTTCACATTCTTGTTTTTCATCAGGAGCGTTCACATTCTCGTGTTGTCTTCAGGAGCGTTCACATTCTTGTTTTTCATCAGGAGCGTTCACATTCTCGTGTTGTCTTCAGGAGCGTTCACATTGTCGTGATGTCTTCAGGAGCGTTCACATTCTCGTGTTTTCTTCAGGAGCGTTCACATTCTTGTATTTCTTCAGGGGCGTTCACATTCTGGTGTTTCTTCAGGAGCGTTCACATTCTCGTGTTTCTTCAGGAGCGTTAACATTCTTGTGTTTCTTCAGGAGCGTTCACATTCTCGTATTTTTTTCAGGAGCGTTCACATTCTCATGTTTTCTTCAGGAGCGTTCACATTCTCGTATTTCTTCAGGAGTGTTCACATTCTCGTCTTTCTTCAGGAGCGTTCACATTCTCGTCTTTCTTCAGGAGCGTTCACATTCTCTTGTTTCTTCCGGAGCGTTCACATTCTCATGTTTCTTCAGGAGCGTTCACATTCTTGTGTTTCTTCAGGAGCGTTCACATTCTTGTGTTTCTTCAGGAGCGTTCACATTCTTGTTTTCTTCAGGAGCGTTCACATTCTCGTGTTTTCTTCAGGAGTGTTCACATTCTCGTGTTTTCTTCAGGAGCGTTCACATTCTCGTGTTTCTTCAGGGGCGTTCACATTCTTGTTTTCTTCAGGAGCGTTCACATTCTTGTTTTTCTTCAGGAGCGTTCACATTCTCGTGATTCTTCAGGAGAGTTCACATTCTTGTGTTTTCTTCAGGAGCGTTCACATTCTCGTGTTTCTTCAGGAGCGTTCACATTCTTGTGTTTCTTCAGGAGCGTTCACATTCTTGTTTTTCTTCAGGAGCGTTCACATTCTTGTGTTTCTTCAGGGGGGTTCACATTCTCGTGTTTTCTTGAGGAACGTTCACATTCTTGTGTTTCTTCAGGAGCGTTCACATTCTTGTGTTTCCTCAGGAGCGTTCACATTCTCGTTTTTCTTCAGGAGCGTTCACATTCTCGTGTTTCTTCAGGAGCGTTCACATTCTCATGTTTCTTCAGGAGCATTCACATTCTCGACTTTCTTCAGGAGCGTTCACATTCTCTTGTTTCTTGAGGAGCATTCACATTCTCATGTTTCTTCAGGAGCGTTCACATTCTTGTCTTTCTTCAGGAGCGTTCACATTCTTGTGTTTCTTCAGGAGCGTTCACATTCTCGTGTTTTTTCAGGAGCGTTCACATTCTCGTGTTGTCTTCAGGAGCGTTCACATTTTCGTCTTTCTTCAGGAGCGTTCACATTCTCATGTTTCTTCATGAGCGTTCACATTCTCATGTTTCTTCAGGAGCGTTCACATTCTCTTGTTTCTTCAGGAGCGTTCACATTCTTGTGTTTCTTCAGGAGCGTTCACATTCTCATGTTTCTTCAGGAGCGTTCACATTCTTGTGTTTCTTCAGGAGCGTTCACATTCTTGTGTTTCTTCAGGAGCGTTCACATTCTCGTGTTTTCTTGAGGAACGTTCACATTCTTGTGTTTCTTCAGGAGCGTTCACATTCTCTTGTTTCTTCAGGAGCGTTCACATTCTTGTGTTTCTTCAGGAGCGTTCACATTCTCATGTTTCTTCAGGAGCGTTCACATTCTTGTGTTTCTTCAGGAGCGTTCACATTCTTGTGTTTCTTCAGGAGCGTTCACATTCTCATGTTTCTTCAGGAGCGTTAACATTCTCTTGTTTCTTCAGGAGCGTTCACATTCTCGTGTTTCTTCAGGAGCATTCACGTTCTCATATTTCTTCAGGAGCGTTCACATTCTTGTGTTTCTTCAGGAGCGTTCACATTCTTGTTTTTCATCAGGAGCGTTCACATTCTCGTGATGTCTTCAGGAGCGTTCACATTCTCGTATTTCTTCAGGAGCGTTCACATTCTCGTCTTTCTTCAGGAGCGTTCACATTCTCGTGTTGTCTTCAGGAGCGTTCACATTCTCGTGTTTTCTTCAGGAACGTTCACGATCTTGTGTTTCTTCAGGAGCGTTCACATTCTTTTGTTTCTTCAGGAGCGTTCACATTCTTGTTTTTCTTCAGGAGCGTTCACATTCTCGTGATTCTTCAGGAGAGTTCACATTCTTGTGTTTTCTTCAGGAGCATTCACATTCTCGTGTTTCTTCAGGAGCGTTCACATTCTCGTGTTGTCTTCAGGAGCGTTCACATTCTCATGTTTCTTCAGGAGCGTTCACATTCTCGTGTTGTCTTCAGGAGCGTTCACATTCTCGTCTTTCTTCAGGAGCGTTCACATTCTCTTGTTTCTTCCGGAGCGTTCACATTCTCATGTTTCTTCAGGAGCGTTCACATTCTTGTGTTTCTTCTGGAAAGTTCACATTCTTGTGTTTCTTCAGGAGCGTTCACATTCTTGTGTTTCTTCTGGAAAGTTCACATTCTTGTGTTTCTTCAGGAGCGTTCACATTCTTGTCTTTCTTCAGGGGCGTTCACATTCTCGTGATTCTTCAGGAGCGTTCACACTCTTGTGTTGTCTTCAGGAGCGTTCACATTCTCTTGTTGTCTTTAGGAGCGTTCACATTCTCGTGTTTCTTCAGGAGCGTTCACATTCTTGTGTTTCTTCTGGAAAGTTCACATTCTTGTTTTTCTTCAGGAGCGTTCACATTCTCATGTTTCTTCAGGAGCGTTCACATTCTCGTGTTTCTTCAGGAGCGTTCACATTCTTGTGTTTCTTCTGGAGCGTTCACATTCTCGTGTTTCTTCAGGAGCGTTCACATTCTTGGGTTTCTTCAGGAGCGTCCACATTCTCGTATTTTTTTCAGGAGCGTTCACATTCTCGTATTTCTTCAGGAGCGTTCACATTCTCGTATTTCTTCAGGAGCGTTCACATTCTCGTCTTTCTTCAGGAGCGTTCACATTCTCTTTCTTCCGGAGCGTTCACATTCTCATGTTTCTTCAGGAGCATTCACGTTTTCATATTTCTTCAGGAGCGTTCACATTCTCGTGTTTTCTTGAGGAACGTTCACATTCTTGTTTTTCTTCAGGGGCGTTCACATTCTTGTTTTTCTTCAGGAGCGTTCACATTCTTGTGTTTCTTCAGGGGCGTTCACATTCTTGTATTTCTTCAAGAGCGTTCACATTCTCATGTTTCTTCAGGGGCGTTCACATTCTCGTATTTTCTTCAGGTGCGTTCACATTCTCATTTTTCTTCAGGAGCATTCACATTCTCTTGTTTCTTCAGGAGCGTTCACATTCTCATGTTTCTTAAGGAGCATTCACATTCTTGTTTTTCTTCAGGAGCGTTCACATTCTAGTGTTTCTTCAGGAGCGTTCACATTCTTGTGTTTCTTCAGGAGCGTTCACATTCTCGTGTTTTCTTCAGGAGCGTTCACATTCTCGTGTTTTTTCAGGAGCGTTCACATTCTCGTGTTTCTTCAGGAGCGTTCACATTTTCGTCTTTCTTCAGGAGCGTTCACATTCTCATGTTTCTTCATGAGCGTTCACATTCTCATGTTTCTTCAGGAGCGTTCACATTCTTGTGTTTCTTCAGGAGCGTTCACATTCTCGTGTTTCTTCAGGAGCGTTCACATTCTTGTTTTTCTTCAGGAGCGTTCACATTCTTGTGTTTCTTCAGGGGCGTTCACATTCTTGTATTTCTTCAAGAGCGTTCACATTCTCATGTTTCTTCAGGGGCGTTCACATTCTCGTATTTTCTTCAGGTGCGTTCACATTCTCATTTTTCTTCAGGAGCATTCACATTCTCTTTCTTCAGGAGCGTTCACATTCTCATGTTTCTTAAGGAGCATTCACATTCTTGTTTTTCTTCAGGAGCGTTCACATTCTTGTGTTCTTCAGGAGCGTTCACATTCTCGTGTTTCTTCAGGAGCGTTCACATTCTCGTGTTTTGTCAGGAGCGTTCACATTCTTGTGTTTCTTCAGGAGCGTTCACATTCTCGTGTTTCTTCAGAAGCGTTCACATTCTCGTGTTTTGTCAGGAGCGTTCACATTCTCGTGTTGTCTTCAGGAGCGTTCACATTTTCGTCTTTCTTCAGGAGCGTTCACATTCTCATGTTTCTTCATGAGCGTTCACATTCTCGAGTTTCTTCAGGAGCGTTCACATTCTCTTGTTTCTTGAGGAGCGTTCACATTCTCGTGTTTTCTTCAGGAGCGTTCACATTCTTGTTTTTCTTCAGGAGCGTTCACATTCTCGTGTTTCTTCAGGAGCGTTCACATTCTTGTTTTTCTTCAGGAGCGTTCACATTCTCGTGTTTCTTCAGAAGCGTTCAAATTCTTGTTTTTCTTCAGGAGCGTTCACATTCTTGTTTCTTCAGGAGCGTTCATTTTCTCGTATTTTCTTCAGGAGCGTTCACATTCTCGTATTTCTTCAGGAGCGTTCACATTCTTGTGTTTCTTAAGGGCCGTTCACATTCTCGTGTTACTTCAGGAGCGTTCACATTCTTGTTTTTCTTCAGGAGCGTTCACATTCTTGTTTTTCTTCAGGAGCGTTCACATTCTTGTGTTTCTTCAGCAGCGTTCACATTCTTGTTTTCTTCTGGAGCATTCACATTCTCGTATTTTCTTCAGGAGCGTTCACATTCTCATGTTTCTTCAGAAGCGTTCACATTCTTGTGTTTCTTCTGGAAAGTTCACATTCTTGTGTTTCTTCAGGAGCGTTCACATTCTTTTGTTTCTTCAGGAGCGTTCACATTCTTGTTTTTCTTCAGGAGCGTTCACATTCTCCTGATTCTTCAGGAGCGTTCACATTCTTGTGTTTCTTCTGGAAAGTTCACATTCTTGTTTTTCTTCAGGAGCGTTCACATTCTCATGTTTCTTCAGGAGCGTTCACATTCTTGTGTTTCTTCTGGAAAGTTCACATTCTTGTTTTTCTTCAGGAGCGTTCACATTCTCGTTTCTTCAGGAGCGTTCACATTCTCATGTTTCTTCAGGAGCGTTCACATTCTCATGATTCTTCAGGAGCGTCCACATTCTCGTATTTTTTTCAGGAGCGTTCACATTCTCGTATTTCTTCAGGAGCGTTCACATTCTCGTGTTTCCTCAGGAGCGTTCACATTCTTGTTTTTCTTCAGGAGCGTTCACATTCTCGTGTTTCTTCAGAAGCGTTCAAATTCTTGTTTTTCTTCAGGAGCGTTCACAGTCTCATGTTTTCTTCAGGAGCGTTCACATTCTTGTTTCTTCAGGAGCGTTCATTTTCTCGTATTTTCTTCAGGAGCGTTCACATTCTCGTATTTCTTCAGGAGCGTTCACATTCTTGTGTTTCTTAAGGGCCGTTCACATTCTCGTGTTACTTCAGGAGCGTTCACATTCTTGTTTTTCTTCAGGAGCGTTCACATTCTTGTTTTTCTTCAGGAGCGTTCACATTCTTGTGTTTCTTCAGCAGCGTTCACATTCTTGTTTTCTTCTGGAGCATTCACATTCTCGTATTTTCTTCAGGAGCGTTCACATTCTCATGTTTGTTCAGAAGCGTTCACATTCTTGTGTTTCTTCTGGAAAGTTCACATTCTTGTGTTTCTTCAGGAGCGTTCACATTCTTTTGTTTCTTCAGGAGCGTTCACATTCTTGTTTTTCTTCAGGAGCGTTCACATTCTTGTGTTTCTTCAGGGGCGTTCACATTCTCCTGATTCTTCAGGAGCGTTCACATTCTCTTGTTGTCTTTAGGAGCGTTCACATTCTCATGTTTGTTCAGGAGCGTTCACATTCTTGTGTTTCTTCTGGAAAGTTCACATTCTTGTTTTTCTTCAGGAGCGTTCACATTCTCATGTTTCTTCAGGAGCGTTCACATTCTCGTGTTTCTTCAGGAGCGTTCACATTCTCGTTTCTTCAGGAGCGTTCACATTCTCATGTTTCTTCAGGAGCGTTCACATTCTCATGTTTCTTCAGGAGCGTCCACATTCTCGTATTTTTTTCAGGAGCGTTCACATTCTCGTATTTCTTCAGGAGCGTTCACATTCTCGTATTTCTTCAGGAGCGTTCACATTCTCGTATTTCTTCAGGAGCGTTCACATTCTCGTATTTCTTCAGGAGCGTTCACATTCTCATGTTTCTTCAGGAGCATTCACGTTTTCATATTTCTTCAGGAGCGTTCACATTCTCATGTTTCTTCAGGGGCGTTCACATTCTTGTATTTCTTCAAGAGCGTTCACATTCTCATGTTTCTTCAGGGGCGTTCACATTCTCGTATTTTCTTCAGGTGCGTTCACATTCTCATTTTTCTTCAGGAGCATTCACATTCTCTTGTTTCTTCAGGAGCGTTCACATTCTCATGTTTCTTAAGGAGCATTCACATTCTTGTTTTTCTTCAGGAGCGTTCACATTCTAGTGTTTCTTCAGGAGCGTTCACATTCTCGTGTTTCTTCAGGAGCGTTCACATTCTCGTGTTTTTTCAGGAGCGTTCACATTCTCGTGTTTCTTCAGGAGCGTTCACATTCTCGTGTTTTTTCAGGAGCGTTCACATTCTCGTGTTTCTTCAGGAGCGTTCACATTCTCGTGTTTCTTCAGGAGCGTTCACATTCTCTTGTTTCTTGAGGAGTATTCACATTCTCATGTTTCTTCAGGAGCGTTCACATTCTTGTCTTTCTTCAGGAACATTCACATTCTTGTGTTTCTTCAGGAGCGTTCACATTCTTGTTTTTCTTCAGGAGCGTTCACATTCTTGTTTTTCTTCAGGAGCGTTCACATTCTTGTGTTTCTTCAGCAGCGTTCACATTCTTGTTTTCTTCTGGAGCATTCACATTCTCATGTTTCTTCAGAAGCGTTCACATTCTCTTGTTTCTTCAGAAGCGTTCACATTCTTGTGTTTTCTTCAGGAGCGTTCACATTCTCGTGTTTTCTTCAGGAGCGTTCACATTCTTGTTTTTCTTCAGGAGCGTTCACATTCTCGTGTTTCTTCAGGAGCGTTCACATTCTTGTGTTTCTTCAAGAGCGTTCACATTCTTATGTTTTCTTCAGGACCGTTCACATTCTTGTTTTTCTTCAGGAGCGTTCACATTCTCATGTTTTCTTCAGAGGCGTTCACATTCTCGTTTTTCTTCAGGAGCGTTCACATTCTCAGGTTTCTTCAGGAGCGTTCACATTCTTGTTTTTCTTCAGGGGCGTTCACATTCTCATTTTTCTTCAGGAGCGTTCACATTCTCGTGTTTCTTCAGGAGCGTTCACATTCTTGTATTTCTTCAGGAGCGTTCACATTCTCATGTTTTTTCAGGAGCGTTCACATTCTCTTGTTGTCTTCAGGAGCGTTCACATTCTTGTTTTTCTTCAGGAGCGTTCACATTCTCGTGTTTCTTCAGGAGCGTTCACATTCTTGTGTTTCTTCAAGAGCGTTCACATTCTTATGTTTTCTTCAGGACCGTTCACATTCTTGTTTTTCTTCAGGAGTGTTCACATTCTCATGTTTTCTTCAGAGGCGTTCACATTCTCGTTTTTCTTCAGGAGCGTTCACATTCTCAGGTTTCTTCAGGAGCGTTCACATTCTTGTTTTTCTTCAGGGGCGTTCACATTCTCATTTTTCTTCAGGAGCGTTCACATTCTCGTGTTTCTTCAGGAGCGTTCACATTCTTGTATTTCTTCAGGAGCGTTCACATTCTCATGTTTTTTCAGGAGCGTTCACATTCTCTTGTTGTCTTCAGGAGCGTTCACATTCTCATGTTTCTTCAGGAGCGTTCACATTCTCGTGTTTTCTTCAGGAGCGTTCACATTCTTGTTTTTCTTCAGGGGCGTTCACATTCTCGTGTTTCTTCAGAAGCGTTCACATTCTTGTTTTTCTTCAGGAGCGTTCACATTCTTGTGTTTCTTCTGGAAAGTTCACATTCTTGTTTTTCTTCAGGAGCGTTCACATTCTCGTTTCTTCAGGAGCGTTCACATTCTCATGTTTCTTCAGGAGCGTTCACATTCTCATGATTCTTCAGGAGCGTCCACATTCTCGTATTTTTTTCAGGAGCGTTCACATTCTCGTATTTCTTCAGGAGCGTTCACATTCTCGTGTTTCCTCAGGAGCGTTCACATTCTTGTTTTTCTTCAGGAGCGTTCACATTCTCGTGTTTCTTCAGAAGCGTTCAAATTCTTGTTTTTCTTCAGGAGCGTTCACAGTCTCATGTTTTCTTCAGGAGCGTTCACATTCTTGTTTCTTCAGGAGCGTTCATTTTCTCGTATTTTCTTCAGGAGCGTTCACATTCTCGTATTTCTTCAGGAGCGTTCACATTCTTGTGTTTCTTAAGGGCCGTTCACATTCTCGTGTTACTTCAGGAGCGTTCACATTCTTGTTTTTCTTCAGGAGCGTTCACATTCTTGTTTTTCTTCAGGAGCGTTCACATTCTTGTGTTTCTTCAGCAGCGTTCACATTCTTGTTTTCTTCTGGAGCATTCACATTCTCGTATTTTCTTCAGGAGCGTTCACATTCTCATGTTTGTTCAGAAGCGTTCACATTCTTGTGTTTCTTCTGGAAAGTTCACATTCTTGTGTTTCTTCAGGAGCGTTCACATTCTTTTGTTTCTTCAGGAGCGTTCACATTCTTGTTTTTCTTCAGGAGCGTTCACATTCTTGTGTTTCTTCAGGGGCGTTCACATTCTCCTGATTCTTCAGGAGCGTTCACATTCTCTTGTTGTCTTTAGGAGCGTTCACATTCTCATGTTTGTTCAGGAGCGTTCACATTCTTGTGTTTCTTCTGGAAAGTTCACATTCTTGTTTTTCTTCAGGAGCGTTCACATTCTCATGTTTCTTCAGGAGCGTTCACATTCTCGTGTTTCTTCAGGAGCGTTCACATTCTCGTTTCTTCAGGAGCGTTCACATTCTCATGTTTCTTCAGGAGCGTTCACATTCTCATGTTTCTTCAGGAGTGTCCACATTCTCGTATTTTTTTCAGGAGCGTTCACATTCTCGTATTTCTTCAGGAGCGTTCACATTCTCGTATTTCTTCAGGAGCGTTCACATTCTCGTATTTCTTCAGGAGCGTTCACATTCTCGTATTTCTTCAGGAGCGTTCACATTCTCATGTTTCTTCAGGAGCATTCACGTTTTCATATTTCTTCAGGAGCGTTCACATTCTCATGTTTCTTCAGGGGCGTTCACATTCTTGTATTTCTTCAAGAGCGTTCACATTCTCATGTTTCTTCAGGGGCGTTCACATTCTCGTATTTTCTTCAGGTGCGTTCACATTCTCATTTTTCTTCAGGAGCATTCACATTCTCTTGTTTCTTCAGGAGCGTTCACATTCTCATGTTTCTTAAGGAGCATTCACATTCTTGTTTTTCTTCAGGAGCGTTCACATTCTAGTGTTTCTTCAGGAGCGTTCACATTCTCGTGTTTCTTCAGGAGCGTTCACATTCTCGTGTTTTTTCAGGAGCGTTCACATTCTCGTGTTTCTTCAGGAGCGTTCACATTCTCGTGTTTTTTCAGGAGCGTTCACATTCTCGTGTTTCTTCAGGAGCGTTCACATTCTCGTGTTTCTTCAGGAGCGTTCACATTCTCTTGTTTCTTGAGGAGTATTCACATTCTCATGTTTCTTCAGGAGCGTTCACATTCTTGTCTTTCTTCAGGAACATTCACATTCTTGTGTTTCTTCAGGAGCGTTCACATTCTTGTTTTTCTTCAGGAGCGTTCACATTCTTGTTTTTCTTCAGGAGCGTTCACATTCTTGTGTTTCTTCAGCAGCGTTCACATTCTTGTTTTCTTCTGGAGCATTCACATTCTCATGTTTCTTCAGAAGCGTTCACATTCTCTTGTTTCTTCAGAAGCGTTCACATTCTTGTGTTTTCTTCAGGAGCGTTCACATTCTCGTGTTTTCTTCAGGAGCGTTCACATTCTTGTTTTTCTTCAGGAGCGTTCACATTCTCGTGTTTCTTCAGGAGCGTTCACATTCTTGTGTTTCTTCAAGAGCGTTCACATTCTTATGTTTTCTTCAGGACCGTTCACATTCTTGTTTTTCTTCAGGAGCGTTCACATTCTCATGTTTTCTTCAGAGGCGTTCACATTCTCGTTTTTCTTCAGGAGCGTTCACATTCTCAGGTTTCTTCAGGAGCGTTCACATTCTTGTTTTTCTTCAGGAGCGTTCACATTCTCATTTTTCTTCAGGAGCGTTCACATTCTCGTGTTTCTTCAGGAGCGTTCACATTCTTGTATTTCTTCAGGAGCGTTCACATTCTCATGTTTTTTCAGGAGCGTTCACATTCTCTTGTTGTCTTCAGGAGCGTTCACATTCTTGTTTTTCTTCAGGAGCGTTCACATTCTCGTGTTTCTTCAGGAGCGTTCACATTCTTGTGTTTCTTCAAGAGCGTTCACATTCTTATGTTTTCTTCAGGACCGTTCACATTCTTGTTTTTCTTCAGGAGTGTTCACATTCTCATGTTTTCTTCAGAGGCGTTCACATTCTCGTTTTTCTTCAGGAGCGTTCACATTCTCAGGTTTCTTCAGGAGCGTTCACATTCTTGTTTTTCTTCAGGGGCGTTCACATTCTCATTTTTCTTCAGGAGCGTTCACATTCTCGTGTTTCTTCAGGAGCGTTCACATTCTTGTATTTCTTCAGGAGCGTTCACATTCTCATGTTTTTTCAGGAGCGTTCACATTCTCTTGTTGTCTTCAGGAGCGTTCACATTCTCATGTTTCTTCAGGAGCGTTCACATTCTCGTGTTTTCTTCAGGAGCGTTCACATTCTTGTTTTTCTTCAGGGGCGTTCACATTCTCGTGTTTCTTCAGAAGCGTTCACATTCTTGTTTTTCTTCAGGAGCGTTCACATTCTCATGTTTTCTTCAGGAGCGTTAACATTCTTGTGTTTCTTCAGGAGCGTTCACATTCTCGTATTTTCTTCAGGAGCGTTCACATTCTCGTATTTCTTCAGGAGCGTTCACATTCTCTTGTTTCATCAGGAGCGTTCACATTCTCGTGTTTCTTCAGGGGCGTTCACATTCTCGTGTTACGTCAGGAGCGTTCACATTCTTGTGTTTCTTCAGGAGCGTTCACATTCCCGTCTTTAGGAGAATTCACATTCTCGTGTTTTCTTCAGGAGCGTTCACATTCTTGTGTTTCTTCAGGAGCGTTCACATTCTCATGTTTCTTCAGGATCGTTCACATTCTTGTGTTTCTTCAGGAGCGTTCACATTCTTGTTTTTCTTCAGGAGCGTTCACATTCTTGTGTTTCTTCAGGAGCGTTCACATTCTTGTGTTTCTTCAGCAGCGTTCACATTCTTGTTTTTCTTCAGGAGCGTTCACATTCTCTTGTTTCTTCAGAAGCGTTCACATTCTTATGTTTTCTTCAGGAGCGTTCACATTCTCGTGTTTCTTCAGGAGCGTTCACATTCTTATGTTTTCTTCAGGAGCGTTCACATTCTTATGTTTTGTTCAGGAGCGTTCACATTCTCGTGTTTCTCCAGGAGCGTTCACATTCTCGTGTTGTCTTCAGGAGCGTTCACATTCTTGTGTTTCTTCAAGAGCGTTCACATTCTCATGTTTTCTTCAGGAGCGTTCACATTCTCGTGTTTGTTCAGGAGCGTTCACATTCTTGTGTTTCTTCAAGAGCGTTCACATTCTCATGTTTTCTTCAGGAGCGTTCACATTCCCGTGTTTCTTCAGGAGCGTTCACATTCTCATGTTTTCTTCAGGGGCGTTCACATTTTCGTCTTTCTTCAGGAGCGTTCACATTCTCATGTTTCTTCAGGAGCGTTCACATTCTCGTGTTTCTTCAGGAGCATTCACATTCTTGTGTTTCTTCAGGGGCGTTCACATTCTCATTTTTCTTCAGGAGCGTTCACATTCTCGTGTTTTTTCAGGAGCGTTCACATTCTCGTGTTTCTTCAGGAGCGTTCACATTCTCGTGTTTCCTCAGGAGCGTTCACATTCTTGTGTTTCTTCAGGAGCGTTCACATTCTCGTGTTTTCTTCAGGAGCGTTCACATTCTTCTGTATCTTCAGGAGCGTTCACATTCTCATATTTTCTTCAGGAGCATTCACATTCTTGTGTTTCTTCAGGAGCGTTAACATTCTTGTGTTTCTTCAGGAGCGTTCACATTCTCATTTTTCTTCAGGAGCGTTCACATTCTCATGTTTTCTTCAGGAGCGTTCACATTCTCGTGTTTGTTCAGGAGCGTTCACATTCTTGTGTTTCTTCAAGAGCGTTCACATTCTCATGTTTTCTTCAGGGGCGTTCACATTTTCGTCTTTCTTCAGGAGCGTTCACATTCTCATGTTTCTTCAGGAGCGTTCACATTCTCGTGTTTCTTCAGGAGCATTCACATTCTTGTGTTTCTTCAGGGGCGTTCACATTCTCATTTTTCTTCAGGAGCGTTCACATTCTCGTGTTTTTTCAGGAGCGTTCACATTCTCGTGTTTCTTCAGGAGCGTTCACATTCTCGTGTTTCCTCAGGAGCGTTCACATTCTTGTGTTTCTTCAGGAGCGTTCACATTCTCGTGTTTTCTTCAGGAGCGTTCACATTCTTCTGTATCTTCAGGAGCGTTCACATTCTCATATTTTCTTCAGGAGCATTCACATTCTTGTGTTTCTTCAGGAGCGTTCACATTCTCATTTTTCTTCAGAGGCGTTCACATTCTTGTTTTTTTTCAGGAGCGTTCACATTCTCATTTTTCTTCAGAGGCGTTCACATTCTTGTTTTTTTTCAGGAGCGTTCACATTCTCATTTTTCTTCAGGAGCGTTCACATTCTCGTGTTTTTTCAGGAGCGTTCACATTCTTGTGTTTCAGGAGCGTTCGAGTTCCGGTGGGAGCTGAGGTCTGTGCGTCTTTACTCGTCCACTGGGGGGCTCCACGTGTTTGTGATGGCAGCAGAGATCGTCTACATGCTCTTTGTGCTCTATTACATGTACAAACAGGTACTCCCCTGCACATACTACATGTACAAACAGGTACTCTCCTGCACATACTACATGTACAAACAGGTACTCGCCTGCACATACTACATGTACAAACAGGTACTCACCTGCACATACTACATGTACAAACAGGTACTCCCCTGCACATACTACATGTACAAACAGGTACTCGCCTGCACATACTACATGTCCAAACAGGTACTCTCCTGCACATACTACATGAACAAACAGGTACTCGCCTGCACATACTACATGTACAAACAGGTACTCGCCTGCACATACTACATGTACAAACAGGTACTCTCCTGCACATACTACATGTACAAAAAGGTACTCGCCTGCACATACTACATGTACAAACAGGTACTCACCTGCACATACTACATGTACAAACAGGTACTCTCCTGCACATACTACATGTACAAACAGGTACTCCCCTGCACATACTACATGTACAAACAGGTACTCACCTGCACATACTACATGTACAAACAGGTACTCCCCTGCACATACTACATGTACAAACAGGTACTCACCTCTACACGTACAACATTATTTATTACTTTTGAGATGATGCGGTCTCAGAAGTGTGTGTCGCTCGAGGACTCACTTTCTCTCTTCCTCAGGTGCAAAGGTTGAGGGTCCAACGCTGGTCTTACTTCAGAGACCGCTGGAACCTGCTGGAGCTGAGCATTATCACCCTCTCCTGGACGGGAGTGGGACTGTTCATCCAGAGGACACTGCTTGGACAGAGAGAGATGGACGAGTATCACAACAACAAAGACAAGTATGAATATGACTCTGAACTCACGTTGCTCTCTTCACAGTTTAAGCCCTTCACACTTTCATCTCAGATCCACGTGTCTATATACATATATATATACATATATATATATATATATATATATATGTATATATATATATGTATATATATATATATATATATATATATATATATATATATATATATATACATATATATATATATACATATATATATATACATATATATATATATATATATGTATATATATATGTATATATGTATATATATATGTATATATATGTGCACAGAGTGGGTCATTTCTAGAGCTTTGAGTTCATAAAATGGCATTAAATCATTGTAAAAGTCTTTGCGACTTTAGTTTAAAAATGTCCTGAAGTGATGAAAACTTAAGTTCAGCAAATTAACAAGAACCAGGCAAAGTCAGAGCTGTTCTTTTCTCATCCAGACCTGGTTCAGACCTGGTCCAGACCTGGTCCAGACCTGGTCCAGACCTGGTTCAGACCTGGTTCAGACCTGGTTCAGACCTGGTTCAGACCTGGTTCAGACCGGTTCTCTGTGGGTTCTCCTCAGGTTCCCGTCCTTCTCCTCCTCGGCCTCCTCAAACTTGGCTCTTCAGTTTCTCGTGGCGTTCGTGGTTCTTCTGTCGACGGTGAAACTTTGGCATCTCCTCAGACTCAATCCAAACATGAGGCTGATCTCATCTGCTCTGAACCGCGCCTCTGGGGACATAACCGGCTTCCTCCTGGTCATCGGGCTCATGCTGATCGCCTACGCCACCACCGTGAGTCTGAGGCCTGGTTTAGTCCTGGTTTAGTCCTGTTTTAGTCCTGTTTAGTCCTGGTTTAGTCCTGTTTTAGTCCTGTTTAGTCCTGGTTTAGTCCTGGTTTAGTCCTGGTTTAGTCCTGGTTTAGTCCTGGTTTAGACCTGGTTTAGTCCTGGTTTAGTCCTGGTTTAGACCTGGTTTAGACCTGGTTTAGTCCTGGTTTAGTCCTGGTTTAGACCTGGTTTAGTCTTGGTTTAGTCCTGGTTTAGTCCTGGTTCAGTCCTGGTTTAGTCCTGGTTTAGTCCTGGTTTAGACCTGGTTTAGTCCTGGTTTAGTCCTGGTTCAGTCCTGATTTAGACCTGGTTTAGTCCTGGTTTAGACCTGGTTTAGTCCTGGTTTAGACCTGGTTTAGTCTTGGTTTAGTCCTGGTTTAGTCCTGGTTCAGTCCTGGTTTAGACCTGGTTTAGTCCTGGTTTAGTCCTGGTTTAGTCCTGGTTTAGACCTGGTGTAGACCTGGTTTAGACCTGGTTTAGTCCTGGTTTAGTCCTGGTTTAGACCTGGTTTAGACCTGGTTTAGACCTGGTGTAGACCTGGTTTAGACCTGGTTTAGTCCTGGTTTAGTCCTGGTTTAGACCTGGTTTAGACCTGGTTTAGTCCTGGTTTAGACCTGGTTTAGACCTGGTGTAGACCTGGTTTAGACCTGGTTTAGTCCTGGTTCAGTCCTGGTTTAGTCCTGGTTTAGTCCTGGTTGTGTTCTGTCAGTGTAATGTTCTGTACTTTTGTGTGTTCTCTCAGTGTAATGTTCTGTACGGCCAGCAGATGGCGGCGTACAGAACTCTGCCGGACTCTCTGCTCACGCTCATTAAACTGCAGCTCGGAATATTCAACTACAGCGAGGTAAAAGTTTATTTTGTGATTAAAATGTGACCACCAGAAGGCTCTACCTCCTACTGTGCTTTTAGAGACTCTTGGCATCACCAGAAGGTTCTACCTCCTACAGTACTTTTAGAGACTCTTGGCAACACCAGAAGGCTCTACCTCCTACTGTGCTTTTAGAGACTCTTGGCACCACCAGAAGGTTCTACCTCCTACTGTGCTTTTAGAGACTCTTGGCACCACCAGAAGGCTCTACCTCCTACTGTGCTTTTAGAGACTCTTGGCACCACCAGAAGGCTCTACCTCCTACTGTGCTTTTAGAGACTCTTGGCACCACCAGAAGGCTCTACCTCCTACTGTGCTTTTAGAGACTCTTGGCACCACCAGAAGGCTCTACCTCCTACAGTACTTTTAGAGACTCTTGGCACCACCAGAAGGTCAGCATGTTGAGAGTGAAGAGCTCTGATTGGATGAGATGGTTCTAGAGCATCTTTGAGGTGGGAGGGGCCATGTCATTTATGGCTTTATAAGTCAGGAGGAGGAGTTTAAATGTGATTCTAAACAGGAGCCAGTGAAGAGACTCCAGCACCGGTGTAATGTGCTCTCTTCTTTTAGTTGCTGTTTGTAATCTTGCTGCTGCATTTTGAACCAGTTAAAGCTTTTTATGGATCTTTTAGGACCTGCTGTGAGCAGGAGTTACAGGAGAATCGAGACGTTACAAATGCAGGAGACGTTTCAGCTTCACTTTTAGGCCGGATTCTTCTGATTTTGGCTCTTGTTGTGCAAATGGAAAGAGTCTGTTTTACAGACTTGATTTATCTGAGCTTTAAATGAGAGCTCCTGGTCCAATCAGACTCTGAGGTTTCTTACAGTAGAACTGGAGGCTTCACTGAGACTATCTGCTCAGATAAAGCGTCTCGTACATGTTTAGGACCAGCACAATGACCTCCAGCACAATGACCTCCAGCACAATGACCTCCAGCACAATGACCTCCTGCACAATGACCTCCAGCACAATGACCTCCAGCACAATGACCTCCAGCACAATGACCTCCAGCACAATGACCTCCAGCACAATGACCTCCAGCACAATGACCTCCAGTACAATGACCTCCAGCACAATGACCTCCAGTACAATGACCTCCAGCACAATGACCTCCAGCACAATGACCTCCAGCACAATGACCTCCAGTACAATGACCTCCAGCACAATGACCTCCAGCACAATGACCTTGGTTTGTTCAGGGTTAAGAAGCAGATCATTAAGTGTCCTCCAGGTTTTTATCTCCTTCACACGAGCTCTAAGTCTGTCTGATCATGTGACCTGATGATGTGACCTAACGGCAGCATGTAAAGAGGAAACAGAACTGGACCCAGTACTGACCCCTGAGGCACACCGTGACTTTAGAACAAGGGGAGGGGCTCTGGACAAGGGGAGGAGCTCTGGACAAGGGGAGGAGCTCTGGACAAGGGGAGGAGCTCTGGACAAGGGGAGGAGCTCTGAACAAGGGGAGGAGCTCTGTTTACATGAGAGAAACATTCATTTTCATAGTTTCAATCCTTTGACTTGTTTTTCTGTCCTTCAGTTCTTTGTGTTCTTAGTTTTACTTTAAAGAAACAGAAAAGTTTGAGGAAAGTTCTGTTCGTCTCAGTCTTTAATCCGGTCGCTCTCCTCAGGTCCTGGACTACAGCCCGGTCCTTGGGGGTCTTCTGGTCGGCTCTTGTGTGGTCTTCATGGGGTTTGTGGCCCTAAACCTCCTGATCTCTGTGATCCTGGATGCCTTCCAACAGGAGCAGATCCAGCACCAGGTAAAGACCTGGTTTAGACCTGGTTTAGTCCTGGTTTAGTCCTGGTTTAGACCTGGTTTAGTCCTGGTTTAGACCTGGTTTAGTCCTGGTTTAGACCTGGTTTAGACCTGGTTTAGTCCTGGTTTAGACCTGGTTTAGACCTGGTTTAGTCCTGGTTTAGTCCTGGTTTAGACCTGGTTTAGTCCTGGTTTAGACCTGGTTTAGTCCTGGTTTAGACCTGGTTTAGACCTGGTTTAGACCTGGTTTAGTCCTGGTTTAGTCCTGGTTTAGTCCTGGTTTAGTCCTGGTGTAGACCTGGTTTAGACCTGGTTTAGTCCTGGTTTAGTCCTGGTTTAGACCTGGTTTAGACCTGGTGTAGACCTGGTTTAGTCCTGGTTTAGTCCTGGTTTAGACCTGGTTTAGTCCTGGTTTAGTCCTGGTTTAGACCTGGTTTAGACCTGGTGTAGACCTGGTTTAGTCCTGGTTTAGTCCTGGTGTAGACCTGGTTTAGACCTGGTTTAGACCTGGTGTAGACCTGGTTTAGTCCTGGTTTAGACCTGGTTTAGTCCTGGTTTAGACCTGGTTTAGTCCTGGTGTAGACCTGGTTTAGACCTGGTTTAGTCCTGGTTTAGACCTGGTTTAGTCCTGGTGTAGACCTGGTTTAGACCTGGTTTAGTCCTGGTTTAGACCTGGTTTAGACCTGGTGTAGACCTGGTTTAGTCCTGGTTTAGACCTGGTTTAGTCCTGGTTTAGTCCTGGTTTAGACCTGGTTTAGTCCTGGTTTAGTCCTGGTTTAGACCTGGTTTAGTCCTGGTTTAGTCCTGGTTTAGTCCTGGTTTAGACCTGGTTTAGACCTGGTGTAGACCTGGTTTAGTCCTGGTTTAGTCCTGGTTTAGACCTGGTTTAGTCCTGGTTTAGTCCTGGTTTAGTCCTGGTTTAGACCTGGTTTAGACCTGGTTTAGACCTGGTGTAGACCTGGTTTAGTCCTGGTTTAGTCCTGGTTTAGTCCTGGTTTAGACCTGGTTTAGACCTGGTGTAGACCTGGTTTAGTCCTGGTTTAGTCCTGGTTTAGTCCTGGTTTAGACCTGGTGTAGACCTGGTTTAGTCCTGGTTTAGACCTGGTTTAGACCTGGTTTAGTCCTGGTTTAGACCTGGTGTAGACCTGGTTTAGTCCTGGTTTAGACCTGGTTTAGTCCTGGTTTAGACCTGGTTTAGTCCTGGTGTAGACCTGGTTTAGTCCTGGTTTAGACCTGGTTTAGACCTGGTGTAGACCTGGTTTAGTCCTGGTTTAGTCCTGGTGTAGACCTGGTTTAGTCCTGGTTTAGACCTGGTGTAGACCTGGTTTAGTCCTGGTTTAGACCTGGTTTAGTCCTGGTGTAGACCTGGTTTAGTCCTGGTTTAGACCTGGTTTAGACCTGGTTTAGTCCTGGTTTAGTCCTGGTTTAGACCTGGTTTAGTCCTGGTGTAGACCTGGTTTAGACCTGGTTTAGTCCTGGTTTAGACCTGGTTTAGTCCTGGTGTAGAGCTTGTTTAGACCTGGTTTAGTCCTGGTTTAGACCTGGTTTAGACCTGGTTTAGACCTGGTGTAGACCTGGTTTAGACCTGGTTTACACCTGGTGTAGACCTGGTTTAGACCTGGTTTAGTCCTGGTTTAGACCTGGTTTATTCCTGGTTTAGTCCTGGTTTAGTCCTGGTTTAGACCTGGTTTAGTCCTGGTTTAGACCTGGTGTAGACCTGCTTTAGTCCTGGTTTAGACCTGGTTTAGTCCTGGTTTAGTCCTGGTTTAGACCTGGTTTAGACCTGGTTTAGACCTGGTTTAGTCCTGGTTTAGTCCTGGTTTAGACCTGGTTTAGTCCTGGTTTAGTCCTGGTTTAGACCTGGTTTAGACCTGGTTTAGACCTGGTTTAGACCTGGTTTAGTCCTGGTTTAGACCTGGTTTAGTCCTGGTTTAGTCCTGGTTTAGACCTGGTTTAGTCCTGGTTTAGTCCTGGTTTAGACCTGGTTTAGTCCTGGTTTAGACCTGGTGTAGACCTGCTTTAGTCCTGGTTTAGACCTGGTTTAGTCCTGGTTTAGTCCTGGTTTAGACCTGGTGTAGACCTGCTTTAGTCCTGGTTTAGACCTGGTTTAGTCCTGGTTTAGTCCTAAATAAATGTAAAATGAGGTGTCTGTGTTCAGGTGTCGGACGAGGAGGAGATCGTGCAGCTGATGCTGAAGAAGGTGTTTGGACTGTTCGGCCTCAGTTACACAGCGCCCTCCACAGAGCAGGAGGGGAACTGCAGCCACACAGCGCCCTCCACAGAGCAGGAGGGGAACTGCAGCCACACAGCGCCCTCCACAGAGCAGGAGGGGAACTGCAGCCACGCACAGGATTGTGGGAAAAGCAGTGTCTGAAGAGCTCTTAAAGATACACATTATGGCATTACAACAAATCTGTCTTAAATTAAATTATTACTAGTTCATTGGTGTCCAAACTATGGCCCAGGGGCCACATGCGGCCCTCAGGCTTCCTGCTAAACCGGCCAAAACAACAAAAAATAATAGTTTTACTTTCAAATTGAAAAAATTCTGCTTTAATAACCTAAATATCTCACATTTTGATGAGAAACAGACTTAATATTAATGTTCCAAGTCAAAGGCATCAAAGGCCATGATCTGTGGCCTCATCGAACCTGTTTCAGTCGGTCACTTGTATTTCTAATATTCCAAACAACAAAAAATACACAAATGAAAAAAGTGATTTTCTAGTGAGTAGATTTAAACTCTCACAAACCGAAAAGATTCAGATTTCATCTGAAAGTCGTTTTAGTCCGACTCAAACACAGTTTGTTTTATTCTCACACTTCTGCCTCAGTAATTCTTCTTTTTGTATATTGAAGAAGAAGAACCCTATTGTTCAGCACAAACTGTCTGACCCTATTGTTCAGCACAAACTGTCTGACTTTCCTCTTTGAAATGGCTTATGGTCAGTCAGCCATGGTAAGTCAGGAACAGAAATATAAAGCTACAGCTTCAGCACTCCGCCTCTCCACGGAGCTGACCTGTCTCCATGGAGATAGATGTGTTTGATGCCATACTGCGTACAACCTTCCATGTTATTACATTTCCATGGAAACACTCAGCACAGCTTATTTATACATTATAAACACATTTAACATTTGATGAATGACTTTGTTTGCATTGTTTCCATATTTAGTGATATTTGGTGATATTTGGTGATATTTGGTGATATTTGGTGAATCGTTTCCTGTCGTGGCTCTTTATTATTCATGAGTTTGATTTGTTTATACTTTTATTATAAATGTCATTATCCAAAAATAATTTTGATGCAGATTTTATTCATGAATCTGTGACTGACAAAGTAATGACAGAACCTGAGTCACATTGATGTATTTATTTATTCTGATCCAAATAAAGAGAAAAAGAACAAACCACAATGTTTACATTTTGATCAAGAATCATCTTTCAAATTTAGACCTGGTTTAGTCCTGGTTTAGTCTTGGTTTAGACCTGGTTAAGTCCTGGTTAAGTCCTGGTTTAGACCTGGTTTAGACCTGGTTTAGTCCTGGTTAAGTCCTGGTTTAGACCTGGTTTAGACCTGGTTTAGTCCTGGTTTAGACCTGGTTTAGGCCTGGTTTAGGCCTGGTTTAGACCTGGTTAAGTCCTGGTTTAGACCTGGTTTAGTCCTGGTTTAGACCTGGTTTAGGCCTGGTTTAGACCTGGTTAAGTCCTGGTTTAGACCTGGTTTAGTCCTGGTTTAGACCTGGTTTAGTCCTGGTTTAGACCTGGTTTAGTCCTGGTTTAGTCCTGGTTTGGACCTGGTCTAGTCCTGGTTTAGACCTGGTTTAGTCCTGGTTTAGTCCTGGTTTGGACCTGGTCTAGTCCTGGTTTAGTCCTGGTCTCCGTGGTGGTCTCCGTGGTGGTCTCCGTGGTGGTCCTTCAGGCTGATGTGGACCACCCGCCCCTCCTCCGGCAGGGACAGGGCGGAGCCGCACACGTACCCGGGCAGAGAACCTGGAGCGTGGGCCGGCGGCAGCACAGGGCAGCGGGTCAGTAGAGAGCGCCCTCCGGAGGTCGAGCGAGTGCACAGGCCCAGGGGGGAGTGACCGCTCGTGCTGTGGGTCAGACCGCCCACCACCGACCCATAATGGTAACGGCCAAACAGCACCGGGGCCCTCCACTCCAGAGCCAGGGCCCTGCGACGCCACGCCTTCTTCAGCTCGCTCTGCACCTGAGGGAATCAGGCCATGTTCAGAGTCTCATCATTACTTAGTCTCATCATTACTTAGAGTCTCATCATTACTTAGTCTCATCATTACTTAGAGTCTCATCATTACTTAGAGTCTCATCATTACTTAGTCTCATCATTACTTAGAGTCTCATCATTACTTAGTCTCATCATTACTTAGAGTCTCATCATTACTTAGAGTCTCATCATTACTTAGAGTCTCATCATTACTTAGTCTCATCATTACTTAGTCTCATCATTACTTAGAGTCTAATCGTTACTTAGAGTCTCATTGTTACTTAGAGTCTCATCATTACTTAGTCTCATCATTACTTAGTCCCATCATAACTTAGAGTCTCATCATTACTTAGTCTCATCATTACTTAGAGTCTCATCATTACTTAGAGTCTCATCATTACTTAGTCTCATCATTACTTAGTCTAATCATTACTTAGAGTCTCATCATTACTTAGAGTCTCATCATTACTTAGTCTCATCATTACTTAGTCTCATCATTACTTAGAGTCTCATCATTACTTAGAGTCTCATAATTACTTAGAGTCTCATCATTACTTAGTATCATCATTACTTAGAGTCTCATCATTACTTAGAGTCTCATCATTACTTAGAGTCTCATCATTACTTAGAGTCTCATCATTACTTAGTCTCATCATTACTTAGAGTCTCATCATTACTTAGTCTCATCATTACTTAGAGTCTCATCATTACTTAGTCTCATCATTACTTAGTCTCATCATTACTTAGAGTCTAATCGTTACTTAGAGTCTCATTGTTACTTAGAGTCTCATCATTACTTAGTCTCATCATTACTTAGAGTCTCATCATTACTTAGTCTCATCATTACTTAGAGTCTCATCATTACTTAGAGTCTCATCATTACTTAGTCTCATCATTACTTAGAGTCTCATCATTACTTAGAGTCTCATCATTACTTAGAGTCTCATCATTACTTAGAGTCTCATCATTACTTAGTCTCATCATTACTTAGAGTCTCATCATTACTTAGAGTCTCATCATTACTTAGAGTCTCATCATTACTTAGAGTCTCATCATTACAGAGTCTCATCATTACTTAGAGTCTCATCATTACTTAGTCTCATCATTACTTAAAGTCTCATCATTACTTAGTCTCATCATTACTTAGAGTCTAATCGTTACTTAGAGTCTCATCATTACTTAGTCTCATCATTACTTAGAGTCTCATCATTACTTAGAGTCTCATCATTACTTAGAGTCTCATCATTACTTAGAGTCTCATCATTACTTAGTCTCATCATTACTTAGAGTCTCATCATTACTTAGAGTCTCATCATTACTTAGAGTCTCATCATTACTTAGTCTCATCATTACTTAGTCTCATCGTTACTTAGTCTAATCGTTACTTAGAGTCTCATCGTTACTTAGAGTCTCATCGTTACTTAGAGTCTCATCATTACTTAGAGTCTCATCATTACTTAGTCTCATCATTACTTAGAGTCTCATCATTACTTAGTCTCATCATTACTTAGAGTCTCATCATTACTTAGAAGCTCATTACTTAGAGTCTCATCATTACTTAGAGTCTCATCATTACTTAGAAGCTCATTACTTAGAGTCTCATCATTACTTAGTCTCATCATTACTTAGTCTCATCATTACTTAGTCTCATTACTTAGAGTCTCATCATTACTTAGAGTCTCATCATTACTTAGAGTCTCATCATTACTTAGTCTCATCGTTATTAAGAGTCTCATCATTACTTAGTCTCATCATTACTTAATCTCATCATTACTTAGAGTCTCATCATTACTTAAAGTCTCATCATTACTTAGAGTCTCATCATTACTTAATCTCATCATTACTTAGAGTCTCATCATTACTTAAAGTCTCATCATTACTTAGAGTCTCATCATTACTTAGTCTCATCATTACTTAGTCTCATCATTACTTAGTCTCATCATTACTTAGAGTCTCATCATTACTTAGAGTCTCATCATTACTTAGAGTCTCATCATTACTTAGTATCATCATTACTTAGAGTCTCATCATTACTTAGAGTCTCATCATTACTTAGAGTCTCATCATTACTTAGTCTCATCATTACTTAGAGTCTCATCATTACTTAGTCTCATCATTACTTAGAGTCTCATCATTACTTAGTCTCATCATTACTTAGTCTCATCATTACTTAGAGTCTCATCATTACTTAGAGTCTCATCATTACTTAGTCTCATCATTACTTAGTCTCTCATCATTACTTAGTCTCATCATTACTTAGAGTCTCATCATTACTTAGAGTCTCATCATTACTTAGTCTCATCATTACTTAGAGTCTCATCATTACTTAGAGTCTCATCATTACTTAGAGTCTCATCATTACTTAGTCTCATCATTACTTAGTCTCATCATTACTTAGAGTCTAATCGTTACTTAGAGTCTCATTGTTACTTAGAGTCTCATCATTACTTAGTCTCATCATTACTTAGTCTCATCATAACTTAGAGTCTCATCATTACTTAGTCTCATCATTACTTAGAGTCTCATCATTACTTAGAGTCTCATCATTACTTAGTCTCATCATTACTTAGTCTAATCATTACTTAGAGTCTCATCATTACTTAGAGTCTCATCATTACTTAGTCTCATCATTACTTAGTCTCATCATTACTTAGAGTCTCATCATTACTTAGAGTCTCATCATTACTTAGAGTCTCATCATTACTTAGTATCATCATTACTTAGAGTCTCATCATTACTTAGAGTCTCATCATTACTTAGAGTCTCATCATTACTTAGTCTCATCATTACTTAGAGTCTCATCATTACTTAGTCTCATCATTACTTAGAGTCTCATCATTACTTAGTCTCATCATTACTTAGAGTCTAATCGTTACTTAGAGTCTCATTGTTACTTAGAGTCTCATCATTACTTAGAGTCTCATCATTACTTAGTCTCATCATTACATAGAGTCTCATCATTACTTAGAGTCTCATCATTACTTAGAGTCTCATCATTACTTAGAGTCTCATCATTACTTAGAGTCTCATCATTACTTAGAGTCTCATCATTACTTAGAGTCTCATCATTACTTAGTCTCATCATTACTTAGAGTCTCATCATTACTTAGTCTCATCATTACTTAGAGTCTCATCATTACTTAGTCTCATCATTACTTAGTCTCATCATTACTTAGAGTCTAATCGTTACTTAGAGTCTCATTGTTACTTAGAGTCTCATCATTACTTAGTCTCATCATTACTTAGAGTCTCATCATTACTTAGAGTCTCATCATTACTTAGAGTCTCATCATTACTTAGTCTCATCATTACTTAGAATCTCATTGTTACTTAGAGTCTCATCATTACTTAGTCTCATCATTACTTAGAGTCTCATCATTACTTAGAGTCTCATCATTACTTAGAGTCTCATCATTACTTAGTCTCATCATTACTTAGTCTCATCATTACTTAGAGTCTAATCGTTACTTAGAGTCTCATTGTTACTTAGAGTCTCATCATTACTTAGTCTCATCATTACTTAGTCTCATCATTACTTAGAGTCTCATCATTACTTAGTCTCATCATTACTTAGAGTCTCATCATTACTTAGAGTCTCATCATTACTTAGTCTCATCATTACTTAGAGTCTCATCATTACTTAGTCTCATCATTACTTAGTCTCATCATTACTTAGAGTCTCATCATTACTTAGAGTCTCATCATTACTTAGTCTCATCATTACTTAGAGTCTAATCGTTACTTAGTCTCATCGTTACTTAGAGTCTCATCATTACTTAGAGTCTCATCATTACTTAGTCTCATCATTACTTAGAGTCTCATCATTACTTAGAGTCTCATCATTACTTAGAGTCTCATCATTACTTAGTCTCATCATTACTTAGAGTCTCATCATTACTTAGTCTCATCGTTACTTAGAGTCTCATCATTACTTAGAGTCTCATCATTACTTAGTCTCATCATTACTTAGAGTCTAATCGTTACTTAGTCTCATCGTTACTTAGAGTCTCATCATTACTTAGAGTCTCATCATTACTTAGTCTCATCATTACTTAGAGTCTCATCATTACTTAGAGTCTCATCATTACTTAGAGTCTCATCATTACTTAGTCTCATCATTACTTAGTCTCTCATCATTACTTAGTCTCATCATTACTTAGAGTCTCATCATTACTTAGAGTCTCATCATTACTTAGTCTCATCATTACTTAGAGTCTCATCATTACTTAGAGTCTCATCATTACTTAGAGTCTCATCATTACTTAGTCTCATCATTACTTAGTCTCATCATTACTTAGAGTCTAATCGTTACTTAGAGTCTCATTGTTACTTAGAGTCTCATCATTACTTAGTCTCATCATTATTTAGTCTCATCATAACTTAGAGTCTCATCATTACTTAGTCTCATCATTACTTAGAGTCTCATCATTACTTAGAGTCTCATCATTACTTAGTCTCATCATTACTTAGTCTAATCATTACTTAGAGTCTCATCATTACTTAGAGTCTCATCATTACTTAGTCTCATCATTACTTAGTCTCATCATTACTTAGAGTCTCATCATTACTTAGAGTCTCATCATTACTTAGAGTCTCATCATTACTTAGTATCATCATTACTTAGAGTCTCATCATTACTTAGAGTCTCATCATTACTTAGAGTCTCATCATTACTTAGAGTCTCATCATTACTTAGTCCCATCATTACTTAGAGTCTCATCATTACTTAGTCTCATCATTACTTAGTCTCATCATTACTTAGAGTCTCATCATTACTTAGTCCCATCATTACTTAGAGTCTCATCATTACTTAGTCTCATCATTACTTAGTCTCATCATTACTTAGAGTCTAATCGTTACTTAGTCTCATCGTTACTTAGAGTCTCATCATTACTTAGAGTCTCATCATTACTTAGTCTCATCATTACTTAGAGTCTCATCATTACTTAGAGTCTCATCATTACTTAGAGTCTCATCATTACTTAGTCTCATCATTACTTAGTCTCTCATCATTACTTAGTCTCATCATTACTTAGAGTCTCATCATTACTTAGAGTCTCATCATTACTTAGTCTCATCATTACTTAGAGTCTCATCATTACTTAGAGTCTCATCATTACTTAGAGTCTCATCATTACTTAGTCTCATCATTACTTAGTCTCATCATTACTTAGAGTCTAATCGTTACTTAGAGTCTCATTGTTACTTAGAGTCTCATCATTACTTAGTCTCATCATTATTTAGTCTCATCATAACTTAGAGTCTCATCATTACTTAGTCTCATCATTACTTAGAGTCTCATCATTACTTAGAGTCTCATCATTACTTAGTCTCATCATTACTTAGTCTAATCATTACTTAGAGTCTCATCATTACTTAGAGTCTCATCATTACTTAGTCTCATCATTACTTAGTCTCATCATTACTTAGAGTCTCATCATTACTTAGAGTCTCATCATTACTTAGAGTCTCATCATTACTTAGTATCATCATTACTTAGAGTCTCATCATTACTTAGAGTCTCATCATTACTTAGAGTCTCATCATTACTTAGAGTCTCATCATTACTTAGTCCCATCATTACTTAGAGTCTCATCATTACTTAGTCTCATCATTACTTAGTCTCATCATTACTTAGAGTCTCATCATTACTTAGTCTCATCATTACTTAGTCTCATCATTACTTAGAGTCTAATCGTTACTTAGAGTCTCATTGTTACTTAGAGTCTCATCATTACTTAGTCTCATCATTACTTAGAGTCTCATCATTACTTAGAGTCTCATCATTACTTAGAGTCTCATCATTACTTAGAGTCTCATCATTACTTAGTCTCATCATTACTTAGAATCTCATTGTTACTTAGAGTCTCATCATTACTTAGTCTCATCATTACTTAGTCTCATCATTACTTAGAATCTCATTGTTACTTAGAGTCTCATCATTACTTAGTCTCATCATTACTTAGAGTCTCATCATTACTTAGAGTCTCATCATTACTTAGAGTCTCATCATTACTTAGTCTCATCATTACTTAGTCTCATCATTACTTAGAGTCTAATCGTTACTTAGAGTCTCATTGTTACTTATAGTCTCATCATTACTTAGTCTCATCATTACTTAGTCTCATCATTACTTAGAGTCTCATCATTACTTAGTCTCATCATTACTTAGAGTCTCATCATTACTTAGAGTCTCATCATTACTTAGTCTCATCATTACTTAGAGTCTCATCATTACTTAGTCTCATCATTACTTAGTCTCATCATTACTTAGTCTCATCATTACTTAGAGTCTCATCATTACATAGAGTCTCATCATTACTTAGAGTCTCATCATTACTTAGTCTCATCATTACTTAGAGTCTAATCGTTACTTAGTCTCATCGTTACTTAGAGTCTCATCATTACTTAGAGTCTCATCATTACTTAGTCTCATCATTACTTAGAGTCTCATCATTACTTAGAGTCTCATCATTACTTAGAGTCTCATCATTACTTAGTCTCATCGTTACTTAGAGTCTCATCATTACTATGAGTCTCATCATTACTTAGTCTCATGATTACTTAGTCTCATCATTACTTAGTCTCATCATTACTTAGTCTCATCATTACTTAGAGTCTCATCATTACTTAGTCTCATCATTACTTAGAGTCTCATCATTACTTAGAGTCTCATTATTACTTAGTCTCATCATTACTTAGTCTCATCATTACTTAGAGTCTCATCATTACTTAGAGTCTCATCATTACTATGAGTCTCATCATTGCTTAGTCTCATCATTACTTAGTCTCATCATTACTTAGTCTCATCATTACTTAGAGTCTCATCGTTACTTAGAGTCTCATCATTACTTAGTCTCATCATTACTTAGAGTCTCATCATTACTTAGTCTCATCATTACTTAGAGTCTCATCATTACTTAGAGTCTCATCATTACTTAGAGTCTCATCATTACTTAGTATCATCATTACTTAGAGTCTCATCATTACTTAGAGTCTCATCATTACTTAGAGTCTCATCATTACTTAGAGTCTCATCATTACTTAGTCTCATCATTACTTAGAGTCTCATCATTACTTAGTCTCATCATTACTTAGTCTCATCATTACTTAGAGTCTCATCATTACTTAGTCTCATCATTACTTAGTCTCATCATTACTTAGAGTCTAATCGTTACTTAGAGTCTCATTGTTACTTAGAGTCTCATCATTACTTAGTCTCATCATTACTTAGAGTCTCATCATTACTTAGAGTCTCATCATTACTTAGAGTCTCATCATTACTTAGTCTCATCATTACTTAGAATCTCATTGTTACTTAGAGTCTCATCATTACTTAGTCTCATCATTACTTAGTCTCATCATTACTTAGAATCTCATTGTTACTTAGAGTCTCATCATTACTTAGTCTCATCATTACTTAGAGTCTCATCATTACTTAGAGTCTCATCATTACTTAGAGTCTCATCATTACTTAGTCTCATCATTACTTAGAGTCTAATCGTTACTTAGAGTCTCATTATTACTTAGAGTCTCATCATTACTTAGTATCATCATTACTTAGTCTCATCATTACTTAGAGTCTCATCATTACTTAGTCTCATCATTACTTAGTCTCATCATTACTTAGAGTCTCATCATTACTTAGTCTCATCATTACTTAGAGTCTCATCATTACTTAGTCTCATCATTACTTAGTCTCATCATTACTTAGAGTCTCATCATTACTTAGAGTCTCATCATTACTTAGAGTCTCATCATTACTTAGTCTCATCATTACTTAGTCTCATCATTACTTAGTCTCATCATTACTTAGAGTCTCATCATTACTTAGTCTCATCATTACTTAGAGTCTCATCATTACTTAGTCTCATCATTACTTAGTCTCATCATTACTTAGAGTCTCATCATTACTTAGAGTCTCATCATTACTTAGTCTCATCATTACTTAGTCTCTCATCATTACTTAGTCTCATCATTACTTAGAGTCTCATCATTACTTAGAGTCTCATCATTACTTAGTCTCATCATTACTTAGAGTCTCATCATTACTTAGTCTCATCATTACTTAGTCTCATCATTACTTAGAGTCTCATCATTACTTAGTCTCATCATTACTTAGTCTCATCATTACTTAGAGTCTAATCGTTACTTAGAGTCTCATCATTACTTAGTCTCATCATTACTTAGAGTCTCATCATTACTTAGAGTCTCATCATTACTTAGAGTCTCATCATTACTTAGAGTCTCATCATTACTTAGTCTCATCATTACTTAGAATCTCATTGTTACTTAGAGTCTCATCATTACTTAGTCTCATCATTACTTAGTCTCATCATTACTTAGAATCTCATTGTTACTTAGAGTCTCATCATTACTTAGTCTCATCATTACTTAGAGTCTCATCATTACTTAGAGTCTCATCATTACTTAGAGTCTCATCATTACTTAGTCTCATCATTACTTAGTCTCATCATTACTTAGAGTCTCATCATTACTTAGAGTCTCATCATTACTTAGTCTCATCATTACTTAGAGTCTCATCATTACTTAGTCTCATCATTACTTAGTCTCATCATTACTTAGTCTCATCATTACTTAGAGTCTCATCATTACTTAGAGTCTCATCATTACTTAGAGTCTCATCATTACTTAGTCTCATCATTACTTAGAGTCTAATCGTTACTTAGTCTCATCGTTACTTAGAGTCTCATCATTACTTAGAGTCTCATCATTACTTAGTCTCATCATTACTTAGAGTCTCATCATTACTTAGAGTCTCATCATTACTTAGAGTCTCATCATTACTTAGTCTCATCATTACTTAGAGTCTCATCATTACTTAGTCTCATCGTTACTTAGAGTCTCATCATTACTATGAGTCTCATCATTACTTAGTCTCATCATTACTTAGTCTCATCATTACTTAGTCTCATCATTACTTAGAGTCTCATCATTACTTAGTCTCATCATTACTTAGAGTCTCATCATTACTTAGAGTCTCATTATTACTTAGTCTCATCATTACTTAGTCTCATCATTACTTAGAGTCTCATCATTACTTAGAGTCTCATCATTACTATGAGTCTCATCATTGCTTAGTCTCATCATTACTTAGTCTCATCATTACTTAGTCTCATCATTACTTAGAGTCTCATCGTTACTTAGAGTCTCATCATTACTTAGTCTCATCATTACTTAGAGTCTCATCATTACTTAGTCTCATCATTACTTAGAGTCTCATCATTACTTAGAGTCTCATCATTACTTAGTCTCATCATTACTTGGTCTCATCATTACTTAGTCTCATCATTACTTAGTCTCATCATTACTTAGAGTCTAATCGTTACTTAGAGTCTCATCGTTACTTAGAGTCTCATCATTACTTAGTCTCATCATTACTTAGTCTCATCATAACTTAGAGTCTCATCATTACTTAGTCTCATCATTACTTAGAGTCTCATCATTACTTAGAGTCTCATCATTACTTAGTCTCATCATTACTTAGAGTCTCATCATTACTTAGAGTCTCATCATTACTTAGTCTCATCATTACTTAGTCTCATCATTACTTAGAGTCTCATCATTACTTAGAGTCTCATCATTACTTAGAGTCTCATCATTACTTAGTATCATCATTACTTAGAGTCTCATCATTACTTAGAGTCTCATCATTACTTAGAGTCTCATCATTACTTAGAGTCTCATCATTACTTAGTCTCATCATTACTTAGAGTCTCATCATTACTTAGAGTCTCATCATTACTATGAGTCTCATCATTGCTTAGTCTCATCATTACTTAGTCTCATCATTACTTAGTCTCATCATTACTTAGAGTCTCATCGTTACTTAGAGTCTCATCATTACTTAGTCTCATCATTACTTAGAGTCTCATCATTACTTAGTCTCATCATTACTTAGAGTCTCATCATTACTTAGAGTCTCATCATTACTTAGAGTCTCATCATTACTTAGTATCATCATTACTTAGAGTCTCATCATTACTTAGTCTCATCATTACTTAGTCTCATCATTACTTAGAGTCTCATCATTACTTAGTCTCATCATTACTTAGTCTCATCATTACTTAGAGTCTAATCGTTACTTAGAGTCTCATTGTTACTTAGAGTCTCATCATTACTTAGTCTCATCATTACTTAGAGTCTCATCATTACTTAGAGTCTCATCATTACTTAGAGTCTCATCATTACTTAGTCTCATCATTACTTAGAATCTCATTGTTACTTAGAGTCTCATCATTACTTAGTCTCATCATTACTTAGTCTCATCATTACTTAGAATCTCATTGTTACTTAGAGTCTCATCATTACTTAGTCTCATCATTACTTAGAGTCTCATCATTACTTAGAGTCTCATCATTACTTAGAGTCTCATCATTACTTAGTCTCATCATTACTTAGAGTCTAATCGTTACTTAGAGTCTCATTGTTACTTAGAGTCTCATCATTACTTAGTCTCATCGTTACTTAGTCTCATCATTACTTAGAGTCTCATCATTACTTAGTCTCATCATTACTTAGAGTCTCATCATTACTTAGAGTCTCATCATTACTTAGTCTCATCATTACTTAGAGTCTCATCATTACTTAGTCTCATCATTACTTAGTCTCATCATTACTTAGTCTCATCATTAATTAGAGTCTCATCATTACTTAGAGTCTCATCATTACTTAGAGTCTCATCATTACTTAGTCTCATCATTACTTAGAGTCTAATCGTTACTTAGTCTCATCGTTACTTAGAGTCTCATCATTACTTAGAGTCTCATCATTACTTAGTCTCATCATTACTTAGAGTCTCATCATTACTTAGAGTCTCATCATTACTTAGTCTCATCATTACTTAGTCTCATCATTACTTAGAGTCTCATCATTACTTAGAGTCTCATCATTACTTAGTCTCATCATTACTTAGTCTCTCATCATTACTTAGTCTCATCATTACTTAGAGTCTCATCATTACTTAGAGTCTCATCATTACTTAGTCTCATCATTACTTAGAGTCTCATCATTACTTAGAGTCTCATCATTACTTAGTCTCATCATTACTTAGACTCATCATTACTTAGAGTCTAATCGTTACTTAGAGTCTCATTGTTACTTAGAGTCTCATCATTACTTAGTCTCATCATTACTTAGTCTCATCATAACTTAGAGTCTCATCATTACTTAGTCTCATCATTACTTAGAGTCTCATCATTACTTAGAGTCTCATCATTACTTAGTCTCATCATTACTTAGTCTAATCATTACTTAGAGTCTCATCATTACTTAGAGTCTCATCATTACTTAGTCTCATCATTACTTAGTCTCATCATTACTTAGAGTCTCATCATTACTTAGAGTCTCATCATTACTTAGAGTCTCATCATTACTTAGTATCATCATTACTTAGAGTCTCATCATTACTTAGAGTCTCATCATTACTTAGAGTCTCATCATTACTTAGAGTCTCATCATTACTTAGTCTCATCATTACTTAGAGTCTCATCATTACTTAGTCTCATCATTACTTAGAGTCTCATCATTACTTAGTCTCATCATTACTTAGTCTCATCATTACTTAGAGTCTAATCGTTACTTAGAGTCTCATTGTTACTTAGAGTCTCATCATTACTTAGAGTCTCATCATTACTTAGTCTCATCATTACATAGAGTCTCATCATTACTTAGAGTCTCATCATTACTTAGAGTCTCATCATTACTTAGAGTCTCATCATTACTTAGTCTCATCATTACTTAGAGTCTCATCATTACTTAGAGTCTCATCATTACTTAGAGTCTCATCATTACTTAGTCTCATCATTACTTAGAGTCTCATCATTACTTAGTCTCATCATTACTTAGAGTCTCATCATTACTTAGAGTCTCATCATTACTTAGTCTCATCATTACTTAGTCTCATCATTACTTAGAGTCTCATCATTACTTAGAGTCTCATCATTACTTAGAGTCTCATCATTACTTAGTATCATCATTACTTAGAGTCTCATCATTACTTAGAGTCTCATCATTACTTAGAGTCTCATCATTACTTAGAGTCTCATCATTACTTAGTCTCATCATTACTTAGAGTCTCATCATTACTTAGAGTCTCATCATTACTATGAGTCTCATCATTGCTTAGTCTCATCATTACTTAGTCTCATCATTACTTAGTCTCATCATTACTTAGAGTCTCATCGTTACTTAGAGTCTCATCATTACTTAGTCTCATCATTACTTAGAGTCTCATCATTACTTAGTCTCATCATTACTTAGAGTCTCATCATTACTTAGAGTCTCATCATTACTTAGAGTCTCATCATTACTTAGTATCATCATTACTTAGAGTCTCATCATTACTTAGTCTCATCATTACTTAGTCTCATCATTACTTAGAGTCTCATCATTACTTAGTCTCATCATTACTTAGTCTCATCATTACTTAGAGTCTAATCGTTACTTAGAGTCTCATTGTTACTTAGAGTCTCATCATTACTTAGTCTCATCATTACTTAGAGTCTCATCATTACTTAGAGTCTCATCATTACTTAGAGTCTCATCATTACTTAGTCTCATCATTACTTAGAATCTCATTGTTACTTAGAGTCTCATCATTACTTAGTCTCATCATTACTTAGTCTCATCATTACTTAGAATCTCATTGTTACTTAGAGTCTCATCATTACTTAGTCTCATCATTACTTAGAGTCTCATCATTACTTAGAGTCTCATCATTACTTAGAGTCTCATCATTACTTAGTCTCATCATTACTTAGAGTCTAATCGTTACTTAGAGTCTCATTGTTACTTAGAGTCTCATCATTACTTAGTCTCATCGTTACTTAGTCTCATCATTACTTAGAGTCTCATCATTACTTAGTCTCATCATTACTTAGAGTCTCATCATTACTTAGAGTCTCATCATTACTTAGTCTCATCATTACTTAGAGTCTCATCATTACTTAGTCTCATCATTACTTAGTCTCATCATTACTTAGTCTCATCATTAATTAGAGTCTCATCATTACTTAGAGTCTCATCATTACTTAGAGTCTCATCATTACTTAGTCTCATCATTACTTAGAGTCTAATCGTTACTTAGTCTCATCGTTACTTAGAGTCTCATCATTACTTAGAGTCTCATCATTACTTAGTCTCATCATTACTTAGAGTCTCATCATTACTTAGAGTCTCATCATTACTTAGTCTCATCATTACTTAGTCTCATCATTACTTAGAGTCTCATCATTACTTAGAGTCTCATCATTACTTAGTCTCATCATTACTTAGTCTCTCATCATTACTTAGTCTCATCATTACTTAGAGTCTCATCATTACTTAGAGTCTCATCATTACTTAGTCTCATCATTACTTAGAGTCTCATCATTACTTAGAGTCTCATCATTACTTAGTCTCATCATTACTTAGACTCATCATTACTTAGAGTCTAATCGTTACTTAGAGTCTCATTGTTACTTAGAGTCTCATCATTACTTAGTCTCATCATTACTTAGTCTCATCATAACTTAGAGTCTCATCATTACTTAGTCTCATCATTACTTAGAGTCTCATCATTACTTAGAGTCTCATCATTACTTAGTCTCATCATTACTTAGTCTAATCATTACTTAGAGTCTCATCATTACTTAGAGTCTCATCATTACTTAGTCTCATCATTACTTAGTCTCATCATTACTTAGAGTCTCATCATTACTTAGAGTCTCATCATTACTTAGAGTCTCATCATTACTTAGTATCATCATTACTTAGAGTCTCATCATTACTTAGAGTCTCATCATTACTTAGAGTCTCATCATTACTTAGAGTCTCATCATTACTTAGTCTCATCATTACTTAGAGTCTCATCATTACTTAGTCTCATCATTACTTAGAGTCTCATCATTACTTAGTCTCATCATTACTTAGTCTCATCATTACTTAGAGTCTAATCGTTACTTAGAGTCTCATTGTTACTTAGAGTCTCATCATTACTTAGAGTCTCATCATTACTTAGTCTCATCATTACATAGAGTCTCATCATTACTTAGAGTCTCATCATTACTTAGAGTCTCATCATTACTTAGAGTCTCATCATTACTTAGTCTCATCATTACTTAGAGTCTCATCATTACTTAGAGTCTCATCATTACTTAGAGTCTCATCATTACTTAGTCTCATCATTACTTAGAGTCTCATCATTACTTAGTCTCATCATTACTTAGAGTCTCATCATTACTTAGTCTCATCATTACTTAGTCTCATCATTACTTAGTCTCATCATTACTTAGAGTCTAATCGTTACTTAGAGTCTCATTGTTACTTAGAGTCTCATCATTACTTAGTCTCATCATTACTTAGAGTCTCATCATTACTTAGAGTCTCATCATTACTTAGAGTCTCATCATTACTTAGAGTCTCATCATTACTTAGTCTCATCATTACTTAGTCTCATCATTACTTAGAGTCTAATCGTTACTTAGAGTCTCATTGTTACTTAGAGTCTCATCATTACTTAGTCTCATCATTACTTAGTCTCATCATAACTTAGAGTCTCATCATTACTTAGTCTCATCATTACTTAGAGTCTCATCATTACTTAGAGTCTCATCATTACTTAGTATCATCATTACTTAGAGTCTCATCATTACTTAGAGTCTCATCATTACTTAGAGTCTCATCATTACTTAGAGTCTCATCATTACTTAGTCTCATCATTACTTAGAGTCTCATCATTACTTAGTCTCATCATTACTTAGAGTATCATCATTACTTAGTCTCATCATTACTTAGTCTCATCATTACTTAGAGTCTAATCGTTACTTAGAGTCTCATTGTTACTTAGAGTCTCATCATTACTTAGAGTCTCATCATTACTTAGTCTCATCATTACATAGAGTCTCATCATTACTTAGAGTCTCATCATTACTTAGAGTCTCATCATTACTTAGAGTCTCATCATTACTTAGTTTCATCATTACTTAGAGTCTCATCATTACTTAGAGTCTCATCATTACTTAGAGTCTCATCATTACTTAGTCTCATCATTACTTAGAATCTCATTGTTACTTAGAGTCTCATCATTACTTAGTCTCATCATTACTTAGAGTCTCATCATTACTTAGAGTCTCATCATTACTTAGTCTCATCATTACTTAGTCTCATCATTACTTAGAGTCTAATCGTTACTTAGAGTCTCATTGTTACTTAGAGTCTCATCATTACTTAGTCTCATCATTACTTAGTCTCATCATTACTTAGAGTCTCATCATTACTTAGTCTCATCATTACTTAGAGTCTCATCATTACTTAGAGTCTCATCATTACTTAGTCTCATCATTACTTAGAGTCTCATCATTACTTAGTCTCATCATTACTTAGTCTCATCATTACTTAGTCTCATCATTACTTAGAGTCTCATCATTACTTAGAGTCTCATCATTACTTAGAGTCTCATCATTACTTAGTCTCATCATTACTTAGAGTCTAATCGTTACTTAGTCTCATCGTTACTTAGAGTCTCATCATTACTTAGAGTCTCATCATTACTTAGTCTCATCATTACTTAGAGTCTCATCATTACTTAGAGTCTCATCATTACTTAGAGTCTCATCATTACTTAGTCTCATCATTACTTAGAGTCTCATCATTACTTAGTCTCATCGTTACTTAGAGTCTCATCATTACTATGAGTCCCATCATTACTTAGTCTCATCATTACTTAGTCTCATCATTACCTAGTCTCATCATTACTTAGAGTCTCATCATTACTTAGTCTCATCATTACTTAGAGTCTCATCATTACTTAGAGTCTCATTATTACTTAGTCTCATCATTACTTAGTCTCATCATTACTTAGAGTCTCATCGTTACTTAGAGTCTCATCATTACTTAGTCTCATCATTACTTAGAGTCTCATCATTACTTAGTCTCATCATTACTTAGAGTCTCATCATTACTTAGAGTCTCATCATTACTTAGAGTCTCATCATTACTTAGTCTCATCATTACTTGGTCTCATCATTACTTAGTCTCATCATTACTTAGAGTCTCATCATTACTTAGAGTCTCATCATTACTTAGTCTCATCATTACTTGGTCTCATCATTACTTAGTCTCATCATTACTTAGTCTCATCATTACTTAGAGTCTAATCGTTACTTAGAGTCTCATCGTTACTTAGAGTCTCATCATTACTTAGAGTCTCATCATTACTTAGTCTCATCGTTATTAAGAGTCCCATCATTACTTAGTCTCATCATTACTTAATCTCATCATTACTTAGAGTCTCATTATTACTTAGAGTCTCATCATTACTTAGTCTCATCATTACTTAGAGTCTCATCATTACTTAGAGTCTCATCATTACTTAGTCTCATCATTACTTAGTCTCATCATTACTTAGTCTCATCGTTATTAAGAGTCCCATCATTACTTAGTCTCATCATTACTTAATCTCATCATTACTTAATCTCATCATTACTTAGAGTCTCATCGTTACTTAGAGTATCATCGTTACTTAGAGTCTCATCATTACTTAGAGTCTCATCATTACTTAGAGTCTCATCATTACTTAGTCTCATCATTACTTAGTCTCACATCATTACTTAGTCTCACATCATTACTTAGTCTCATCATTACTTAGAGTCTAATCGTTACTTAGAGTCTAATCGTTACTTAGAGTCTCATCATTACTTAGTCTCATCATTACTTAGAGTCTCATCATTACTTAGTCTCATCATTACGTAGTCTCATCATTACTTAGAGTCTCATCATTACTTAGTCTCATCATTACTTAGAGTCTCATCATTACTTAGAGTCTCATCATTACTTAGTCTCATCATTACTTAGTCTCATCATTACTTAGAGTCTCATCATTACTTAGAGTCTCATCATTACTTAGTCTCATCATTACTTAGTCTCATCATTACTTAGTCTCATCATTTCTTAGTCTCATCATTACTTAGAGTCTAATCGTTACTTAGAGTCTCATCATTACTTAGTCTCATCATTACTTAGAGTCTCATCATTACTTAGTCTCATCATTACGTAGTCTCATCATTACTTAGAGTCTCATCATTACTTAGTCTCATCATTACTTAGAGTCTCATCATTACTTAGAGTCTCATCATTACTTAGTCTCATCATTACTTAGTCTCATCATTACTTAGAGTCTCATCATTACTTAGAGTCTCATCATTACTTAGTCTCATCATTACTTAGTCTCATCATTACTTAGTCTCATCATTTCTTAGTCTCATCATTACTTAGAGTCTAATCGTTACTTAGAGTCTCATCATTACTTAGTCTCATCATTACTTAGAGTCTCATCATTACTTAGTCTCATCATTACTTAGAGTCTCATCATTACTTAGAGTCTCATCATTACTTAGTCTCATCATTACTTAGAGTCTCATCATTACTATGAGTCTCATCATTACTTAGTCTCATCATTACTTAGTCTCATCATTACTTAGTCTCATCATTACTTAGAGTCTCATAGTTACTTAGAGTCTCATCATTACTTAGTCTCATCATTACTTAGAGTCTCATCATTACTTAGTCTCATCATTACTTAGAGTCTCATCGTTACTTAGAGTCTCATCATTACTTAGAGTCTCATCATTACTTAGTCTCATCATTACTTAGTCACATCATTACTTAGAGTCTCATCATTACTTAGTCTCATCATTACTTAGTCTCATCATTACTTAGAGTCTCATCATTACTTAGTCTCATCGTTATTAAGAGTCCCATCATTACTTAGTCTCATCATTACTTAATCTCATCATTACTTAGAGTCTCATCATTACTTAGAGTCTCATCGTTACTTAGAGTCTCATCGTTACTTAGAGTCTCATCGTTACTTAGAGTCTCATCATTACTTAGTCTCATCATTACTTAGAGTCTTATCATTACTTAGAGTCTCATCATTACTTAGTCTCACATCATTACTTAGTCTCATCATTACTTAGTTTCATCATTACTTAGAGTCTAATCGTTACTTAGAGTCTCATCGCTACTTAGAGTCTCATCATTACTTAGTCTAATAATTACTTAGAGTCTCATCATTACTTTTTCTCATCATTACTTAGAGTCTCATCATTACTTAGAGTCTCATCATTAATTAGAGTCTCATCATTACTTAGTCTCATCATTACTTAGTCTCATCATTACTTAGAGTCTCATTGTTACTTAGAGGCTCATCATTACTTAGAGTCTCATCATTACTTAGAGTCTGATCATTACTTAGTCTCATCATTACTTAGAATCTCATCGTTACTTAGAGTCTCATCATTACTTAGTCTCATCATTACTTAGAGTCTCATCATTACTTAGAGTCTCATCATTACTTAGTCTCATCATTACTTAGAGTCTCATCATTACTTAGTCTCATCATTACTTAGTCTCATCATTACTTAGTCTAATCGTTACTTAGAGTCTCATCGTTACTTAGAGTCTCATCGTTACTTAGAGTCTCATCATTACTTAGAGTCTCATCATTACTTAGTCTCATCATTACTTAGAGTCTCATCATTACTTAGTCTCATCATTACTTAGAGTCTCATCATTACTTAGAGTCTCATCATTACTTGGTCTCATCATTACTTAGAGTCTCATCATTACTTAGTCTCATCATAACTTAGAGTCTCATCATTACAGAGTCTCATCATTACTTAGAGTCCCATCATTACTTAGTCTCATCATTACTTAGTCTCATTATTACTTAGTCTCATCATTACTTAGAGTCTCATCATCACTTAGTCTCATCGTTATTAAGAGTCCCATCATTACTTAGTCTCATCATTACTTAATCTCATCATTACTTAATCTCATCATTACTTAGAGTCTCATCATTACTTAGAGTCTCATCATTACTTAGAGTCTCATCATTACTTAGTATCATCATTACTTAGAGTCTCATCATTACTTAGAGTCTCATCATTACTTAGAGTCTCATCATTACTTAGAGTCTCATCATTACTTAGTCTCATCATTACTTAGAGTCTCATCATTACTTAGTCTCATCATTACTTAGTCTCATCATTACTTAGAGTCTCATCATTACTTAGTCTCATCATTACTTAGTCTCATCATTACTTAGAGTCTAATCGTTACTTAGAGTCTCATTGTTACTTAGAGTCTCATCATTACTTAGTCTCATCATTACTTAGAGTCTCATCATTACTTAGAGTCTCATCATTACTTAGAGTCTCATCATTACTTAGTCTCATCATTACTTAGAATCTCATTGTTACTTAGAGTCTCATCATTACTTAGTCTCATCATTACTTAGTCTCATCATTACTTAGAATCTCATTGTTACTTAGAGTCTCATCATTACTTAGTCTCATCATTACTTAGAGTCTCATCATTACTTAGAGTCTCATCATTACTTAGAGTCTCATCATTACTTAGTCTCATCATTACTTAGTCTCATCATTACTTAGTCTCATCATTACTTAGAGTCTCATTGTTACTTAGAGTCTCATCATTACTTAGTCTCATCATTACTTAGTCTCATCATTACTTAGAGTCTCATCATTACTTAGTCTCATCATTACTTAGAGTCTCATCATTACTTAGAGTCTCATCATTACTTAGTCTCATCATTACTTAGAGTCTCATCATTACTTAGTCTCATCATTACTTAGTCTCATCATTACTTAGAGTCTCATCATTACTTAGAGTCTCATCATTACTTAGAGTCTCATCATTACTTAGTCTCATCATTACTTAGTCTCATCATTACTTAGTCTCATCATTACTTAGAGTCTCATCATTACTTAGTCTCATCATTACTTAGAGTCTCATCATTACTTAGTCTCATCATTACTTAGTCTCATCATTACTTAGAGTCTCATCATTACTTAGAGTCTCATCATTACTTAGTCTCATCATTACTTAGTCTCTCATCATTACTTAGTCTCATCATTACTTAGAGTCTCATCATTACTTAGAGTCTCATCATTACTTAGTCTCATCATTACTTAGAGTCTCATCATTACTTAGTCTCATCATTACTTAGTCTCATCATTACTTAGAGTCTCATCATTACGTAGTCTCATCATTACTTAGTCTCATCATTACTTAGAGTCTAATCGTTACTTAGAGTCTCATTGTTACTTAGAGTCTCATCATTACTTAGTCTCATCATTACTTAGAGTCTCATCATTACTTAGAGTCTCATCATTACTTAGAGTCTCATCATTACTTAGAGTCTCATCATTACTTAGTCTCATCATTACTTAGAATCTCATTGTTACTTAGAGTCTCATCATTACTTAGTCTCATCATTACTTAGTCTCATCATTACTTAGAATCTCATTGTTACTTAGAGTCTCATCATTACTTAGTCTCATCATTACTTAGAGTCTCATCATTACTTAGAGTCTCATCATTACTTAGAGTCTCATCATTACTTAGTCTCATCATTACTTAGTCTCATCATTACTTAGAGTCTCATCATTACTTAGAGTCTCATCATTACTTAGTCTCATCATTACTTAGAGTCTCATCATTACTTAGTCTCATCATTACTTAGTCTCATCATTACTTAGTCTCATCATTACTTAGAGTCTCATCATTACTTAGAGTCTCATCATTACTTAGAGTCTCATCATTACTTAGAGTCTAATCGTTACTTAGTCTCATCGTTACTTAGAGTCTCATCATTACTTAGAGTCTCATCATTACTTAGTCTCATCATTACTTAGAGTCTCATCATTACTTAGAGTCTCATCATTACTTAGAGTCTCATCATTACTTAGTCTCATCATTACTTAGAGTCTCATCATTACTTAGTCTCATCGTTACTTAGAGTCTCATCATTACTATGAGTCTCATCATTACTTAGTCTCATCATTACTTAGTCTCATCATTACTTAGTCTCATCATTACTTAGAGTCTCATCATTACTTAGTCTCATCATTACTTAGAGTCTCATCATTACTTAGAGTCTCATTATTACTTAGTCTCATCATTACTTAGTCTCATCATTACTTAGAGTCTCATCATTACTTAGAGTCTCATCATTACTATGAGTCTCATCATTGCTTAGTCTCATCATTACTTAGTCTCATCATTACTTAGTCTCATCATTACTTAGAGTCTCATCGTTACTTAGAGTCTCATCATTACTTAGTCTCATCATTACTTAGAGTCTCATCATTACTTAGTCTCATCATTACTTAGAGTCTCATCATTACTTAGAGTCTCATCATTACTTAGTCTCATCATTACTTGGTCTCATCATTACTTAGTCTCATCATTACTTAGTCTCATCATTACTTAGAGTCTAATCGTTACTTAGAGTCTCATCGTTACTTAGAGTCTCATCATTACTTAGTCTCATCATTACTTAGTCTCATCATAACTTAGAGTCTCATCATTACTTAGTCTCATCATTACTTAGAGTCTCATCATTACTTAGAGTCTCATCATTACTTAGTCTCATCATTACTTAGTCTAATCATTACTTAGAGTCTCATCATTACTTAGAGTCTCATCATTACTTAGTCTCATCATTACTTAGTCTCATCATTACTTAGAGTCTCATCATTACTTAGAGTCTCATCATTACTTAGAGTCTCATCATTACTTAGTATCATCATTACTTAGAGTCTCATCATTACTTAGAGTCTCATCATTACTTAGAGTCTCATCATTACTTAGAGTCTCATCATTACTTAGTCTCATCATTACTTAGAGTCTCATCATTACTTAGAGTCTCATCATTACTATGAGTCTCATCATTGCTTAGTCTCATCATTACTTAGTCTCATCATTACTTAGTCTCATCATTACTTAGAGTCTCATCGTTACTTAGAGTCTCATCATTACTTAGTCTCATCATTACTTAGAGTCTCATCATTACTTAGTCTCATCATTACTTAGAGTCTCATCATTACTTAGAGTCTCATCATTACTTAGAGTCTCATCATTACTTAGTATCATCATTACTTAGAGTCTCATCATTACTTAGTCTCATCATTACTTAGTCTCATCATTACTTAGAGTCTCATCATTACTTAGTCTCATCATTACTTAGTCTCATCATTACTTAGAGTCTAATCGTTACTTAGAGTCTCATTGTTACTTAGAGTCTCATCATTACTTAGTCTCATCATTACTTAGAGTCTCATCATTACTTAGAGTCTCATCATTACTTAGAGTCTCATCATTACTTAGAGTCTCATCATTACTTAGTCTCATCATTACTTAGAATCTCATTGTTACTTAGAGTCTCATCATTACTTAGTCTCATCATTACTTAGTCTCATCATTACTTAGAATCTCATTGTTACTTAGAGTCTCATCATTACTTAGAGTCTCATCATTACTTAGAGTCTCATCATTACTTAGTCTCATCATTACTTAGTCTCATCATTACTTAGAGTCTAATCGTTACTTAGAGTCTCATTGTTACTTAGAGTCTCATCATTACTTAGTCTCATCATTACTTAGTCTCATCATTACTTAGAGTCTCATCATTACTTAGTCTCATCATTACTTAGAGTCTCATCATTACTTAGAGTCTCATCATTACTTAGTCTCATCATTACTTAGAGTCTCATCATTACTTAGTCTCATCATTACTTAGTCTCATCATTACTTAGTCTCATCATTACTTAGAGTCTCATCATTACTTAGAGTCTCATCATTACTTAGAGTCTCATCATTACTTAGTCTCATCATTACTTAGAGTCTAATCGTTACTTAGTCTCATCGTTACTTAGAGTCTCATCATTACTTAGAGTCTCATCATTACTTAGTCTCATCATTACTTAGAGTCTCATCATTACTTAGAGTCTCATCATTACTTAGTCTCATCATTACTTAGTCTCATCATTACTTAGAGTCTCATCATTACTTAGAGTCTCATCATTACTTAGTCTCATCATTACTTAGTCTCTCATCATTACTTAGTCTCATCATTACTTAGAGTCTCATCATTACTTAGAGTCTCATCATTACTTAGTCTCATCATTACTTAGAGTCTCATCATTACTTAGAGTCTCATCATTACTTAGTCTCATCATTACTTAGTCTCATCATTACTTAGAGTCTAATCGTTACTTAGAGTCTCATTGTTACTTAGAGTCTCATCATTACTTAGTCTCATCATTACTTAGTCTCATCATAACTTAGAGTCTCATCATTACTTAGTCTCATCATTACTTAGAGTCTCATCATTACTTAGAGTCTCATCATTACTTAGTCTCATCATTACTTAGTCTAATCATTACTTAGAGTCTCATCATTACTTAGAGTCTCATCATTACTTAGTCTCATCATTACTTAGTCTCATCATTACTTAGAGTCTCATCATTACTTAGAGTCTCATCATTACTTAGAGTCTCATCATTACTTAGTATCATCATTACTTAGAGTCTCATCATTACTTAGAGTCTCATCATTACTTAGAGTCTCATCATTACTTAGAGTCTCATCATTACTTAGTCTCATCATTACTTAGAGTCTCATCATTACTTAGTCTCATCATTACTTAGAGTCTCATCATTACTTAGTCTCATCATTACTTAGTCTCATCATTACTTAGAGTCTAATCGTTACTTAGAGTCTCATTGTTACTTAGAGTCTCATCATTACTTAGAGTCTCATCATTACTTAGTCTCATCATTACATAGAGTCTCATCATTACTTAGAGTCTCATCATTACTTAGAGTCTCATCATTACTTAGAGTCTCATCATTACTTAGTCTCATCATTACTTAGAGTCTCATCATTACTTAGAGTCTCATCATTACTTAGAGTCTCATCATTACTTAGTCTCATCATTACTTAGAGTCTCATCATTACTTAGTCTCATCATTACTTAGAGTCTCATCATTACTTAGTCTCATCATTACTTAGTCTCATCATTACTTAGTCTCATCATTACTTAGAGTCTAATCGTTACTTAGAGTCTCATTGTTACTTAGAGTCTCATCATTACTTAGTCTCATCATTACTTAGAGTCTCATCATTACTTAGAGTCTCATCATTACTTAGAGTCTCATCATTACTTAGAGTCTCATCATTACTTAGTCTCATCATTACTTAGTCTCATCATAACTTAGAGTCTCATCATTACTTAGTCTCATCATTACTTAGAGTCTCATCATTACTTAGAGTCTCATCATTACTTAGTCTCATCATTACTTAGTCTAATCATTACTTAGAGTCTCATCATTACTTAGAGTCTCATCATTACTTAGTATCATCATTACTTAGAGTCTCATCATTACTTAGAGTCTCATCATTACTTAGAGTCTCATCATTACTTAGAGTCTCATCATTACTTAGTCTCATCATTACTTAGAGTCTCATCATTACTTAGTCTCATCATTACTTAGAGTATCATCATTACTTAGTCTCATCATTACTTAGTCTCATCATTACTTAGAGTCTAATCGTTACTTAGAGTCTCATTGTTACTTAGAGTCTCATCATTACTTAGAGTCTCATCATTACTTAGTCTCATCATTACATAGAGTCTCATCATTACTTAGAGTCTCATCATTACTTAGAGTCTCATCATTACTTAGAGTCTCATCATTACTTAGTTTCATCATTACTTAGAGTCTCATCATTACTTAGAGTCTCATCATTACTTAGAGTCTCATCATTACTTAGTCTCATCATTACTTAGAATCTCATTGTTACTTAGAGTCTCATCATTACTTAGTCTCATCATTACTTAGAGTCTCATCATTACTTAGAGTCTCATCATTACTTAGTCTCATCATTACTTAGTCTCATCATTACTTAGAGTCTAATCGTTACTTAGAGTCTCATTGTTACTTAGAGTCTCATCATTACTTAGTCTCATCATTACTTAGTCTCATCATTACTTAGAGTCTCATCATTACTTAGTCTCATCATTACTTAGAGTCTCATCATTACTTAGAGTCTCATCATTACTTAGTCTCATCATTACTTAGAGTCTCATCATTACTTAGTCTCATCATTACTTAGTCTCATCATTACTTAGTCTCATCATTACTTAGAGTCTCATCATTACTTAGAGTCTCATCATTACTTAGAGTCTCATCTTTACTTAGTCTCATCATTACTTAGAGTCTAATCGTTACTTAGTCTCATCGTTACTTAGAGTCTCATCATTACTTAGTCTCATCATTACTTAGAGTCTCATCATTACTTAGAGTCTCATCATTACTTAGAGTCTCATCATTACTTAGTCTCATCATTACTTAGAGTCTCATCATTACTTAGTCTCATCGTTACTTAGAGTCTCATCATTACTATGAGTCTCATCATTACTTAGTCTCATCATTACTTAGTCTCATCATTACCTAGTCTCATCATTACTTAGAGTCTCATCATTACTTAGTCTCATCATTACTTAGAGTCTCATCATTACTTAGAGTCTCATTATTACTTAGTCTCATCATTACTTAGTCTCATCATTACTTAGAATCTCATCATTACTTAGAGTCTCATCATTACTATGAGTCTCATCATTGCTTAGTCTCATCATTACTTAGTCTCATCATTACTTAGTCTCATCATTACTTAGAGTCTCATCGTTACTTAGAGTCTCATCATTACTTAGTCTCATCATTACTTAGAGTCTCATCATTACTTAGTCTCATCATTACTTAGAGTCTCATCATTACTTAGAGTCTCATCATTACTTAGAGTCTCATCATTACTTAGTCTCATCATTACTTAGTCTCATCATTACTTAGAGTCTAATCGTTACTTAGAGTCTCATCGTTACTTAGAGTCTCATCATTACTTAGAGTCTCATCATTACTTAGTCTCATCGTTATTAAGAGTCCCATCATTACTTAGTCTCATCATTACTTAATCTCATCGTTACTTAGAGTCTCATTATTACTTAGAGTCTCATCATTACTTAGTCTCATCATTACTTAGAGTCTCATCATTACTTAGAGTCTCATCATTACTTAGTCTCATCATTACTTAGTCTCATCATTACTTAGAGTCTAATCGTTACTTAGAGTCTCATCGTTACTTAGAGTCTCATCGTTACTTAGAGTCTCATCATTACTTAGAGTCTCATCGTTACTTAGAGTATCATCGTTACTTAGAGTCTCATCATTACTTAGAGTCTCATCATTACTTAGAGTCTCATCATTACTTAGTCTCACATCATTACTTAGTCTCACATCATTACTTAGTCTCATCATTACTTAGAGTCTAATCGTTACTTAGAGTCTAATCGTTACTTAGAGTCTCATCATTACTTAGTCTCATCATTACTTAGAGTCTCATCATTACTTAGTCTCATCATTACGTAGTCTCATCATTACTTAGAGTCTCATCATTACTTAGTCTCATCATTACTTAGAGTCTCATCATTACTTAGAGTCTCATCATTACTTAGTCTCATCATTACTTAGTCTCATCATTACTTAGAGTCTCATCATTACTTAGAGTCTCATCATTACTTAGTCTCATCATTACTTAGTCTCATCATTACTTAGTCTCATCATTTCTTAGTCTCATCATTACTTAGAGTCTAATCGTTACTTAGAGTCTCATCATTACTTAGTCTCATCATTACTTAGAGTCTCATCATTACTTAGTCTCATCATTACGTAGTCTCATCATTACTTAGAGTCTCATCATTACTTAGTCTCATCATTACTTAGAGTCTCATCATTACTTAGAGTCTCATCATTACTTAGTCTCATCATTACTTAGTCTCATCATTACTTAGAGTCTCATCATTACTTAGAGTCTCATCATTACTTAGTCTCATCATTACTTAGTCTCATCATTACTTAGTCTCATCATTTCTTAGTCTCATCATTACTTAGAGTCTAATCGTTACTTAGAGTCTCATCATTAATTAGAGTCTCATCATTACTTAGTCTCATCATTACTTAGTCTCATCATTACTTAGAGTCTCATTGTTACTTAGAGGCTCATCATTACTTAGAGTCTCATCATTACTTAGAGTCTGATCATTACTTAGTCTCATCATTACTTAGAATCTCATCGTTACTTAGAGTCTCATCATTACTTAGTCTCATCATTACTTAGAGTCTCATCATTACTTAGAGTCTCATCATTACTTAGTCTCATCATTACTTAGAGTCTCATCATTACTTAGTCTCATCATTACTTAGTCTCATCATTACTTAGTCTAATCGTTACTTAGAGTCTCATCGTTACTTAGAGTCTCATCGTTACTTAGAGTCTCATCATTACTTAGAGTCTCATCATTACTTAGTCTCATCATTACTTAGAGTCTCATCATTACTTAGTCTCATCATTACTTAGAGTCTCATCATTACTTAGAGTCTCATCATTACTTAGAGTCTCATCATTACTTGGTCTCATCATTACTTAGAGTCTCATCATTACTTAGTCTCATCATAACTTAGAGTCTCATCATTACAGAGTCTCATCATTACTTAGAGTCTCATCATTACTTAGTCTCATCATTACTTAGTCTCATTATTACTTAGTCTCATCATTACTTAGAGTCTCATCATCACTTAGTCTCATCGTTATTAAGAGTCCCATCATTACTTAGTCTCATCATTACTTAATCTCATCATTACTTAATCTCATCATTACTTAGAGTCTCATCGTTACTTAGAGTCTCATCGTTACTTAGAGTCTCATCATTACTTAGAGTCTCATCATTACTTAGAGTCTCATCATTACTTAGTCTCACATGATTACTTAGTCTTACATCATTACTTAGTCTCATCATTACTTAGAGTCTAATCGTTACTTGGAGTCTAATCGTTACTTAGAGTCTCATCGTTACTTAGAGTCTCATTATTACTTAGTCTCATCATTACTTAGAGTCTCATTATTATTTAGAGTCTCATCATTACTTAGAGTCTCATCATTACTTAGAGTCTCATCATTACTTAGTCTCATCATTACTTAGTCTCATCATTACTTAGTCTCATCATTACTTAGAGTCTCATCATTACTTAGAGTCTCATCATTACTTAGTCTCATCATTACTTAGTCTCTCATCATTACTTAGTCTCATCATTACTTAGAGTCTCATAGTTACTTAGAGTCTCATCATTACTTAGTCTCATCATTACTTAGAGTCTCATCATTACTTAGTCTCATCATTACTTAGAGTCTCATCGTTACTTAGAGTCATCATTACTTAGAGTCTCATCATTACTTAGAGTCTCATCATTACTTAGTCTCATCATTACTTAGTCACATCATTACTTAGAGTCTCATCATTACTTAGTCTCATCATTACTTAGTCTCATCATTACTTAGTCTCATCATTACTTAGAGTCTCATCATTACTTAGTCTCATCGTTATTAAGAGTCCCATCATTACTTAGTCTCATCATTACTTAATCTCATCATTACTTAGTCTCATCATTACTTAGAGTCTCATTGTTACTTAGAGGCTCATCATTACTTAGAGTCTCATCATTACTTAGTCTATCATTACTTAGTCTCATCATTACTTAGAGTCTTATTGTTACTTAGAGGCTCATCATTACTTAGAGTCTCATCATTACTAAGAGTCTGATCATTACTTAGTCTCATCATTACTTAGAATCTCATCGTTACTTAGAGTCTCATCATTACTTAGTCTCATCATTACTTAGAGTCTCATCATTACTTAGAGTCTCATCATTACTTAGTCTCATCATTACTTAGAGTCTCATCATTACTCAGTCTCATCATTACTTAGTCTCATCATTACTTAGTCTAATCGTTACTTAGAGTCTCATCATTACTTAGTCTCATCATTACTTAATCTCATCATTACTTAGTCTCATCATTACTTAGAGTCTCATCATCACTTAGTCTCATCGTTATTAAGAGTCCCATCATTACTTAGTCTCATCATTACTTAATCTCATCATTACTTAATCTCATCATTACTTAGAGTCTCATCGTTACTTAGAGTCTCATCGTTACTTAGAGTCTCATCATTACTTAGAGTCTCATCATTACTTAGAGTCTCATCATTACTTAGTCTCACATGATTACTTAGTCTTACATCATTACTTAGTCTCATCATTACTTAGAGTCTAATCGTTACTTGGAGTCTAATCGTTACTTAGAGTCTCATCGTTACTTAGAGTCTCATTATTACTTAGTCTCATCATTACTTAGAGTCTCATTATTATTTAGAGTCTCATCATTACTTAGAGTCTCATCATTACTTAGAGTCTCATCATTACTTAGTCTCATCATTACTTAGTCTCATCATTACTTAGTCTCATCATTACTTAGAGTCTCATCATTACTTAGAGTCTCATCATTACTTAGTCTCATCATTACTTAGTCTCTCATCATTACTTAGTCTCATCATTACTTAGAGTCTCATAGTTACTTAGAGTCTCATCATTACTTAGTCTCATCATTACTTAGAGTCTCATCATTACTTAGTCTCATCATTACTTAGAGTCTCATCGTTACTTAGAGTCATCATTACTTAGAGTCTCATCATTACTTAGAGTCTCATCATTACTTAGTCTCATCATTACTTAGTCACATCATTACTTAGAGTCTCATCATTACTTAGTCTCATCATTACTTAGTCTCATCATTACTTAGTCTCATCATTACTTAGAGTCTCATCATTACTTAGTCTCATCGTTATTAAGAGTCCCATCATTACTTAGTCTCATCATTACTTAATCTCATCATTACTTAGAGTCTCATCATTACTTAGAGTCTCATCGTTACTTAGAGTCTCATCGTTACTTAGAGTCGCATCGTTACTTAGAGTCTCATCATTACTTAGTCTCATCATTACTTAGAGTCTTATCATTACTTAGAGTCTCATCATTACTTAGTCTCACATCATTACTTAGTCTCATCATTACTTAGTTTCATCATTACTTAGAGTCTAATCGTTACTTAGAGTCTCATCGTTACTTAGAGTCTCATCATTACTTAGTCTAATCATTACTTAGAGTCTCATCATTACTTAGTCTCATCATTACTTAGAGTCTCATCATTACTTAGAGTCTCATCATTAATTAGAGTCTCATCATTACTTAGTCTCATCATTACTTAGAGTCTCATTGTTACTTAGAGGCTCATCATTACTTAGAGTCTCATCATTACTTAGTCTCATCATTACTTAGTCTCATCATTACTTAGAGTCTCATTGTTACTTAGAGGCTCATCATTACTTAGAGTCTCATCATTACTTAGTCTCATCATTACTTAGAGTCTCATCATTACTTAGAGTCTCATCATTACTTAGTCTCATCATTACTTAGAGTCTCATCATTACTTAGTCTCATCATTACTTAGTCTCATCATTACTTAGTCTAATCGTTACTTAGAGTCTCATCATTACTTAGAGTCTCATCATTACTTAGTCTCATCATTACTTAGAGTCTCATCATTACTTAGTCTCATCATTACTTAGAGTCTCATCATTACTTAGAGTCTCATCATTACTTAGAGTCTCATCATTACTTAGTCTCATCATTACTTAGTCTCATCATTACTTAGTCTAATCGTTACTTAGAGTCTCATCGTTACTTAGAGTCTCATCGTTACTTAGAGTCTCATCATTACTTAGAGTCTCATCATTACTTAGTCTCATCATTACTTAGTCTAATCGTTACTTAGAGTCTCATCATTACTTAGAGTCTCATCATTACTTAGTCTCATCATTACTTAGAGTCTCATCATTACTTAGTCTCATCATTACTTAGAGTCTCATCATTACTTAGAGTCTCATCATTACTTAGAGTCTCATCATTACTTAGTCTCATCATTACTTAGTCTCATCATTACTTAGTCTAATCGTTACTTAGAGTCTCATCGTTACTTAGAGTCTCATCGTTACTTAGAGTCTCATCATTACTTAGAGTCTCATCATTACTTAGAGTCTCATCATTACTTAGTCTCATCATTACTTAGAGTCTCATCATTACTTAGAGTCTCATTACTTAGAGTCTCATCATTACTTAGAGTCTCATCATTACTTAGTCTCATCATTACTTAGTCTCATCATTACTTAGTCTAATCGTTACTTAGAGTCTCATCGTTACTTAGAGTCTCATCGTTACTTAGAGTCTCATCATTACTTAGAGTCTCATCATTACTTAGAGTCTCATCATTACTTGGTCTCATCATTACTTAGAGTCTCATCATTACTTAGTCTCATCATAACTTAGAGTCTCATCGTTACTTAGAGTCTCATCGTTACTTAGAGTCTCATCATTACTTAGAGTCTCATCATTACTTAGTCTCATCATTACTTAGTCTCATCATTACTTAGTCTCATCATTACTTAGAGTCTCATCATCACTTAGTCTCATCATTACTTAGAGTCTCATCATTACTTAGTCTCATCGTTACTTAGAGTCTCATCATTACTATGAGTCTCATCATTACTTAGTCTCATCATTACTTAGTCTCATCATTACTTAGTCTCATCATTACTTAGAGTCTCATCATTACTTAGTCTCATCATTACTTAGAGTCTCATCATTACTTAGAGTCTCATTATTACTTAGTCTCATCATTACTTAGTCTCATCATTACTTAGAGTCTCATCATTACTTAGAGTCTCATCATTACTTAGAGTCTCATCATTACTATGAGTCTCATCATTGCTTAGTCTCATCATTACTTAGTCTCATCATTACTTAGTCTCATCATTACTTAGAGTCTAATCGTTACTTAGAGTCTCATCATTACTTAGTCTCATCATTACTTAGAGTCTCATCATTACTTAGTCTCATCATTACTTAGAGTCTCATCATTACTTAGAGTCTCATCATTACTTAGTCTCATCGTTATTAAGAGTCCCATCATTACTTAGTCTCATCATTACTTAATCTCATCATTACTTAGTCTCATCATTACTTAGAGTCTCATTATTATTTAGAGTCTCATCATTACTTAGAGTCTCATCATTACTTAGAGTCTCATCATTACTTAGTCTCATCATTACTTAGTCTCATCATTACTTAGTCTCATCATTACTTAGAGTCTCATCATTACTTAGAGTCTCATCATTACTTAGTCTCATCATTACTTAGTCTCTCATCATTACTTAGTCTCATCATTACTTAGAGTCTCATAGTTACTTAGAGTCTCATCATTACTTAGTCTCATCATTACTTAGAGTCTCATCATTACTTAGTCTCATCATTACTTAGAGTCTCATCGTTACTTAGAGTCATCATTACTTAGAGTCTCATCATTACTTAGAGTCTCATCATTACTTAGTCTCATCATTACTTAGTCACATCATTACTTAGAGTCTCATCATTACTTAGTCTCATCATTACTTAGTCTCATCATTACTTAGTCTCATCATTACTTAGAGTCTCATCATTACTTAGTCTCATCGTTATTAAGAGTCCCATCATTACTTAGTCTCATCATTACTTAATCTCATCATTACTTAGAGTCTCATCATTACTTAGAGTCTCATCGTTACTTAGAGTCTCATCGTTACTTAGAGTCTCATCGTTACTTAGAGTCTCATCATTACTTAGTCTCATCATTACTTAGAGTCTTATCATTACTTAGAGTCTCATCATTACTTAGTCTCACATCATTACTTAGTCTCATCATTACTTAGTTTCATCATTACTTAGAGTCTAATCGTTACTTAGAGTCTCATCGTTACTTAGAGTCTCATCATTACTTAGTCTAATCATTACTTAGAGTCTCATCATTACTTAGTCTCATCATTACTTAGAGTCTCATCATTACTTAGAGTCTCATCATTAATTAGAGTCTCATCATTACTTAGTCTCATCATTACTTAGAGTCTCATTGTTACTTAGAGGCTCATCATTACTTAGAGTCTCATCATTACTTAGTCTCATCATTACTTAGTCTCATCATTACTTAGAGTCTCATTGTTACTTAGAGGCTCATCATTACTTAGAGTCTCATCATTACTTAGAGTCTCATCATTACTTAGTCTAATCATTACTTAGAGTCTCATCATTACTTAGTCTCATCATTACTTAGAGTCTCATCGTTACTTAGAGTCATCATTACTTAGAGTCTCATCATTACTTAGAGTCTCATCATTACTTAGTCTCATCATTACTTAGTCACATCATTACTTAGAGTCTCATCATTACTTAGTCTCATCATTACTTAGTCTCATCATTACTTAGTCTCATCATTACTTAGAGTCTCATCATTACTTAGTCTCATCGTTATTAAGAGTCCCATCATTACTTAGTCTCATCATTACTTAATCTCATCATTACTTAGAGTCTCATCATTACTTAGAGTCTCATCGTTACTTAGAGTCTCATCGTTACTTAGAGTCTCATCGTTACTTAGAGTCTCATCATTACTTAGTCTCATCATTACTTAGAGTCTTATCATTACTTAGAGTCTCATCATTACTTAGTCTCACATCATTACTTAGTCTCATCATTACTTAGTTTCATCATTACTTAGAGTCTAATCGTTACTTAGAGTCTCATCGTTACTTAGAGTCTCATCATTACTTAGTCTAATCATTACTTAGAGTCTCATCATTACTTAGTCTCATCATTACTTAGAGTCTCATCATTACTTAGAGTCTCATCATTAATTAGAGTCTCATCATTACTTAGTCTCATCATTACTTAGAGTCTCATTGTTACTTAGAGGCTCATCATTACTTAGAGTCTCATCATTACTTAGTCTCATCATTACTTAGTCTCATCATTACTTAGAGTCTCATTGTTACTTAGAGGCTCATCATTACTTAGAGTCTCATCATTACTTAGAGTCTGATCATTACTTAGTCTCATCATTACTTAGAATCTCATCGTTACTTAGAGTCTCATCATTACTTAGTCTCATCATTACTTAGAGTCTCATCATTACTTAGAGTCTCATCATTACTTAGTCTCATCATTACTTAGTCTCATCATTACTTAGTCTAATCGTTACTTAGAGTCTCATCATTACTTAGAGTCTCATCATTACTTAGTCTCATCATTACTTAGAGTCTCATCATTACTTAGTCTCATCATTACTTAGAGTCTCATCATTACTTAGAGTCTCATCATTACTTAGAGTCTCATCATTACTTAGTCTCATCATTACTTAGTCTCATCATTACTTAGTCTAATCGTTACTTAGAGTCTCATCGTTACTTAGAGTCTCATCGTTACTTAGAGTCTCATCATTACTTAGAGTCTCATCATTACTTAGAGTCTCATCATTACTTAGTCTCATCATTACTTAGAGTCTCATCATTACTTAGAGTCTCATTACTTAGAGTCTCATCATTACTTAGAGTCTCATCATTACTTAGTCTCATCATTACTTAGTCTCATCATTACTTAGTCTAATCGTTACTTAGAGTCTCATCGTTACTTAGAGTCTCATCGTTACTTAGAGTCTCATCATTACTTAGAGTCTCATCATTACTTAGAGTCTCATCATTACTTGGTCTCATCATTACTTAGAGTCTCATCATTACTTAGTCTCATCATAACTTAGAGTCTCATCGTTACTTAGAGTCTCATCGTTACTTAGAGTCTCATCATTACTTAGAGTCTCATCATTACTTAGTCTCATCATTACTTAGTCTCATCATTACTTAGTCTCATCATTACTTAGAGTCTCATCATCACTTAGTCTCATCATTACTTAGAGTCTCATCATTACTTAGTCTCATCGTTACTTAGAGTCTCATCATTACTATGAGTCTCATCATTACTTAGTCTCATCATTACTTAGTCTCATCATTACTTAGTCTCATCATTACTTAGAGTCTCATCATTACTTAGTCTCATCATTACTTAGAGTCTCATCATTACTTAGAGTCTCATTATTACTTAGTCTCATCATTACTTAGTCTCATCATTACTTAGAGTCTCATCATTACTTAGAGTCTCATCATTACTTAGAGTCTCATCATTACTATGAGTCTCATCATTGCTTAGTCTCATCATTACTTAGTCTCATCATTACTTAGTCTCATCATTACTTAGAGTCTAATCGTTACTTAGAGTCTCATCATTACTTAGTCTCATCATTACTTAGAGTCTCATCATTACTTAGTCTCATCATTACTTAGAGTCTCATCATTACTTAGAGTCTCATCATTACTTAGTCTCATCGTTATTAAGAGTCCCATCATTACTTAGTCTCATCATTACTTAATCTCATCATTACTTAGTCTCATCATTACTTAGAGTCTCATTATTATTTAGAGTCTCATCATTACTTAGAGTCTCATCATTACTTAGAGTCTCATCATTACTTAGTCTCATCATTACTTAGTCTCATCATTACTTAGTCTCATCATTACTTAGAGTCTCATCATTACTTAGAGTCTCATCATTACTTAGTCTCATCATTACTTAGTCTCTCATCATTACTTAGTCTCATCATTACTTAGAGTCTCATAGTTACTTAGAGTCTCATCATTACTTAGTCTCATCATTACTTAGAGTCTCATCATTACTTAGTCTCATCATTACTTAGAGTCTCATCGTTACTTAGAGTCATCATTACTTAGAGTCTCATCATTACTTAGAGTCTCATCATTACTTAGTCTCATCATTACTTAGTCACATCATTACTTAGAGTCTCATCATTACTTAGTCTCATCATTACTTAGTCTCATCATTACTTAGTCTCATCATTACTTAGAGTCTCATCATTACTTAGTCTCATCGTTATTAAGAGTCCCATCATTACTTAGTCTCATCATTACTTAATCTCATCATTACTTAGAGTCTCATCATTACTTAGAGTCTCATCGTTACTTAGAGTCTCATCGTTACTTAGAGTCTCATCGTTACTTAGAGTCTCATCATTACTTAGTCTCATCATTACTTAGAGTCTTATCATTACTTAGAGTCTCATCATTACTTAGTCTCACATCATTACTTAGTCTCATCATTACTTAGTTTCATCATTACTTAGAGTCTAATCGTTACTTAGAGTCTCATCGTTACTTAGAGTCTCATCATTACTTAGTCTAATCATTACTTAGAGTCTCATCATTACTTAGTCTCATCATTACTTAGAGTCTCATCATTACTTAGAGTCTCATCATTAATTAGAGTCTCATCATTACTTAGTCTCATCATTACTTAGAGTCTCATTGTTACTTAGAGGCTCATCATTACTTAGAGTCTCATCATTACTTAGTCTCATCATTACTTAGTCTCATCATTACTTAGAGTCTCATTGTTACTTAGAGGCTCATCATTACTTAGAGTCTCATCATTACTTAGAGTCTCATCATTACTTAGTCTAATCATTACTTAGAGTCTCATCATTACTTAGTCTCATCATTACTTAGAGTCTCATCGTTACTTAGAGTCATCATTACTTAGAGTCTCATCATTACTTAGAGTCTCATCATTACTTAGTCTCATCATTACTTAGTCACATCATTACTTAGAGTCTCATCATTACTTAGTCTCATCATTACTTAGTCTCATCATTACTTAGTCTCATCATTACTTAGAGTCTCATCATTACTTAGTCTCATCGTTATTAAGAGTCCCATCATTACTTAGTCTCATCATTACTTAATCTCATCATTACTTAGAGTCTCATCATTACTTAGAGTCTCATCGTTACTTAGAGTCTCATCGTTACTTAGAGTCTCATCGTTACTTAGAGTCTCATCATTACTTAGTCTCATCATTACTTAGAGTCTTATCATTACTTAGAGTCTCATCATTACTTAGTCTCACATCATTACTTAGTCTCATCATTACTTAGTTTCATCATTACTTAGAGTCTAATCGTTACTTAGAGTCTCATCGTTACTTAGAGTCTCATCATTACTTAGTCTAATCATTACTTAGAGTCTCATCATTACTTAGTCTCATCATTACTTAGAGTCTCATCATTACTTAGAGTCTCATCATTAATTAGAGTCTCATCATTACTTAGTCTCATCATTACTTAGAGTCTCATTGTTACTTAGAGGCTCATCATTACTTAGAGTCTCATCATTACTTAGTCTCATCATTACTTAGTCTCATCATTACTTAGAGTCTCATTGTTACTTAGAGGCTCATCATTACTTAGAGTCTCATCATTACTTAGAGTCTGATCATTACTTAGTCTCATCATTACTTAGAATCTCATCGTTACTTAGAGTCTCATCATTACTTAGTCTCATCATTACTTAGAGTCTCATCATTACTTAGAGTCTCATCATTACTTAGTCTCATCATTACTTAGTCTCATCATTACTTAGTCTAATCGTTACTTAGAGTCTCATCATTACTTAGAGTCTCATCATTACTTAGTCTCATCATTACTTAGAGTCTCATCATTACTTAGTCTCATCATTACTTAGAGTCTCATCATTACTTAGAGTCTCATCATTACTTAGAGTCTCATCATTACTTAGTCTCATCATTACTTAGTCTCATCATTACTTAGTCTAATCGTTACTTAGAGTCTCATCGTTACTTAGAGTCTCATCGTTACTTAGAGTCTCATCATTACTTAGAGTCTCATCATTACTTAGAGTCTCATCATTACTTAGTCTCATCATTACTTAGAGTCTCATCATTACTTAGAGTCTCATTACTTAGAGTCTCATCATTACTTAGAGTCTCATCATTACTTAGTCTCATCATTACTTAGTCTCATCATTACTTAGTCTAATCGTTACTTAGAGTCTCATCGTTACTTAGAGTCTCATCGTTACTTAGAGTCTCATCATTACTTAGAGTCTCATCATTACTTAGAGTCTCATCATTACTTGGTCTCATCATTACTTAGAGTCTCATCATTACTTAGTCTCATCATAACTTAGAGTCTCATCATTACAGAGTCTCATCATTACTTAGAGTCTCATCATTACTTAGTCTCATCATTACTTAGTCTCATCATTACTTAGTCTCATCATTACTTAGAGTCTCATCATCACTTAGTCTCATCGTTATTAAGAGTCCCATCATTACTTAGTCTCATCATTACTTAATCTCATCATTACTTAATCTCATCATTACTTAGAGTCTCATCGTTACTTAGAGTCTCATCGTTACTTAGAGTCTCATCATTACTTAGAGTCTCATCATTACTTAGAGTCTCATCATTACTTAGTCTCACATGATTACTTAGTCTTACATCATTACTTAGTCTCATCATTACTTAGAGTCTAATCGTTACTTGGAGTCTAATCGTTACTTAGAGTCTCATCGTTACTTAGAGTCTCATCATTACTTAGTCTCATCATTACTTAGAGTCTCATTATTATTTAGAGTCTCATCATTACTTAGAGTCTCATCATTACTTAGAGTCTCATCATTACTTAGTCTCATCATTACTTAGTCTCATCATTACTTAGTCTCATCATTACTTAGAGTCTCATCATTACTTAGAGTCTCATCATTACTTAGTCTCATCATTACTTAGTCTCTCATCATTACTTAGTCTCATCATTACTTAGAGTCTCATCATTACTTAGAGTTTCATCATTACTTAGTCTCATCATTACTTAGAGTCTCATCATTACTTAGAGTCTCATCATTACTTAGTCTCATCATTACTTAGTCTCATCATTACTTAGAGTCTAATCGTTACTTAGAGTCTCATTGTTACTTAGAGTCTCATCATTACTTAGTCTCATCATTACTTAGTCTCATCATAACTTAGAGTCTCATCATTACTTAGTCTCATCATTACTTAGAGTCTCATCATTACTTAGAGTCTCATCATTACTTAGTCTAATCATTACTTAGTCTCATCATTACTTAGAGTCTCATCGTTACTTAGAGTCATCATTACTTAGAGTCTCATCATTACTTAGAGTCTCATCATTACTTAGTCTCATCATTACTTAGTCACATCATTACTTAGAGTCTCATCATTACTTAGTCTCATCATTACTTAGTCTCATCATTACTTAGTCTCATCATTACTTAGAGTCTCATCATTACTTAGAGTCTCATCATTACTTAGTCTCATCATTACTTAGTCTCTCATCATTACTTAGTCTCATCATTACTTAGAGTCTCATAGTTACTTAGAGTCTCATCATTACTTAGTCTCATCATTACTTAGAGTCTCATCGTTACTTAGAGTCATCATTACTTAGAGTCTCATCATTACTTAGAGTCTCATCATTACTTAGTCTCATCATTACTTAGTCACATCATTACTTAGAGTCTCATCATTACTTAGTCTCATCATTACTTAGTCTCATCATTACTTAGTCTCATCATTACTTAGAGTCTCATCATTACTTAGTCTCATCGTTATTAAGAGTCCCATCATTACTTAGTCTCATCATTACTTAATCTCATCATTACTTAGAGTCTCATCATTACTTAGAGTCTCATCGTTACTTAGAGTCTCATCGTTACTTAGAGTCTCATCGTTACTTAGAGTCTCATCATTACTTAGTCTCATCATTACTTAGAGTCTTATCATTACTTAGAGTCTCATCATTACTTAGTCTCACATCATTACTTAGTCTCATCATTACTTAGTTTCATCATTACTTAGAGTCTAATCGTTACTTAGAGTCTCATCGTTACTTAGAGTCTCATCATTACTTAGTCTAATCATTACTTAGAGTCTCATCATTACTTAGTCTCATCATTACTTAGAGTCTCATCATTACTTAGAGTCTCATCATTAATTAGAGTCTCATCATTACTTAGTCTCATCATTACTTAGAGTCTCATTGTTACTTAGAGGCTCATCATTACTTAGAGTCTCATCATTACTTAGTCTCATCATTACTTAGTCTCATCATTACTTAGAGTCTCATTGTTACTTAGAGGCTCATCATTACTTAGAGTCTCATCATTACTTAGAGTCTGATCATTACTTAGTCTCATCATTACTTAGAATCTCATCGTTACTTAGAGTCTCATCATTACTTAGTCTCATCATTACTTAGAGTCTCATCATTACTTAGAGTCTCATCATTACTTAGTCTCATCATTACTTAGAGTCTCATCATTACTTAGTCTAATCATTACTTAGTCTCATCATTACTTAGTCTAATCGTTACTTAGAGTCTCATCATTACTTAGAGTCTCATCATTACTTAGTCTCATCATTACTTAGAGTCTCATCATTACTTAGTCTCATCATTACTTAGAGTCTCATCATTACTTAGAGTCTCATCATTACTTAGAGTCTCATCATTACTTAGTCTCATCATTACTTAGTCTCATCATTACTTAGTCTAATCGTTACTTAGAGTCTCATCGTTACTTAGAGTCTCATCGTTACTTAGAGTCTCATCATTACTTAGAGTCTCATCATTACTTAGAGTCTCATCATTACTTAGTCTCATCATTACTTAGAGTCTCATCATTACTTAGAGTCTCATTACTTAGAGTCTCATCATTACTTAGAGTCTCATCATTACTTAGTCTCATCATTACTTAGTCTCATCATTACTTAGTCTAATCGTTACTTAGAGTCTCATCGTTACTTAGAGTCTCATCATTACTTAGAGTCTCATCATTACTTAGAGTCTCATCATTACTTGGTCTCATCATTACTTAGAGTCTCATCATTACTTAGTCTCATCATAACTTAGAGTCTCATCATTACAGAGTCTCATCATTACTTAGAGTCTCATCATTACTTAGTCTCATCATTACTTAGTCTCATCATTACTTAGTCTCATCATTACTTAGAGTCTCATCATCACTTAGTCTCATCGTTATTAAGAGTCCCATCATTACTTAGTCTCATCATTACTTAATCTCATCATTACTTAATCTCATCATTACTTAGAGTCTCATCGTTACTTAGAGTCTCATCGTTACTTAGAGTCTCATCATTACTTAGAGTCTCATCATTACTTAGAGTCTCATCATTACTTAGTCTCACATGATTACTTAGTCTTACATCATTACTTAGTCTCATCATTACTTAGAGTCTAATCGTTACTTGGAGTCTAATCGTTACTTAGAGTCTCATCGTTACTTAGAGTCTCATCATTACTTAGTCTCATCATTACTTAGAGTCTCATTATTATTTAGAGTCTCATCATTACTTAGAGTCTCATCATTACTTAGAGTCTCATCATTACTTAGTCTCATCATTACTTAGTCTCATCATTACTTAGTCTCATCATTACTTAGAGTCTCATCATTACTTAGAGTCTCATCATTACTTAGTCTCATCATTACTTAGTCTCTCATCATTACTTAGTCTCATCATTACTTAGAGTCTCATCATTACTTAGAGTTTCATCATTACTTAGTCTCATCATTACTTAGAGTCTCATCATTACTTAGAGTCTCATCATTACTTAGTCTCATCATTACTTAGTCTCATCATTACTTAGAGTCTAATCGTTACTTAGAGTCTCATTGTTACTTAGAGTCTCATCATTACTTAGTCTCATCATTACTTAGTCTCATCATAACTTAGAGTCTCATCATTACTTAGTCTCATCATTACTTAGAGTCTCATCATTACTTAGAGTCTCATCATTACTTAGTCTAATCATTACTTAGTCTCATCATTACTTAGAGTCTCATCGTTACTTAGAGTCATCATTACTTAGAGTCTCATCATTACTTAGAGTCTCATCATTACTTAGTCTCATCATTACTTAGTCACATCATTACTTAGAGTCTCATCATTACTTAGTCTCATCATTACTTAGTCTCATCATTACTTAGTCTCATCATTACTTAGAGTCTCATCATTACTTAGAGTCTCATCATTACTTAGTCTCATCATTACTTAGTCTCTCATCATTACTTAGTCTCATCATTACTTAGAGTCTCATAGTTACTTAGAGTCTCATCATTACTTAGTCTCATCATTACTTAGAGTCTCATCGTTACTTAGAGTCATCATTACTTAGAGTCTCATCATTACTTAGAGTCTCATCATTACTTAGTCTCATCATTACTTAGTCACATCATTACTTAGAGTCTCATCATTACTTAGTCTCATCATTACTTAGTCTCATCATTACTTAGTCTCATCATTACTTAGAGTCTCATCATTACTTAGTCTCATCGTTATTAAGAGTCCCATCATTACTTAGTCTCATCATTACTTAATCTCATCATTACTTAGAGTCTCATCATTACTTAGAGTCTCATCGTTACTTAGAGTCTCATCGTTACTTAGAGTCTCATCGTTACTTAGAGTCTCATCATTACTTAGTCTCATCATTACTTAGAGTCTTATCATTACTTAGAGTCTCATCATTACTTAGTCTCACATCATTACTTAGTCTCATCATTACTTAGTTTCATCATTACTTAGAGTCTAATCGTTACTTAGAGTCTCATCGTTACTTAGAGTCTCATCATTACTTAGTCTAATCATTACTTAGAGTCTCATCATTACTTAGTCTCATCATTACTTAGAGTCTCATCATTACTTAGAGTCTCATCATTAATTAGAGTCTCATCATTACTTAGTCTCATCATTACTTAGAGTCTCATTGTTACTTAGAGGCTCATCATTACTTAGAGTCTCATCATTACTTAGTCTCATCATTACTTAGTCTCATCATTACTTAGAGTCTCATTGTTACTTAGAGGCTCATCATTACTTAGAGTCTCATCATTACTTAGAGTCTGATCATTACTTAGTCTCATCATTACTTAGAATCTCATCGTTACTTAGAGTCTCATCATTACTTAGTCTCATCATTACTTAGAGTCTCATCATTACTTAGAGTCTCATCATTACTTAGTCTCATCATTACTTAGAGTCTCATCATTACTTAGTCTAATCATTACTTAGTCTCATCATTACTTAGTCTAATCGTTACTTAGAGTCTCATCATTACTTAGAGTCTCATCATTACTTAGTCTCATCATTACTTAGAGTCTCATCATTACTTAGTCTCATCATTACTTAGAGTCTCATCATTACTTAGAGTCTCATCATTACTTAGAGTCTCATCATTACTTAGTCTCATCATTACTTAGTCTCATCATTACTTAGTCTAATCGTTACTTAGAGTCTCATCGTTACTTAGAGTCTCATCGTTACTTAGAGTCTCATCATTACTTAGAGTCTCATCATTACTTAGAGTCTCATCATTACTTAGTCTCATCATTACTTAGAGTCTCATCATTACTTAGAGTCTCATTACTTAGAGTCTCATCATTACTTAGAGTCTCATCATTACTTAGTCTCATCATTACTTAGTCTCATCATTACTTAGTCTAATCGTTACTTAGAGTCTCATCGTTACTTAGAGTCTCATCGTTACTTAGAGTCTCATCATTACTTAGAGTCTCATCATTACTTAGAGTCTCATCATTACTTGGTCTCATCATTACTTAGAGTCTCATCATTACTTAGTCTCATCATAACTTAGAGTCTCATCGTTACTTAGAGTCTCATCGTTACTTAGAGTCTCATCATTACTTAGAGTCTCATCATTACTTAGTCTCATCATTACTTAGTCTCATCATTACTTAGTCTCATCATTACTTAGAGTCTCATCATCACTTAGTCTCATCATTACTTAGAGTCTCATCATTACTTAGTCTCATCGTTACTTAGAGTCTCATCATTACTATGAGTCTCATCATTACTTAGTCTCATCATTACTTAGTCTCATCATTACTTAGTCTCATCATTACTTAGAGTCTCATCATTACTTAGTCTCATCATTACTTAGAGTCTCATCATTACTTAGAGTCTCATTATTACTTAGTCTCATCATTACTTAGTCTCATCATTACTTAGAGTCTCATCATTACTTAGAGTCTCATCATTACTTAGAGTCTCATCATTACTATGAGTCTCATCATTGCTTAGTCTCATCATTACTTAGTCTCATCATTACTTAGTCTCATCATTACTTAGAGTCTAATCGTTACTTAGAGTCTCATCATTACTTAGTCTCATCATTACTTAGAGTCTCATCATTACTTAGTCTCATCATTACTTAGAGTCTCATCATTACTTAGAGTCTCATCATTACTTAGTCTCATCGTTATTAAGAGTCCCATCATTACTTAGTCTCATCATTACTTAATCTCATCATTACTTAGTCTCATCATTACTTAGAGTCTCATTATTATTTAGAGTCTCATCATTACTTAGAGTCTCATCATTACTTAGAGTCTCATCATTACTTAGTCTCATCATTACTTAGTCTCATCATTACTTAGTCTCATCATTACTTAGAGTCTCATCATTACTTAGAGTCTCATCATTACTTAGTCTCATCATTACTTAGTCTCTCGTCATTACTTAGTCTCATCATTACTTAGAGTCTCATAGTTACTTAGAGTCTCATCATTACTTAGTCTCATCATTACTTAGAGTCTCATCATTACTTAGTCTCATCATTACTTAGAGTCTCATCGTTACTTAGAGTCATCATTACTTAGAGTCTCATCATTACTTAGAGTCTCATCATTACTTAGTCTCATCATTACTTAGTCACATCATTACTTAGAGTCTCATCATTACTTAGTCTCATCATTACTTAGTCTCATCATTACTTAGTCTCATCATTACTTAGAGTCTCATCATTACTTAGTCTCATCGTTATTAAGAGTCTCATCATTACTTAGTCTCATCATTACTTAATCTCATCATTACTTAGAGTCTCATCATTACTTAGAGTCTCATCGTTACTTAGAGTCTCATCGTTACTTAGAGTCTCATCGTTACTTAGAGTCTCATCATTACTTAGTCTCATCATTACTTAGAGTCTTATCATTACTTAGAGTCTCATCATTACTTAGTCTCACATCATTACTTAGTCTCATCATTACTTAGTTTCATCATTACTTAGAGTCTAATCGTTACTTAGAGTCTCATCGTTACTTAGAGTCTCATCATTACTTAGTCTAATCATTACTTAGAGTCTCATCATTACTTAGTCTCATCATTACTTAGAGTCTCATCATTACTTAGAGTCTCATCATTAATTAGAGTCTCATCATTACTTAGTCTCATCATTACTTAGAGTCTCATTGTTACTTAGAGGCTCATCATTACTTAGAGTCTCATCATTACTTAGTCTCATCATTACTTAGTCTCATCATTACTTAGAGTCTCATTGTTACTTAGAGGCTCATCATTACTTAGAGTCTCATCATTACTTAGAGTCTGATCATTACTTAGTCTCATCATTACTTAGAATCTCATCGTTACTTAGAGTCTCATCATTACTTAGTCTCATCATTACTTAGAGTCTCATCATTACTTAGAGTCTCATCATTACTTAGTCTCATCATTACTTAGAGTCTCATCATTACTTAGTCTCATCATTACTTAGAGTCTCATCGTTACTTAGAGTCATCATTACTTAGAGTCTCATCATTACTTAGAGTCTCATCATTACTTAGTCTCATCATTACTTAGTCACATCATTACTTAGAGTCTCATCATTACTTAGTCTCATCATTACTTAGTCTCATCATTACTTAGTCTCATCATTACTTAGAGTCTCATCATTACTTAGTCTCATCGTTATTAAGAGTCCCATCATTACTTAGTCTCATCATTACTTAATCTCATCATTACTTAGAGTCTCATCATTACTTAGAGTCTCATCGTTACTTAGAGTCTCATCGTTACTTAGAGTCTCATCGTTACTTAGAGTCTCATCATTACTTAGTCTCATCATTACTTAGAGTCTTATCATTACTTAGAGTCTCATCATTACTTAGTCTCACATCATTACTTAGTCTCATCATTACTTAGTTTCATCATTACTTAGAGTCTAATCGTTACTTAGAGTCTCATCGTTACTTAGAGTCTCATCATTACTTAGTCTAATCATTACTTAGAGTCTCATGATTACTTAGTCTCATCATTACTTAGAGTCTCATCATTACTTAGAGTCTCATCATTAATTAGAGTCTCATCATTACTTAGTCTCATCATTACTTAGAGTCTCATTGTTACTTAGAGGCTCATCATTACTTAGAGTCTCATCATTACTTAGTCTCATCATTACTTAGTCTCATCATTACTTAGAGTCTCATTGTTACTTAGAGGCTCATCATTACTTAGAGTCTCATCATTACTTAGAGTCTGATCATTACTTAGTCTCATCATTACTTAGAATCTCATCGTTACTTAGAGTCTCATCATTACTTAGTCTCATCATTACTTAGAGTCTCATCATTACTTAGAGTCTCATCATTACTTAGTCTCATCATTACTTAGTCTCATCATTACTTAGTCTAATCGTTACTTAGAGTCTCATCATTACTTAGAGTCTCATCATTACTTAGTCTCATCATTACTTAGAGTCTCATCATTACTTAGTCTCATCATTACTTAGAGTCTCATCATTACTTGGAGTCTCATCATTACTTAGAGTCTCATCATTACTTAGTCTCATCATTACTTAGTCTCATCATTACTTAGTCTAATCGTTACTTAGAGTCTCATCGTTACTTAGAGTCTCATCGTTACTTAGAGTCTCATCATTACTTAGAGTCTCATCATTACTTAGAGTCTCATCATTACTTAGTCTCATCATTACTTAGAGTCTCATCATTACTTAGAGTCTCATTACTTAGAGTCTCATCATTACTTAGAGTCTCATCATTACTTAGTCTCATCATTACTTAGAGTCTAATCGTTACTTAGAGTCTAATCGTTACTTAGAGTCTCATCATTACTTAGTCTCATCATTACTTAGAGTCTCATCATTACTTAGTCTCATCATTACGTAGTCTCATCATTACTTAGAGTCTCATCATTACTTAGTCTCATCATTACTTAGAGTCTCATCATTACTTAGAGTCTCATCATTACTTAGTCTCATCATTACTTAGTCTCATCATTACTTAGAGTCTCATCATTACTTAGAGTCTCATCATTACTTAGTCTCATCATTACTTAGTCTCATCATTACTTAGTCTCATCATTTCTTAGTCTCATCATTACTTAGAGTCTAATCGTTACTTAGAGTCTCATCATTACTTAGTCTCATCATTACTTAGAGTCTCATCATTACTTAGTCTCATCATTACGTAGTCTCATCATTACTTAGAGTCTCATCATTACTTAGTCTCATCATTACTTAGAGTCTCATCATTACTTAGAGTCTCATCATTACTTAGTCTCATCATTACTTAGTCTCATCATTACTTAGAGTCTCATCATTACTTAGAGTCTCATCATTACTTAGTCTCATCATTACTTAGTCTCATCATTACTTAGTCTCATCATTTCTTAGTCTCATCATTACTTAGAGTCTAATCGTTACTTAGAGTCTCATCATTACTTAGTCTCATCATTACTTAGAGTCTCATCATTACTTAGTCTCATCATTACTTAGAGTCTCATCATTACTTAGAGTCTCATCATTACTTAGTCTCATCATTACTTAGAGTCTCATCATTACTATGAGTCTCATCATTACTTAGTCTCATCATTACTTAGTCTCATCATTACTTAGTCTCATCATTACTTAGAGTCTCATAGTTACTTAGAGTCTCATCATTACTTAGTCTCATCATTACTTAGAGTCTCATCATTACTTAGTCTCATCATTACTTAGAGTCTCATCGTTACTTAGAGTCTCATCATTACTTAGAGTCTCATCATTACTTAGAGTCTCATCATTACTTAGTCTCATCATTACTTAGTCACATCATTACTTAGAGTCTCATCATTACTTAGTCTCATCATTACTTAGTCTCATCATTACTTAGTCTCATCATTACTTAGAGTCTCATCATTACTTAGTCTCATCGTTATTAAGAGTCCCATCATTACTTAGTCTCATCATTACTTAATCTCATCATTACTTAGAGTCTCATCATTACTTAGAGTCTCATCGTTACTTAGAGTCTCATCGTTACTTAGAGTCTCATCGTTACTTAGAGTCTCATCATTACTTAGTCTCATCATTACTTAGAGTCTTATCATTACTTAGAGTCTCATCATTACTTAGTCTCACATCATTACTTAGTCTCATCATTACTTAGTTTCATCATTACTTAGAGTCTAATCGTTACTTAGAGTCTCATCGTTACTTAGAGTCTCATCATTACTTAGTCTAATAATTACTTAGAGTCTCATCATTACTTTTTCTCATCATTACTTAGAGTCTCATCATTACTTAGAGTCTCATCATTAATTAGAGTCTCATCATTACTTAGTCTCATCATTACTTAGTCTCATCATTACTTAGAGTCTCATTGTTACTTAGAGGCTCATCATTACTTAGAGTCTCATCATTACTTAGAGTCTGATCATTACTTAGTCTCATCATTACTTAGAATCTCATCGTTACTTAGAGTCTCATCATTACTTAGTCTCATCATTACTTAGAGTCTCATCATTACTTAGAGTCTCATCATTACTTAGTCTCATCATTACTTAGAGTCTCATCATTACTTAGTCTCATCATTACTTAGTCTCATCATTACTTAGTCTAATCGTTACTTAGAGTCTCATCGTTACTTAGAGTCTCATCGTTACTTAGAGTCTCATCATTACTTAGAGTCTCATCATTACTTAGTCTCATCATTACTTAGAGTCTCATCATTACTTAGTCTCATCATTACTTAGAGTCTCATCATTACTTAGAGTCTCATCATTACTTAGAGTCTCATCATTACTTGGTCTCATCATTACTTAGAGTCTCATCATTACTTAGTCTCATCATAACTTAGAGTCTCATCATTACAGAGTCTCATCATTACTTAGAGTCTCATCATTACTTAGTCTCATCATTACTTAGTCTCATTATTACTTAGTCTCATCATTACTTAGAGTCTCATCATCACTTAGTCTCATCGTTATTAAGAGTCCCATCATTACTTAGTCTCATCATTACTTAATCTCATCATTACTTAATCTCATCATTACTTAGAGTCTCATCGTTACTTAGAGTCTCATCGTTACTTAGAGTCTCATCATTACTTAGAGTCTCATCATTACTTAGAGTCTCATCATTACTTAGTCTCACATGATTACTTAGTCTTACATCATTACTTAGTCTCATCATTACTTAGAGTCTAATCGTTACTTGGAGTCTAATCGTTACTTAGAGTCTCATCGTTACTTAGAGTCTCATTATTACTTAGTCTCATCATTACTTAGAGTCTCATTATTATTTAGAGTCTCATCATTACTTAGAGTCTCATCATTACTTAGAGTCTCATCATTACTTAGTCTCATCATTACTTAGTCTCATCATTACTTAGTCTCATCATTACTTAGAGTCTCATCATTACTTAGAGTCTCATCATTACTTAGTCTCATCATTACTTAGTCTCTCATCATTACTTAGTCTCATCATTACTTAGAGTCTCATAGTTACTTAGAGTCTCATCATTACTTAGTCTCATCATTACTTAGAGTCTCATCATTACTTAGTCTCATCATTACTTAGAGTCTCATCGTTACTTAGAGTCATCATTACTTAGAGTCTCATCATTACTTAGAGTCTCATCATTACTTAGTCTCATCATTACTTAGTCACATCATTACTTAGAGTCTCATCATTACTTAGTCTCATCATTACTTAGTCTCATCATTACTTAGTCTCATCATTACTTAGAGTCTCATCATTACTTAGTCTCATCGTTATTAAGAGTCCCATCATTACTTAGTCTCATCATTACTTAATCTCATCATTACTTAGTCTCATCATTACTTAGAGTCTCATTGTTACTTAGAGGCTCATCATTACTTAGAGTCTCATCATTACTTAGTCTCATCATTACTTAGTCTCATCATTACTTAGAGTCTTATTGTTACTTAGAGGCTCATCATTACTTAGAGTCTCATCATTACTAAGAGTCTGATCATTACTTAGTCTCATCATTACTTAGAATCTCATCGTTACTTAGAGTCTCATCATTACTTAGTCTCATCATTACTTAGAGTCTCATCATTACTTAGAGTCTCATCATTACTTAGTCTCATCATTACTTAGAGTCTCATCATTACTCAGTCTCATCATTACTTAGTCTCATCATTACTTAGTCTAATCGTTACTTAGAGTCTCATCATTACTTAGTCTCATCATTACTTAATCTCATCATTACTTAGTCTCATCATTACTTAGAGTCTCATCATCACTTAGTCTCATCGTTATTAAGAGTCCCATCATTACTTAGTCTCATCATTACTTAATCTCATCATTACTTAATCTCATCATTACTTAGAGTCTCATCGTTACTTAGAGTCTCATCGTTACTTAGAGTCTCATCATTACTTAGAGTCTCATCATTACTTAGAGTCTCATCATTACTTAGTCTCACATGATTACTTAGTCTTACATCATTACTTAGTCTCATCATTACTTAGAGTCTAATCGTTACTTGGAGTCTAATCGTTACTTAGAGTCTCATCGTTACTTAGAGTCTCATTATTACTTAGTCTCATCATTACTTAGAGTCTCATTATTATTTAGAGTCTCATCATTACTTAGAGTCTCATCATTACTTAGAGTCTCATCATTACTTAGTCTCATCATTACTTAGTCTCATCATTACTTAGTCTCATCATTACTTAGAGTCTCATCATTACTTAGAGTCTCATCATTACTTAGTCTCATCATTACTTAGTCTCTCATCATTACTTAGTCTCATCATTACTTAGAGTCTCATAGTTACTTAGAGTCTCATCATTACTTAGTCTCATCATTACTTAGAGTCTCATCATTACTTAGTCTCATCATTACTTAGAGTCTCATCGTTACTTAGAGTCATCATTACTTAGAGTCTCATCATTACTTAGAGTCTCATCATTACTTAGTCTCATCATTACTTAGTCACATCATTACTTAGAGTCTCATCATTACTTAGTCTCATCATTACTTAGTCTCATCATTACTTAGTCTCATCATTACTTAGAGTCTCATCATTACTTAGTCTCATCGTTATTAAGAGTCCCATCATTACTTAGTCTCATCATTACTTAATCTCATCATTACTTAGAGTCTCATCATTACTTAGAGTCTCATCGTTACTTAGAGTCTCATCGTTACTTAGAGTCGCATCGTTACTTAGAGTCTCATCATTACTTAGTCTCATCATTACTTAGAGTCTTATCATTACTTAGAGTCTCATCATTACTTAGTCTCACATCATTACTTAGTCTCATCATTACTTAGTTTCATCATTACTTAGAGTCTAATCGTTACTTAGAGTCTCATCGTTACTTAGAGTCTCATCATTACTTAGTCTAATCATTACTTAGAGTCTCATCATTACTTAGTCTCATCATTACTTAGAGTCTCATCATTACTTAGAGTCTCATCATTAATTAGAGTCTCATCATTACTTAGTCTCATCATTACTTAGAGTCTCATTGTTACTTAGAGGCTCATCATTACTTAGAGTCTCATCATTACTTAGTCTCATCATTACTTAGTCTCATCATTACTTAGAGTCTCATTGTTACTTAGAGGCTCATCATTACTTAGAGTCTCATCATTACTTAGTCTCATCATTACTTAGAGTCTCATCATTACTTAGAGTCTCATCATTACTTAGTCTCATCATTACTTAGAGTCTCATCATTACTTAGTCTCATCATTACTTAGTCTCATCATTACTTAGTCTAATCGTTACTTAGAGTCTCATCATTACTTAGAGTCTCATCATTACTTAGTCTCATCATTACTTAGAGTCTCATCATTACTTAGTCTCATCATTACTTAGAGTCTCATCATTACTTAGAGTCTCATCATTACTTAGAGTCTCATCATTACTTAGTCTCATCATTACTTAGTCTCATCATTACTTAGTCTAATCGTTACTTAGAGTCTCATCGTTACTTAGAGTCTCATCGTTACTTAGAGTCTCATCATTACTTAGAGTCTCATCATTACTTAGAGTCTCATCATTACTTAGTCTCATCATTACTTAGAGTCTCATCATTACTTAGAGTCTCATTACTTAGAGTCTCATCATTACTTAGAGTCTCATCATTACTTAGTCTCATCATTACTTAGTCTCATCATTACTTAGTCTAATCGTTACTTAGAGTCTCATCGTTACTTAGAGTCTCATCGTTACTTAGAGTCTCATCATTACTTAGAGTCTCATCATTACTTAGAGTCTCATCATTACTTGGTCTCATCATTACTTAGAGTCTCATCATTACTTAGTCTCATCATAACTTAGAGTCTCATCGTTACTTAGAGTCTCATCGTTACTTAGAGTCTCATCATTACTTAGAGTCTCATCATTACTTAGTCTCATCATTACTTAGTCTCATCATTACTTAGTCTCATCATTACTTAGAGTCTCATCATCACTTAGTCTCATCATTACTTAGAGTCTCATCATTACTTAGTCTCATCGTTACTTAGAGTCTCATCATTACTATGAGTCTCATCATTACTTAGTCTCATCATTACTTAGTCTCATCATTACTTAGTCTCATCATTACTTAGAGTCTCATCATTACTTAGTCTCATCATTACTTAGAGTCTCATCATTACTTAGAGTCTCATTATTACTTAGTCTCATCATTACTTAGTCTCATCATTACTTAGAGTCTCATCATTACTTAGAGTCTCATCATTACTTAGAGTCTCATCATTACTATGAGTCTCATCATTGCTTAGTCTCATCATTACTTAGTCTCATCATTACTTAGTCTCATCATTACTTAGAGTCTAATCGTTACTTAGAGTCTCATCATTACTTAGTCTCATCATTACTTAGAGTCTCATCATTACTTAGTCTCATCATTACTTAGAGTCTCATCATTACTTAGAGTCTCATCATTACTTAGTCTCATCGTTATTAAGAGTCCCATCATTACTTAGTCTCATCATTACTTAATCTCATCATTACTTAGTCTCATCATTACTTAGAGTCTCATTATTATTTAGAGTCTCATCATTACTTAGAGTCTCATCATTACTTAGAGTCTCATCATTACTTAGTCTCATCATTACTTAGTCTCATCATTACTTAGTCTCATCATTACTTAGAGTCTCATCATTACTTAGAGTCTCATCATTACTTAGTCTCATCATTACTTAGTCTCTCATCATTACTTAGTCTCATCATTACTTAGAGTCTCATAGTTACTTAGAGTCTCATCATTACTTAGTCTCATCATTACTTAGAGTCTCATCATTACTTAGTCTCATCATTACTTAGAGTCTCATCGTTACTTAGAGTCATCATTACTTAGAGTCTCATCATTACTTAGTCTCATCATTACTTAGTCTCATCATTACTTAGTCTCATCATTACTTAGAGTCTCATCATTACTTAGAGTCTCATCATTACTTAGTCTCATCATTACTTAGTCTCTCATCATTACTTAGTCTCATCATTACTTAGAGTCTCATAGTTACTTAGAGTCTCATCATTACTTAGTCTCATCATTACTTAGAGTCTCATCATTACTTAGTCTCATCATTACTTAGTCTCATCATTACTTAGTCTCATCATTACTTAGAGTCTCATCATTACTTAGTCTCATCGTTATTAAGAGTCCCATCATTACTTAGTCTCATCATTACTTAATCTCATCATTACTTAGAGTCTCATCATTACTTAGAGTCTCATCGTTACTTAGAGTCTCATCGTTACTTAGAGTCTCATCGTTACTTAGAGTCTCATCATTACTTAGTCTCATCATTACTTAGAGTCTTATCATTACTTAGAGTCTCATCATTACTTAGTCTCACATCATTACTTAGTCTCATCATTACTTAGTTTCATCATTACTTAGAGTCTAATCGTTACTTAGAGTCTCATCGTTACTTAGAGTCTCATCATTACTTAGTCTAATCATTACTTAGAGTCTCATCATTACTTAGTCTCATCATTACTTAGAGTCTCATCATTACTTAGAGTCTCATCATTAATTAGAGTCTCATCATTACTTAGTCTCATCATTACTTAGAGTCTCATTGTTACTTAGAGGCTCATCATTACTTAGAGTCTCATCATTACTTAGTCTCATCATTACTTAGTCTCATCATTACTTAGAGTCTCATTGTTACTTAGAGGCTCATCATTACTTAGAGTCTCATCATTACTTAGAGTCTCATCATTACTTAGTCTAATCATTACTTAGAGTCTCATCATTACTTAGTCTCATCATTACTTAGAGTCTCATCGTTACTTAGAGTCATCATTACTTAGAGTCTCATCATTACTTAGAGTCTCATCATTACTTAGTCTCATCATTACTTAGTCACATCATTACTTAGAGTCTCATCATTACTTAGTCTCATCATTACTTAGTCTCATCATTACTTAGTCTCATCATTACTTAGAGTCTCATCATTACTTAGTCTCATCGTTATTAAGAGTCCCATCATTACTTAGTCTCATCATTACTTAATCTCATCATTACTTAGAGTCTCATCATTACTTAGAGTCTCATCGTTACTTAGAGTCTCATCGTTACTTAGAGTCTCATCGTTACTTAGAGTCTCATCATTACTTAGTCTCATCATTACTTAGAGTCTTATCATTACTTAGAGTCTCATCATTACTTAGTCTCACATCATTACTTAGTCTCATCATTACTTAGTTTCATCATTACTTAGAGTCTAATCGTTACTTAGAGTCTCATCGTTACTTAGAGTCTCATCATTACTTAGTCTAATCATTACTTAGAGTCTCATCATTACTTAGTCTCATCATTACTTAGAGTCTCATCATTACTTAGAGTCTCATCATTAATTAGAGTCTCATCATTACTTAGTCTCATCATTACTTAGAGTCTCATTGTTACTTAGAGGCTCATCATTACTTAGAGTCTCATCATTACTTAGTCTCATCATTACTTAGTCTCATCATTACTTAGAGTCTCATTGTTACTTAGAGGCTCATCATTACTTAGAGTCTCATCATTACTTAGAGTCTGATCATTACTTAGTCTCATCATTACTTAGAATCTCATCGTTACTTAGAGTCTCATCATTACTTAGTCTCATCATTACTTAGAGTCTCATCATTACTTAGAGTCTCATCATTACTTAGTCTCATCATTATTTAGTCTCATCATTACTTAGTCTAATCGTTACTTAGAGTCTCATCATTACTTAGAGTCTCATCATTACTTAGTCTCATCATTACTTAGAGTCTCATCATTACTTAGTCTCATCATTACTTAGAGTCTCATCATTACTTAGAGTCTCATCATTACTTAGAGTCTCATCATTACTTAGTCTCATCATTACTTAGTCTCATCATTACTTAGTCTAATCGTTACTTAGAGTCTCATCGTTACTTAGAGTCTCATCGTTACTTAGAGTCTCATCATTACTTAGAGTCTCATCATTACTTAGAGTCTCATCATTACTTAGTCTCATCATTACTTAGAGTCTCATCATTACTTAGAGTCTCATTACTTAGAGTCTCATCATTACTTAGAGTCTCATCATTACTTAGTCTCATCATTACTTAGTCTCATCATTACTTAGTCTAATCGTTACTTAGAGTCTCATCGTTACTTAGAGTCTCATCGTTACTTAGAGTCTCATCATTACTTAGAGTCTCATCATTACTTAGAGTCTCATCATTACTTGGTCTCATCATTACTTAGAGTCTCATCATTACTTAGTCTCATCATAACTTAGAGTCTCATCATTACAGAGTCTCATCATTACTTAGAGTCTCATCATTACTTAGTCTCATCATTACTTAGTCTCATCATTACTTAGTCTCATCATTACTTAGAGTCTCATCATCACTTAGTCTCATCGTTATTAAGAGTCCCATCATTACTTAGTCTCATCATTACTTAATCTCATCATTACTTAATCTCATCATTACTTAGAGTCTCATCGTTACTTAGAGTCTCATCGTTACTTAGAGTCTCATCATTACTTAGAGTCTCATCATTACTTAGAGTCTCATCATTACTTAGTCTCACATGATTACTTAGTCTTACATCATTACTTAGTCTCATCATTACTTAGAGTCTAATCGTTACTTGGAGTCTAATCGTTACTTAGAGTCTCATCGTTACTTAGAGTCTCATCATTACTTAGTCTCATCATTACTTAGAGTCTCATTATTATTTAGAGTCTCATCATTACTTAGAGTCTCATCATTACTTAGAGTCTCATCATTACTTAGTCTCATCATTACTTAGTCTCATCATTACTTAGTCTCATCATTACTTAGAGTCTCATCATTACTTAGAGTCTCATCATTACTTAGTCTCATCATTACTTAGTCTCTCATCATTACTTAGTCTCATCATTACTTAGAGTCTCATCATTACTTAGAGTTTCATCATTACTTAGTCTCATCATTACTTAGAGTCTCATCATTACTTAGAGTCTCATCATTACTTAGTCTCATCATTACTTAGTCTCATCATTACTTAGAGTCTAATCGTTACTTAGAGTCTCATTGTTACTTAGAGTCTCATCATTACTTAGTCTCATCATTACTTAGTCTCATCATAACTTAGAGTCTCATCATTACTTAGTCTCATCATTACTTAGAGTCTCATCATTACTTAGAGTCTCATCATTACTTAGTCTCATCATTACTTAGTCTCATCATTACTTAGAGTCTCATCGTTACTTAGAGTCATCATTACTTAGAGTCTCATCATTACTTAGAGTCTCATCATTACTTAGTCTCATCATTACTTAGTCACATCATTACTTAGAGTCTCATCATTACTTAGTCTCATCATTACTTAGTCTCATCATTACTTAGTCTCATCATTACTTAGAGTCTCATCATTACTTAGAGTCTCATCATTACTTAGTCTCATCATTACTTAGTCTCTCATCATTACTTAGTCTCATCATTACTTAGAGTCTCATAGTTACTTAGAGTCTCATCATTACTTAGTCTCATCATTACTTAGAGTCTCATCGTTACTTAGAGTCATCATTACTTAGAGTCTCATCATTACTTAGAGTCTCATCATTACTTAGTCTCATCATTACTTAGTCACATCATTACTTAGAGTCTCATCATTACTTAGTCTCATCATTACTTAGTCTCATCATTACTTAGTCTCATCATTACTTAGAGTCTCATCATTACTTAGTCTCATCGTTATTAAGAGTCCCATCATTACTTAGTCTCATCATTACTTAATCTCATCATTACTTAGAGTCTCATCATTACTTAGAGTCTCATCGTTACTTAGAGTCTCATCGTTACTTAGAGTCTCATCGTTACTTAGAGTCTCATCATTACTTAGTCTCATCATTACTTAGAGTCTTATCATTACTTAGAGTCTCATCATTACTTAGAGTCTCATCATTACTTAGTCTCATCATTACTTAGTCTCATCATTACTTAGAGTCTCATCGTTACTTAGAGTCATCATTACTTAGAGTCTCATCATTACTTAGAGTCTCATCATTACTTAGTCTCATCATTACTTAGTCACATCATTACTTAGAGTCTCATCATTACTTAGTCTCATCATTACTTAGTCTCATCATTACTTAGTCTCATCATTACTTAGAGTCTCATCATTACTTAGAGTCTCATCATTACTTAGTCTCATCATTACTTAGTCTCTCATCATTACTTAGTCTCATCATTACTTAGAGTCTCATAGTTACTTAGAGTCTCATCATTACTTAGTCTCATCATTACTTAGAGTCTCATCGTTACTTAGAGTCATCATTACTTAGAGTCTCATCATTACTTAGAGTCTCATCATTACTTAGTCTCATCATTACTTAGTCACATCATTACTTAGAGTCTCATCATTACTTAGTCTCATCATTACTTAGTCTCATCATTACTTAGTCTCATCATTACTTAGAGTCTCATCATTACTTAGTCTCATCGTTATTAAGAGTCCCATCATTACTTAGTCTCATCATTACTTAATCTCATCATTACTTAGAGTCTCATCATTACTTAGAGTCTCATCGTTACTTAGAGTCTCATCGTTACTTAGAGTCTCATCGTTACTTAGAGTCTCATCATTACTTAGTCTCATCATTACTTAGAGTCTTATCATTACTTAGAGTCTCATCATTACTTAGTCTCACATCATTACTTAGTCTCATCATTACTTAGTTTCATCATTACTTAGAGTCTAATCGTTACTTAGAGTCTCATCGTTACTTAGAGTCTCATCATTACTTAGTCTAATCATTACTTAGAGTCTCATCATTACTTAGTCTCATCATTACTTAGAGTCTCATCATTACTTAGAGTCTCATCATTAATTAGAGTCTCATCATTACTTAGTCTCATCATTACTTAGAGTCTCATTGTTACTTAGAGGCTCATCATTACTTAGAGTCTCATCATTACTTAGTCTCATCATTACTTAGTCTCATCATTACTTAGAGTCTCATTGTTACTTAGAGGCTCATCATTACTTAGAGTCTCATCATTACTTAGAGTCTGATCATTACTTAGTCTCATCATTACTTAGAATCTCATCGTTACTTAGAGTCTCATCATTACTTAGTCTCATCATTACTTAGAGTCTCATCATTACTTAGAGTCTCATCATTACTTAGTCTCATCATTACTTAGAGTCTCATCATTACTTAGTCTAATCATTACTTAGTCTCATCATTACTTAGTCTAATCGTTACTTAGAGTCTCATCATTACTTAGAGTCTCATCATTACTTAGTCTCATCATTACTTAGAGTCTCATCATTACTTAGTCTCATCATTACTTAGAGTCTCATCATTACTTAGAGTCTCATCATTACTTAGAGTCTCATCATTACTTAGTCTCATCATTACTTAGTCTCATCATTACTTAGTCTAATCGTTACTTAGAGTCTCATCGTTACTTAGAGTCTCATCGTTACTTAGAGTCTCATCATTACTTAGAGTCTCATCATTACTTAGAGTCTCATCATTACTTAGTCTCATCATTACTTAGAGTCTCATCATTACTTAGAGTCTCATTACTTAGAGTCTCATCATTACTTAGAGTCTCATCATTACTTAGTCTCATCATTACTTAGTCTCATCATTACTTAGTCTAATCGTTACTTAGAGTCTCATCGTTACTTAGAGTCTCATCGTTACTTAGAGTCTCATCATTACTTAGAGTCTCATCATTACTTAGAGTCTCATCATTACTTGGTCTCATCATTACTTAGAGTCTCATCATTACTTAGTCTCATCATAACTTAGAGTCTCATCGTTACTTAGAGTCTCATCGTTACTTAGAGTCTCATCATTACTTAGAGTCTCATCATTACTTAGTCTCATCATTACTTAGTCTCATCATTACTTAGTCTCATCATTACTTAGAGTCTCATCATCACTTAGTCTCATCATTACTTAGAGTCTCATCATTACTTAGTCTCATCGTTACTTAGAGTCTCATCATTACTATGAGTCTCATCATTACTTAGTCTCATCATTACTTAGTCTCATCATTACTTAGTCTCATCATTACTTAGAGTCTCATCATTACTTAGTCTCATCATTACTTAGAGTCTCATCATTACTTAGAGTCTCATTATTACTTAGTCTCATCATTACTTAGTCTCATCATTACTTAGAGTCTCATCATTACTTAGAGTCTCATCATTACTTAGAGTCTCATCATTACTATGAGTCTCATCATTGCTTAGTCTCATCATTACTTAGTCTCATCATTACTTAGTCTCATCATTACTTAGAGTCTAATCGTTACTTAGAGTCTCATCATTACTTAGTCTCATCATTACTTAGAGTCTCATCATTACTTAGTCTCATCATTACTTAGAGTCTCATCATTACTTAGAGTCTCATCATTACTTAGTCTCATCGTTATTAAGAGTCCCATCATTACTTAGTCTCATCATTACTTAATCTCATCATTACTTAGTCTCATCATTACTTAGAGTCTCATTATTATTTAGAGTCTCATCATTACTTAGAGTCTCATCATTACTTAGAGTCTCATCATTACTTAGTCTCATCATTACTTAGTCTCATCATTACTTAGTCTCATCATTACTTAGAGTCTCATCATTACTTAGAGTCTCATCATTACTTAGTCTCATCATTACTTAGTCTCTCGTCATTACTTAGTCTCATCATTACTTAGAGTCTCATAGTTACTTAGTCTCATCATTACTTAGAGTCTCATAGTTACTTAGAGTCTCATCATTACTTAGTCTCATCATTACTTAGAGTCTCATCATTACTTAGTCTCATCATTACTTAGAGTCTCATCGTTACTTAGAGTCATCATTACTTAGAGTCTCATCATTACTTAGAGTCTCATCATTACTTAGTCTCATCATTACTTAGTCACATCATTACTTAGAGTCTCATCATTACTTAGTCTCATCATTACTTAGTCTCATCATTACTTAGTCTCATCATTACTTAGAGTCTCATCATTACTTAGTCTCATCGTTATTAAGAGTCTCATCATTACTTAGTCTCATCATTACTTAATCTCATCATTACTTAGAGTCTCATCATTACTTAGAGTCTCATCGTTACTTAGAGTCTCATCGTTACTTAGAGTCTCATCGTTACTTAGAGTCTCATCATTACTTAGTCTCATCATTACTTAGAGTCTTATCATTACTTAGAGTCTCATCATTACTTAGTCTCACATCATTACTTAGTCTCATCATTACTTAGTTTCATCATTACTTAGAGTCTAATCGTTACTTAGAGTCTCATCGTTACTTAGAGTCTCATCATTACTTAGTCTAATCATTACTTAGAGTCTCATCATTACTTAGTCTCATCATTACTTAGAGTCTCATCATTACTTAGAGTCTCATCATTAATTAGAGTCTCATCATTACTTAGTCTCATCATTACTTAGAGTCTCATTGTTACTTAGAGGCTCATCATTACTTAGAGTCTCATCATTACTTAGTCTCATCATTACTTAGTCTCATCATTACTTAGAGTCTCATTGTTACTTAGAGGCTCATCATTACTTAGAGTCTCATCATTACTTAGAGTCTGATCATTACTTAGTCTCATCATTACTTAGAATCTCATCGTTACTTAGAGTCTCATCATTACTTAGTCTCATCATTACTTAGAGTCTCATCATTACTTAGAGTCTCATCATTACTTAGTCTCATCATTACTTAGAGTCTCATCATTACTTAGTCTCATCATTACTTAGAGTCTCATCGTTACTTAGAGTCATCATTACTTAGAGTCTCATCATTACTTAGAGTCTCATCATTACTTAGTCTCATCATTACTTAGTCACATCATTACTTAGAGTCTCATCATTACTTAGTCTCATCATTACTTAGTCTCATCATTACTTAGTCTCATCATTACTTAGAGTCTCATCATTACTTAGTCTCATCGTTATTAAGAGTCCCATCATTACTTAGTCTCATCATTACTTAATCTCATCATTACTTAGAGTCTCATCATTACTTAGAGTCTCATCGTTACTTAGAGTCTCATCGTTACTTAGAGTCTCATCGTTACTTAGAGTCTCATCATTACTTAGTCTCATCATTACTTAGAGTCTTATCATTACTTAGAGTCTCATCATTACTTAGTCTCACATCATTACTTAGTCTCATCATTACTTAGTTTCATCATTACTTAGAGTCTAATCGTTACTTAGAGTCTCATCGTTACTTAGAGTCTCATCATTACTTAGTCTAATCATTACTTAGAGTCTCATGATTACTTAGTCTCATCATTACTTAGAGTCTCATCATTACTTAGAGTCTCATCATTAATTAGAGTCTCATCATTACTTAGTCTCATCATTACTTAGAGTCTCATTGTTACTTAGAGGCTCATCATTACTTAGAGTCTCATCATTACTTAGTCTCATCATTACTTAGTCTCATCATTACTTAGAGTCTCATTGTTACTTAGAGGCTCATCATTACTTAGAGTCTCATCATTACTTAGAGTCTGATCATTACTTAGTCTCATCATTACTTAGAATCTCATCGTTACTTAGAGTCTCATCATTACTTAGTCTCATCATTACTTAGAGTCTCATCATTACTTAGAGTCTCATCATTACTTAGTCTCATCATTACTTAGTCTCATCATTACTTAGTCTAATCGTTACTTAGAGTCTCATCATTACTTAGAGTCTCATCATTACTTAGTCTCATCATTACTTAGAGTCTCATCATTACTTAGTCTCATCATTACTTAGAGTCTCATCATTACTTGGAGTCTCATCATTACTTAGAGTCTCATCATTACTTAGTCTCATCATTACTTAGTCTCATCATTACTTAGTCTAATCGTTACTTAGAGTCTCATCGTTACTTAGAGTCTCATCGTTACTTAGAGTCTCATCATTACTTAGAGTCTCATCATTACTTAGAGTCTCATCATTACTTAGTCTCATCATTACTTAGAGTCTCATCATTACTTAGAGTCTCATTACTTAGAGTCTCATCATTACTTAGAGTCTCATCATTACTTAGTCTCATCATTACTTAGTCTCATCATTACTTAGTCTAATCGTTACTTAGAGTCTCATCGTTACTTAGAGTCTCATCGTTACTTAGAGTCTCATCATTACTTAGAGTCTCATCATTACTTAGAGTCTCATCATTACTTGGTCTCATCATTACTTAGAGTCTCATCATTACTTAGTCTCATCATAACTTAGAGTCTCATCATTACAGAGTCTCATCATTACTTAGAGTCTCATCATTACTTAGTCTCATCATTACTTAGTCTCATCATTACTTAGTCTCATCATTACTTAGAGTCTCATCATCACTTAGTCTCATCGTTATTAAGAGTCCCATCATTACTTAGTCTCATCATTACTTAATCTCATCATTACTTAATCTCATCATTACTTAGAGTCTCATCGTTACTTAGAGTCTCATCGTTACTTAGAGTCTCATCATTACTTAGAGTCTCATCATTACTTAGAGTCTCATCATTACTTAGTCTCACATGATTACTTAGTCTTACATCATTACTTAGTCTCATCATTACTTAGAGTCTAATCGTTACTTGGAGTCTAATCGTTACTTAGAGTCTCATCGTTACTTAGAGTCTCATCATTACTTAGTCTCATCATTACTTAGAGTCTCATTATTATTTAGAGTCTCATCATTACTTAGAGTCTCATCATTACTTAGAGTCTCATCATTACTTAGTCTCATCATTACTTAGTCTCATCATTACTTAGTCTCATCATTACTTAGAGTCTCATCATTACTTAGAGTCTCATCATTACTTAGTCTCATCATTACTTAGTCTCTCATCATTACTTAGTCTCATCATTACTTAGAGTCTCATCATTACTTAGAGTCTCATCATTACTTAGTCTCATCATTACTTAGAGTCTCATCATTACTTAGAGTCTCATCATTACTTAGTCTCATCATTACTTAGAGTCTCATCATTACTTAGTCTCATCATTACTTAGAGTCTCATCATTACTTAGAGTCGCATCATTACTTAGAGTCTCATCATTACTTAGTCTCATCATTACTTAGTCTCATCATTACTTAGTCTAATCGTTACTTAGAGTCTCATCGTTACTTAGAGTCTCATCGTTACTTAGAGTCTCATCATTACTTAGAGTCTCATCATTACTTAGAGTCTCATCATTACTTAGTCTCATCATTACTTAGAGTCTCATCATTACTTAGAGTCTCATTACTTAGAGTCTCATCATTACTTAGAGTCTCATCATTACTTAGTCTCATCATTACTTAGTCTCATCATTACTTAGTCTAATCGTTACTTAGAGTCTCATCGTTACTTAGAGTCTCATCGTTACTTAGAGTCTCATCATTACTTAGAGTCTCATCATTACTTAGAGTCTCATCATTACTTAGTCTCATCATTACTTAGTCTCATCATTACTTAGTCTCATCATTACTTAGAGTCTCATCATCACTTAGTCTCATCATTACTTAGAGTCTCATCATTACTTAGTCTCATCGTTACTTAGAGTCTCATCATTACTATGAGTCTCATCATTACTTAGTCTCATCATTACTTAGTCTCATCATTACTTAGTCTCATCATTACTTAGAGTCTCATCATTACTTAGTCTCATCATTACTTAGAGTCTCATCATTACTTAGAGTCTCATTATTACTTAGTCTCATCATTACTTAGTCTCATCATTACTTAGAGTCTCATCATTACTTAGAGTCTCATCATTACTTAGAGTCTCATCATTACTATGAGTCTCATCATTGCTTAGTCTCATCATTACTTAGTCTCATCATTACTTAGTCTCATCATTACTTAGAGTCTAATCGTTACTTAGAGTCTCATCATTACTTAGTCTCATCATTACTTAGAGTCTCATCATTACTTAGTCTCATCATTACTTAGAGTCTCATCATTACTTAGAGTCTCATCATTACTTAGTCTCATCGTTATTAAGAGTCCCATCATTACTTAGTCTCATCATTACTTAATCTCATCATTACTTAGTCTCATCATTACTTAGAGTCTCATTATTATTTAGAGTCTCATCATTACTTAGAGTCTCATCATTACTTAGAGTCTCATCATTACTTAGTCTCATCATTACTTAGTCTCATCATTACTTAGTCTCATCATTACTTAGAGTCTCATCATTACTTAGAGTCTCATCATTACTTAGTCTCATCATTACTTAGTCTCTCGTCATTACTTAGTCTCATCATTACTTAGAGTCTCATAGTTACTTAGAGTCTCATCATTACTTAGTCTCATCATTACTTAGAGTCTAATCATTACTTAGTCTCATCATTACTTAGAGTCTCATCGTTACTTAGAGTCATCATTAGTTAGAGTCTCATCATTACTTAGAGTCTCATCATTACTTAGTCTCATCATTACTTAGTCACATCATTACTTAGAGTCTCATCATTACTTAGTCTCATCATTACTTAGTCTCATCATTACTTAGTCTCATCATTACTTAGAGTCTCATCATTACTTAGTCTCATCGTTATTAAGAGTCTCATCATTACTTAGTCTCATCATTACTTAATCTCATCATTACTTAGAGTCTCATCATTACTTAGAGTCTCATCGTTACTTAGAGTCTCATCGTTACTTAGAGTCTCATCGTTACTTAGAGTCTCATCATTACTTAGTCTCATCATTACTTAGAGTCTTATCATTACTTAGAGTCTCATCATTACCTAGTCTCACATCATTACTTAGTCTCATCATTACTTAGTTTCATCATTACTTAGAGTCTAATCGTTACTTAGAGTCTCATCGTTACTTAGAGTCTCATCATTACTTAGTCTAATCATTACTTAGAGTCTCATCATTACTTAGTCTCATCATTACTTAGAGTCTCATCATTACTTAGAGTCTCATCATTAATTAGAGTCTCATCATTACTTAGTCTCATCATTACTTAGAGTCTCATTGTTACTTAGAGGCTCATCATTACTTAGAGTCTCATCATTACTTAGTCTCATCATTACTTAGTCTCATCATTACTTAGAGTCTCATTGTTACTTAGAGGCTCATCATTACTTAGAGTCTCATCATTACTTAGAGTCTGATCATTACTTAGTCTCATCATTACTTAGAATCTCATCGTTACTTAGAGTCTCATCATTACTTAGTCTCATCATTACTTAGAGTCTCATCATTACTTAGAGTCTCATCATTACTTAGTCTCATCATTACTTAGAGTCTCATCATTACTTAGTCTCATCATTACTTAGAGTCTCATCGTTACTTAGAGTCATCATTACTTAGAGTCTCATCATTACTTAGAGTCTCATCATTACTTAGTCTCATCATTACTTAGTCACATCATTACTTAGAGTCTCATCATTACTTAGTCTCATCATTACTTAGTCTCATCATTACTTAGTCTCATCATTACTTAGAGTCTCATCATTACTTAGTCTCATCGTTATTAAGAGTCCCATCATTACTTAGTCTCATCATTACTTAATCTCATCATTACTTAGAGTCTCATCATTACTTAGAGTCTCATCGTTACTTAGAGTCTCATCGTTACTTAGAGTCTCATCGTTACTTAGAGTCTCATCATTACTTAGTCTCATCATTACTTAGAGTCTTATCATTACTTAGAGTCTCATCATTACTTAGTCTCACATCATTACTTAGTCTCATCATTACTTAGTTTCATCATTACTTAGAGTCTAATCGTTACTTAGAGTCTCATCGTTACTTAGAGTCTCATCATTACTTAGTCTAATCATTACTTAGAGTCTCATGATTACTTAGTCTCATCATTACTTAGAGTCTCATCATTACTTAGAGTCTCATCATTAATTAGAGTCTCATCATTACTTAGTCTCATCATTACTTAGAGTCTCATTGTTACTTAGAGGCTCATCATTACTTAGAGTCTCATCATTACTTAGTCTCATCATTACTTAGTCTCATCATTACTTAGAGTCTCATTGTTACTTAGAGGCTCATCATTACTTAGAGTCTCATCATTACTTAGAGTCTGATCATTACTTAGTCTCATCATTACTTAGAATCTCATCGTTACTTAGAGTCTCATCATTACTTAGTCTCATCATTACTTAGAGTCTCATCATTACTTAGAGTCTCATCATTACTTAGTCTCATCATTACTTAGTCTCATCATTACTTAGTCTAATCGTTACTTAGAGTCTCATCATTACTTAGAGTCTCATCATTACTTAGTCTCATCATTACTTAGAGTCTCATCATTACTTAGTCTCATCATTACTTAGAGTCTCATCATTACTTGGAGTCTCATCATTACTTAGAGTCTCATCATTACTTAGTCTCATCATTACTTAGTCTCATCATTACTTAGTCTAATCGTTACTTAGAGTCTCATCGTTACTTAGAGTCTCATCGTTACTTAGAGTCTCATCATTACTTAGAGTCTCATCATTACTTAGAGTCTCATCATTACTTAGTCTCATCATTACTTAGAGTCTCATCATTACTTAGAGTCTCATTACTTAGAGTCTCATCATTACTTAGAGTCTCATCATTACTTAGTCTCATCATTACTTAGTCTCATCATTACTTAGTCTAATCGTTACTTAGAGTCTCATCGTTACTTAGAGTCTCATCATTACTTAGAGTCTCATCATTACTTAGAGTCTCATCATTACTTAGAGTCTCATCATTACTTGGTCTCATCATTACTTAGAGTCTCATCATTACTTAGTCTCATCATAACTTAGAGTCTCATCATTACAGAGTCTCATCATTACTTAGAGTCTCATCATTACTTAGTCTCATCATTACTTAGTCTCATCATTACTTAGTCTCATCATTACTTAGAGTCTCATCATCACTTAGTCTCATCGTTATTAAGAGTCCCATCATTACTTAGTCTCATCATTACTTAATCTCATCATTACTTAATCTCATCATTACTTAGAGTCTCATCGTTACTTAGAGTCTCATCGTTACTTAGAGTCTCATCATTACTTAGAGTCTCATCATTACTTAGAGTCTCATCATTACTTAGTCTCACATGATTACTTAGTCTTACATCATTACTTAGTCTCATCATTACTTAGAGTCTAATCGTTACTTGGAGTCTAATCGTTACTTAGAGTCTCATCGTTACTTAGAGTCTCATCATTACTTAGTCTCATCATTACTTAGAGTCTCATTATTATTTAGAGTCTCATCATTACTTAGAGTCTCATCATTACTTAGAGTCTCATCATTACTTAGTCTCATCATTACTTAGTCTCATCATTACTTAGTCTCATCATTACTTAGAGTCTCATCATTACTTAGAGTCTCATCATTACTTAGTCTCATCATTACTTAGTCTCTCATCATTACTTAGTCTCATCATTACTTAGAGTCTCATCATTACTTAGAGTCTCATCATTACTTAGTCTCATCATTACTTAGAGTCTCATCATTACTTAGAGTCTCATCATTACTTAGTCTCATCATTACTTAGTCTCATCATTACTTAGAGTCTAATCGTTACTTAGAGTCTCATTGTTACTTAGAGTCTCATCATTACTTAGTCTCATCATTACTTAGTCTCATCATAACTTAGAGTCTCATCATTACTTAGTCTCATCATTACTTAGAGTCTCATCATTACTTAGAGTCTCATCATTACTTAGTCTCATCATTACTTAGTCTCATCATTACTTAGAGTCTCATCATTACTTAGAGTCTCATCATTACTTAGTCTCATCATTACTTAGTCTCATCATTACTTAGAGTCTCATCATTACTTAGAGTCTCATCATTACTTAGAGTCTCATCATTACTTAGTCTCATCATTACTTAGAGTCTCATCATTACTTAGAGTCTCATCATTACTTAGAGTCTCATCATTACTTAGTCTCATCATTACTTAGAGTCTCATCATTACTTAGAGTCTCATCATTACTTAGTCTCATCATTACTTAGAGTCTCATCATTACTTAGTCTCATCATTACTTAGAGTCTCATCATTACTTAGTCTCATCATTACTTAGTCTCATCATTACTTAGAGTCTAATCGTTACTTAGAGTCTCATCATTACTTAGTCTCATCATTACTTAGTCTCATCATTACTTAGAGTCTAATCGTTACTTAGAGTCTCATTGTTACTTAGAGTCTCATCATTACTTAGAGTCTCATCATTACTTAGTCTCATCATTACTTAGAGTCTCATCATTACTTAGAGTCTCATCATTACTTAGAGTCTCATCATTACTTAGAGTCTCATCATTACTTAGTCATCTCATTACTTAGAGTCTCATCATTACTTAGAGTCTCATCATTACTTAGAGCCTCATCATTACTTAGTCTCATCATTACTTAGAGTCTCATCATTACTTAAAGTCTCATCATTACTTAGAGTCTCATCATTACTTAGAGTCTCATCATTACTTAGAGTCTCATCATTACTTAGTCTCATCATTACTTAGAATCTCATTGTTACTTAGAGTCTCATCATTACTTAGTCTCATCATTACTTAGTCTCATCATTACTTAGAATCTCATTGTTACTTAGAGTCTCATCATTACTTAGTCTCATCATTACTTAGAGTCTCATCATTACTTAGAGTCTCATCATTACTTAGAGTCTCATCATTACTTAGTCTCATCATTACTTAGTCTCATCATTACTTAGAGTCTAATCGTTACTTAGAGTCTCATTGTTACTTAGAGTCTCATCATTACTTAGTCTCATCATTACTTAGTCTCATCATTACTTAGAGTCTCATCATTACTTAGTCTCATCATTACTTAGAGTCTCATCATTACTTAGAGTCTCATCATTACTTAGTCTCATCATTACTTAGAGTCTCATCATTACTTAGTCTCATCATTTCTTAGTCTCATCATTACTTAGTCTCATCATTACTTAGAGTCTCATCATTACTTAGAGTCTCATCATTACTTAGAGTCTCATCATTACTTAGAGTCTAATCGTTACTTAGTCTCATCGTTACTTAGAGTCTCATCATTACTTAGAGTCTCATCATTACTTAGTCTCATCATTACTTAGAGTCTCATCATTACTTAGAGTCTCATCATTACTTAGAGTCTCATCATTACTTAGTCTCATCATTACTTAGAGTCTCATCATTACTTAGTCTCATCGTTACTTAGAGTCTCATCATTACTATGAGTCTCATCATTACTTAGAGTCTCATCATTACTTAGTCTCATCATTACTTAGTCTCATCATTACTTAGAGTCTCATCATTACTTAGTCTCATCATTACTTAGAGTCTCATCATTACTTAGAGTCTCATTATTACTTAGTCTCATCATTACTTAGTCTCATCATTACTTAGAGTCTCATCATTACTTAGAGTCTCATCATTACTATGAGTCTCATCATTGCTTAGTCTCATCATTACTTAGTCTCATCATTACTTAGTCTCATCATTACTTAGAGTCTAATCGTTACTTAGAGTCTCATCATTACTTAGTCTCATCATTACTTAGAGTCTCATCATTACTTAGTCTCATCATTACTTAGAGTCTCATCATTACTTAGAGTCTCATCATTACTTAGTCTCATCGTTATTAAGAGTCCCATCATTACTTAGTCTCATCATTACTTAATCTCATCATTACTTAGAGTCTCATCATTACTTAGAGTCTCATCGTTACTTAGAGTCTCATCGTTACTTAGAGTCTCATCGTTACTTAGAGTCTCATCATAACTTAGTCTCATCATTACTTAGAGTCTTATCATTACTTAGAGTCTCATCATTACTTAGTCTCACATCATTACTTAGTCTCATCATTACTTAGTTTCATCATTACTTAGAGTCTAATCGTTACTTAGAGTCTCATCGTTACTTAGAGTCTCATCATTACTTAGTCTAATCATTACTTAGAGTCTCATCATTACCTAGTCTCATCATTACTTAGAGTCTCATCATTACTTAGAGTCTCATCATTAATTAGAGTCTCATCATTACTTAGTCTCATCATTACTTAGAGTCTCATTGTTACTTAGAGGCTCATCATTACTTAGAGTCTCATCATTACTTAGAGTCTGATCATTACTTAGTCTCATCATTACTTAGAATCTCATCGTTACTTAGAGTCTCATCATTACTTAGTCTCATCATTACTTAGAGTCTCATCATTACTTAGAGTCTCATCATTACTTAGTCTCATCATTACTTAGAGTCTCATCATTACTTAGTCTCATCATTACTTAGTCTCATCATTACTTAGTCTAATCGTTACTTAGAGTCTCATCGTTACTTAGAGTCTCATCGTTACTTAGAGTCTCATCATTACTTAGAGTCTCATCATTACTTAGTCTCATCATTACTTAGAGTCTCATCATTACTTAGTCTCATCATTACTTAGAGTCTCATCATTACTTAGAGTCTCATCATTACTTAGAGTCTCATCATTACTTAGTCTCATCATTACTTAGTCTCATCATTACTTAGTCTAATCGTTACTTAGAGTCTCATCGTTACTTAGAGTCTCATCGTTACTTAGAGTCTCATCATTACTTAGAGTCTCATCATTACTTAGAGTCTCATCATTACTTAGTCTCATCATTACTTAGAGTCTCATCATTACTTAGAGTCTCATCATTACTTAGAGTCTCATCATTACTTAGTCTCATCATTACTTAGTCTCATCATTACTTAGTCTAATCGTTACTTAGAGTCTCATCGTTACTTAGAGTCTCATCGTTACTTAGAGTCTCATCATTACTTAGAGTCTCATCATTACTTAGAGTCTCATCATTACTTAGAGTCTCATCATTACTTGGTCTCATCATTACTTAGAGTCTCATCATTACTTAGTCTCATCATAACTTAGAGTCTCATCATTACAGAGTCTCATCATTACGTAGAGTCTCATCATTACTTAGTCTCATCATTACTTAGTCTCATCATTACTTAGTCTCATCATTACTTAGAGTCTCATCATCACTTAGTCTCATCGTTATTAAGAGTCCCATCATTACTTAGTCTCATCATTACTTAATCTCATCATTACTTAATCTCATCATTACTTAGAGTCTCATCGTTACTTAGAGTCTCATCGTTACTTAGAGTCTCATCATTACTTAGAGTCTCATCATTACTTAGAGTCTCATCATTACTTAGTCTCACATGATTACTTAGTCTTACATCATTACTTAGTCTCATCATTACTTAGAGTCTAATCGTTACTTGGAGTCTAATCGTTACTTAGAGTCTCATCGTTACTTAGTCTCATCATTACTTAGAGTCTCATTATTATTTAGAGTCTCATCATTACTTAGAGTCTCATCATTACTTAGAGTCTCATCATTACTTAGTCTCATCATTACTTAGTCTCATCATTACTTAGTCTCATCATTACTTAGAGTCTCATCATTACTTAGAGTCTCATCATTACTTTGTCTCATCATTACTTAGTCTCTCATCATTACTTAGTCTCATCATTACTTAGAGTCTCATCATTACTTAGAGTCTCATCATTACTTAGTCTCATCATTACTTAGAGTCTCATCATTACTTAGAGTCTCATCATTACTTAGAGTCTCATCATTACTTAGTCTCATCATTACTTAGTCTCATCATTACTTAGAGTCTAATCGTTACTTAGAGTCTCATTGTTACTTAGAGTCTCATCATTACTTAGTCTCATCATTACTTAGTCTCATCATAACTTAGAGTCTCATCATTACTTAGTCTCATCATTACTTAGAGTCTCATCATTACTTAGAGTCTCATCATTACTTAGTCTCATCATTACTTAGTCTCATCATTACTTAGAGTCTCATCATTACTTAGTCTCATCATTACTTAGTCTCATCATTACTTAGAGTCTCATCATTACTTAGTCTCATCATTACTTAGTCTCATCATTACTTAGAGTCTCATTGTTACTTAGAGGCTCATCATTACTTAGAGTCTCATCATTACTTAGAGTCTGATCATTACTTAGTCTCATCATTACTTAGAATCTCATCGTTACTTAGAGTCTCATCATTACTTAGTCTCATCATTACTTAGAGTCTCATCATTACTTAGAGTCTCATCATTACTTAGTCTCATCATTACTTAGAGTCTCATCATTACTTAGTCTCATCATTACTTAGAGTCTCATCGTTACTTAGAGTCATCATTACTTAGAGTCTCATCATTACTTAGAGTCTCATCATTACTTAGTCTCATCATTACTTAGTCACATCATTACTTAGAGTCTCATCATTACTTAGTCTCATCATTACTTAGTCTCATCATTACTTAGTCTCATCATTACTTAGAGTCTCATCATTACTTAGTCTCATCGTTATTAAGAGTCCCATCATTACTTAGTCTCATCATTACTTAATCTCATCATTACTTAGAGTCTCATCATTACTTAGAGTCTCATCGTTACTTAGAGTCTCATCGTTACTTAGAGTCTCATCGTTACTTAGAGTCTCATCATTACTTAGTCTCATCATTACTTAGAGTCTTATCATTACTTAGAGTCTCATCATTACTTAGTCTCACATCATTACTTAGTCTCATCATTACTTAGTTTCATCATTACTTAGAGTCTAATCGTTACTTAGAGTCTCATCGTTACTTAGAGTCTCATCATTACTTAGTCTAATCATTACTTAGAGTCTCATGATTACTTAGTCTCATCATTACTTAGAGTCTCATCATTACTTAGAGTCTCATCATTAATTAGAGTCTCATCATTACTTAGTCTCATCATTACTTAGAGTCTCATTGTTACTTAGAGGCTCATCATTACTTAGAGTCTCATCATTACTTAGTCTCATCATTACTTAGTCTCATCATTACTTAGAGTCTCATTGTTACTTAGAGGCTCATCATTACTTAGAGTCTCATCATTACTTAGAGTCTGATCATTACTTAGTCTCATCATTACTTAGAATCTCATCGTTACTTAGAGTCTCATCATTACTTAGTCTCATCATTACTTAGAGTCTCATCATTACTTAGAGTCTCATCATTACTTAGTCTCATCATTACTTAGTCTCATCATTACTTAGTCTAATCGTTACTTAGAGTCTCATCATTACTTAGAGTCTCATCATTACTTAGTCTCATCATTACTTAGAGTCTCATCATTACTTAGTCTCATCATTACTTAGAGTCTCATCATTACTTGGAGTCTCATCATTACTTAGAGTCTCATCATTACTTAGTCTCATCATTACTTAGTCTCATCATTACTTAGTCTAATCGTTACTTAGAGTCTCATCGTTACTTAGAGTCTCATCGTTACTTAGAGTCTCATCATTACTTAGAGTCTCATCATTACTTAGAGTCTCATCATTACTTAGTCTCATCATTACTTAGAGTCTCATCATTACTTAGAGTCTCATTACTTAGAGTCTCATCATTACTTAGAGTCTCATCATTACTTAGTCTCATCATTACTTAGTCTCATCATTACTTAGTCTAATCGTTACTTAGAGTCTCATCGTTACTTAGAGTCTCATCGTTACTTAGAGTCTCATCATTACTTAGAGTCTCATCATTACTTAGAGTCTCATCATTACTTGGTCTCATCATTACTTAGAGTCTCATCATTACTTAGTCTCATCATAACTTAGAGTCTCATCATTACAGAGTCTCATCATTACTTAGAGTCTCATCATTACTTAGTCTCATCATTACTTAGTCTCATCATTACTTAGTCTCATCATTACTTAGAGTCTCATCATCACTTAGTCTCATCGTTATTAAGAGTCCCATCATTACTTAGTCTCATCATTACTTAATCTCATCATTACTTAATCTCATCATTACTTAGAGTCTCATCGTTACTTAGAGTCTCATCGTTACTTAGAGTCTCATCATTACTTAGAGTCTCATCATTACTTAGAGTCTCATCATTACTTAGTCTCACATGATTACTTAGTCTTACATCATTACTTAGTCTCATCATTACTTAGAGTCTAATCGTTACTTGGAGTCTAATCGTTACTTAGAGTCTCATCGTTACTTAGAGTCTCATCATTACTTAGTCTCATCATTACTTAGAGTCTCATTATTATTTAGAGTCTCATCATTACTTAGAGTCTCATCATTACTTAGAGTCTCATCATTACTTAGTCTCATCATTACTTAGTCTCATCATTACTTAGTCTCATCATTACTTAGAGTCTCATCATTACTTAGAGTCTCATCATTACTTAGTCTCATCATTACTTAGTCTCTCATCATTACTTAGTCTCATCATTACTTAGAGTCTCATCATTACTTAGAGTCTCATCATTACTTAGTCTCATCATTACTTAGAGTCTCATCATTACTTAGAGTCTCATCATTACTTAGTCTCATCATTACTTAGAGTCTCATCATTACTTAGTCTCATCATTACTTAGAGTCTCATCATTACTTAGAGTCGCATCATTACTTAGAGTCTCATCATTACTTAGTCTCATCATTACTTAGTCTCATCATTACTTAGTCTAATCGTTACTTAGAGTCTCATCGTTACTTAGAGTCTCATCGTTACTTAGAGTCTCATCATTACTTAGAGTCTCATCATTACTTAGAGTCTCATCATTACTTAGTCTCATCATTACTTAGAGTCTCATCATTACTTAGAGTCTCATTACTTAGAGTCTCATCATTACTTAGAGTCTCATCATTACTTAGTCTCATCATTACTTAGTCTCATCATTACTTAGTCTAATCGTTACTTAGAGTCTCATCGTTACTTAGAGTCTCATCGTTACTTAGAGTCTCATCATTACTTAGAGTCTCATCATTACTTAGAGTCTCATCATTACTTGGTCTCATCATTACTTAGAGTCTCATCATTACTTAGTCTCATCATAACTTAGAGTCTCATCGTTACTTAGAGTCTCATCGTTACTTAGAGTCTCATCATTACTTAGAGTCTCATCATTACTTAGTCTCATCATTACTTAGTCTCATCATTACTTAGTCTCATCATTACTTAGAGTCTCATCATCACTTAGTCTCATCATTACTTAGAGTCTCATCATTACTTAGTCTCATCGTTACTTAGAGTCTCATCATTACTATGAGTCTCATCATTACTTAGTCTCATCATTACTTAGTCTCATCATTACTTAGTCTCATCATTACTTAGAGTCTCATCATTACTTAGTCTCATCATTACTTAGAGTCTCATCATTACTTAGAGTCTCATTATTACTTAGTCTCATCATTACTTAGTCTCATCATTACTTAGAGTCTCATCATTACTTAGAGTCTCATCATTACTTAGAGTCTCATCATTACTATGAGTCTCATCATTGCTTAGTCTCATCATTACTTAGTCTCATCATTACTTAGTCTCATCATTACTTAGAGTCTAATCGTTACTTAGAGTCTCATCATTACTTAGTCTCATCATTACTTAGAGTCTCATCATTACTTAGTCTCATCATTACTTAGAGTCTCATCATTACTTAGAGTCTCATCATTACTTAGTCTCATCGTTATTAAGAGTCCCATCATTACTTAGTCTCATCATTACTTAATCTCATCATTACTTAGTCTCATCATTACTTAGAGTCTCATTATTATTTAGAGTCTCATCATTACTTAGAGTCTCATCATTACTTAGAGTCTCATCATTACTTAGTCTCATCATTACTTAGTCTCATCATTACTTAGTCTCATCATTACTTAGAGTCTCATCATTACTTAGAGTCTCATCATTACTTAGTCTCATCATTACTTAGTCTCTCGTCATTACTTAGTCTCATCATTACTTAGAGTCTCATAGTTACTTAGAGTCTCATCATTACTTAGTCTCATCATTACTTAGAGTCTCATCATTACTTAGTCTCATCATTACTTAGAGTCTCATCGTTACTTAGAGTCATCATTAGTTAGAGTCTCATCATTACTTAGAGTCTCATCATTACTTAGTCTCATCATTACTTAGTCACATCATTACTTAGAGTCTCATCATTACTTAGTCTCATCATTACTTAGTCTCATCATTACTTAGTCTCATCATTACTTAGAGTCTCATCATTACTTAGTCTCATCGTTATTAAGAGTCTCATCATTACTTAGTCTCATCATTACTTAATCTCATCATTACTTAGAGTCTCATCATTACTTAGAGTCTCATCGTTACTTAGAGTCTCATCGTTACTTAGAGTCTCATCGTTACTTAGAGTCTCATCATTACTTAGTCTCATCATTACTTAGAGTCTTATCATTACTTAGAGTCTCATCATTACTTAGTCTCACATCATTACTTAGTCTCATCATTACTTAGTTTCATCATTACTTAGAGTCTAATCGTTACTTAGAGTCTCATCGTTACTTAGAGTCTCATCATTACTTAGTCTAATCATTACTTAGAGTCTCATCATTACTTAGTCTCATCATTACTTAGAGTCTCATCATTACTTAGAGTCTCATCATTAATTAGAGTCTCATCATTACTTAGTCTCATCATTACTTAGAGTCTCATTGTTACTTAGAGGCTCATCATTACTTAGAGTCTCATCATTACTTAGTCTCATCATTACTTAGTCTCATCATTACTTAGAGTCTCATTGTTACTTAGAGGCTCATCATTACTTAGAGTCTCATCATTACTTAGAGTCTGATCATTACTTAGTCTCATCATTACTTAGAATCTCATCGTTACTTAGAGTCTCATCATTACTTAGTCTCATCATTACTTAGAGTCTCATCATTACTTAGAGTCTCATCATTACTTAGTCTCATCATTACTTAGAGTCTCATCATTACTTAGTCTCATCATTACTTAGAGTCTCATCGTTACTTAGAGTCATCATTACTTAGAGTCTCATCATTACTTAGAGTCTCATCATTACTTAGTCTCATCATTACTTAGTCACATCATTACTTAGAGTCTCATCATTACTTAGTCTCATCATTACTTAGTCTCATCATTACTTAGTCTCATCATTACTTAGAGTCTCATCATTACTTAGTCTCATCGTTATTAAGAGTCCCATCATTACTTAGTCTCATCATTACTTAATCTCATCATTACTTAGAGTCTCATCATTACTTAGAGTCTCATCGTTACTTAGAGTCTCATCGTTACTTAGAGTCTCATCGTTACTTAGAGTCTCATCATTACTTAGTCTCATCATTACTTAGAGTCTTATCATTACTTAGAGTCTCATCATTACTTAGTCTCACATCATTACTTAGTCTCATCATTACTTAGTTTCATCATTACTTAGAGTCTAATCGTTACTTAGAGTCTCATCGTTACTTAGAGTCTCATCATTACTTAGTCTAATCATTACTTAGAGTCTCATGATTACTTAGTCTCATCATTACTTAGAGTCTCATCATTACTTAGAGTCTCATCATTAATTAGAGTCTCATCATTACTTAGTCTCATCATTACTTAGAGTCTCATTGTTACTTAGAGGCTCATCATTACTTAGAGTCTCATCATTACTTAGTCTCATCATTACTTAGTCTCATCATTACTTAGAGTCTCATTGTTACTTAGAGGCTCATCATTACTTAGAGTCTCATCATTACTTAGAGTCTGATCATTACTTAGTCTCATCATTACTTAGAATCTCATCGTTACTTAGAGTCTCATCATTACTTAGTCTCATCATTACTTAGAGTCTCATCATTACTTAGAGTCTCATCATTACTTAGTCTCATCATTACTTAGTCTCATCATTACTTAGTCTAATCGTTACTTAGAGTCTCATCATTACTTAGAGTCTCATCATTACTTAGTCTCATCATTACTTAGAGTCTCATCATTACTTAGTCTCATCATTACTTAGAGTCTCATCATTACTTGGAGTCTCATCATTACTTAGAGTCTCATCATTACTTAGTCTCATCATTACTTAGTCTCATCATTACTTAGTCTAATCGTTACTTAGAGTCTCATCGTTACTTAGAGTCTCATCGTTACTTAGAGTCTCATCATTACTTAGAGTCTCATCATTACTTAGAGTCTCATCATTACTTAGTCTCATCATTACTTAGAGTCTCATCATTACTTAGAGTCTCATTACTTAGAGTCTCATCATTACTTAGAGTCTCATCATTACTTAGTCTCATCATTACTTAGTCTCATCATTACTTAGTCTAATCGTTACTTAGAGTCTCATCGTTACTTAGAGTCTCATCATTACTTAGAGTCTCATCATTACTTAGAGTCTCATCATTACTTAGAGTCTCATCATTACTTGGTCTCATCATTACTTAGAGTCTCATCATTACTTAGTCTCATCATAACTTAGAGTCTCATCATTACAGAGTCTCATCATTACTTAGAGTCTCATCATTACTTAGTCTCATCATTACTTAGTCTCATCATTACTTAGTCTCATCATTACTTAGAGTCTCATCATCACTTAGTCTCATCGTTATTAAGAGTCCCATCATTACTTAGTCTCATCATTACTTAATCTCATCATTACTTAATCTCATCATTACTTAGAGTCTCATCGTTACTTAGAGTCTCATCGTTACTTAGAGTCTCATCATTACTTAGAGTCTCATCATTACTTAGAGTCTCATCATTACTTAGTCTCACATGATTACTTAGTCTTACATCATTACTTAGTCTCATCATTACTTAGAGTCCTAATCGTTACTTGGAGTCTAATCGTTACTTAGAGTCTCATCGTTACTTAGAGTCTCATCATTACTTAGTCTCATCATTACTTAGAGTCTCATTATTATTTAGAGTCTCATCATTACTTAGAGTCTCATCATTACTTAGAGTCTCATCATTACTTAGTCTCATCATTACTTAGTCTCATCATTACTTAGTCTCATCATTACTTAGAGTCTCATCATTACTTAGAGTCTCATCATTACTTAGTCTCATCATTACTTAGTCTCTCATCATTACTTAGTCTCATCATTACTTAGAGTCTCATCATTACTTAGAGTCTCATCATTACTTAGTCTCATCATTACTTAGAGTCTCATCATTACTTAGAGTCTCATCATTACTTAGTCTCATCATTACTTAGTCTCATCATTACTTAGAGTCTAATCGTTACTTAGAGTCTCATTGTTACTTAGAGTCTCATCATTACTTAGTCTCATCATTACTTAGTCTCATCATAACTTAGAGTCTCATCATTACTTAGTCTCATCATTACTTAGAGTCTCATCATTACTTAGAGTCTCATCATTACTTAGTCTCATCATTACTTAGTCTCATCATTACTTAGAGTCTCATCATTACTTAGAGTCTCATCATTACTTAGTCTCATCATTACTTAGTCTCATCATTACTTAGAGTCTCATCATTACTTAGAGTCTCATCATTACTTAGAGTCTCATCATTACTTAGTCTCATCATTACTTAGAGTCTCATCATTACTTAGAGTCTCATCATTACTTAGAGTCTCATCATTACTTAGTCTCATCATTACTTAGAGTCTCATCATTACTTAGAGTCTCATCATTACTTAGTCTCATCATTACTTAGAGTCTCATCATTACTTAGTCTCATCATTACTTAGAGTCTCATCATTACTTAGTCTCATCATTACTTAGTCTCATCATTACTTAGAGTCTAATCGTTACTTAGAGTCTCATCATTACTTAGTCTCATCATTACTTAGTCTCATCATTACTTAGAGTCTAATCGTTACTTAGAGTCTCATTGTTACTTAGAGTCTCATCATTACTTAGAGTCTCATCATTACTTAGTCTCATCATTACTTA